>NW_024882319.1:0-330258 GCF_019059575.1 Amphibalanus amphitrite
TACTTCACACGCTGCTGTCACGAATGTTAATTGTTGAAACACATGACTAAGCAAAATGTTCAATCATCTTTTATCAAAAATACATAAAAATGAATTTATCAGTGATGCGGTGCTATTTAGAAAATACTGTTTCCAACACTCAACCCCCCAACTGTAGCAGCTGCACCACTGTCGTGTGTGCGGCAGCCGGCACTGACCTGCGTTGATCTGTTTGTAGCCGGCCTGCAGTGGGTCAGAGCTGTCCGAGAGCAGGTCGGTCTCGTCCAGTGTGCGCCGGATCTCGGGCACCGACACGGAGACGGGCAGCGGCGGCAGCGCACAGCGTGCCGGCTGGTCCACGCGCGCGCTCTCGAAGGCCGCTATTACCTCCCTCTGGCGAGACTCGGGGTCCCGGTGACTGCGGATGTAGCCTTTGAGACGCTGCACGCTCTGCACCAGCTTCGACTTGCCCTTGGCTTCCTGCAATCAGCAGCCACGGGAGGTGTTAGAATCAGGCGGGGCAGGGTGACGAGTGGGGAAATCAAGACAGAGAAGGGAGCGCAGTGATAAGTTTTATGGCACAAATAAGAGTTGAACACTTTGTATCCATTAGTTGTGGGTCGAATAGAAAATGTTGTCGGGCTAAAATAAACGATTTTGCGTTCAGAGCAGCAATAAAATAGATAAAAGCGAAGATAGACGATAATAGTACAGATTGAGGCAAATGTTTCGCCGTCATGCAGAGAATAATGAAATCGAATAGAGGGTCATAGTGGAAAATAGAGTACATGGCGCCGTTTAAATGTGCTAATGAAACAGACGAGAGTGGAACTCAAACAAGAAAATATTTAATGAGAAAATCTTAAAACAATAATGAGAATCAGATAAAATAGCACACCTGTTTGAAGAAAAATCGCCAGTACAGTACCTTTGATTTCTTAGGACACATTACTGGTATTTTAAACAAATAATAAGGTGAGTTTGTAAAAGAAACTACAAAGCTGTTAAGTATGCAGTTAGATACAAAAGGCAAGTAAATGTGAGAAATGACGGGTACGAAGCATGGACGGCCTAAGTAACTGGAATACCGTCAGAACCAGGAGAAAGCACTAAATACAGTGAGCAGTCTGAATCCCACCACCAGGAGAGCTGAGCAGCAAAGCTTCTCCGAAGCAAACCGTTAGGGCTGTGGCGAATCAGTGCCACCCAACCAACGGGTTATGTAAATCCAGTCCAATCTAATTTTCCTCTACGTCCTGCGTTAGTTTTCAATTCCCGCAACCACCCCTGAGCAGAAGTGCCGATGTTTTTCCTGAAGACCTGTAGCAAGTCAAGAAGCCTCAATCGACGAGCTAAGGCCGCCACCGTATCTGATGGATGCAGTTGTGCCTCCCGACGCGACCGTCACCAATGCGTGAACTTGTCGGAAGTTCCAGCCACCGAACAACCTGTAAACTCGTCCAACTGAGCGTAACTACGTTACCTGACTGGAGCCCAGCGCTGAACAGCCAGGCGAAATGTGCTTCTTGCCATCGTTCGCAGGTGGCGCAGTGTATTCGTCGGGTAACTGATCACAGCCCGTACAGCCCTTCATTCTGTCAGCTGAGGACTCTCTCAGAAGAGGGGACGCCGTTCGTCCGGCGTGTGATCGCATGGTAGAGACGCTGGCGCATTCTCGGTCCAAGCCTTCACTCAGCGAGCTCGTGTTGGGTTCCGTTTGTAGCTCCGCTCGCCGCGCCGGTCGAGGAGAGGGCTGCGAGGCTCTCCGGCCGGCCGGTCGGACGAGGCGGCGTCTCAGGTAGCGCAGCCGGCGCCGCAGAGTGACGAGATCGATACCGGGGCCGCCGTGGGGCGCGACCTGACCCTGGGAACACGCACCGATCGGCCACATGCATAGAGGACCCCGGCGGGCCGACCGGTCGGCCGCCGCGCAACACCACGTGCTGAGGAGCGGCGGATAAATGGACGGGTGGGAACAGACGGCCAGAGGATGGAATGGATGCCGACGGGTGGGAGAGTCCGCACAGAATGATCAGGTTACCACAAAGGCTGGCGATGGCTGGTTGTACATACATGGATATATCCCATGTGGCGATAGCACGGGATATATCTTCCCGGCGGGGCTCGGGGAGAAATCAGAGCCCCGCGAGAGCCGCGCCGGGGTCAGAGGTCACCTACAATATAGATATGGTGGTCGGTCAGCGTGAATGAACAGCGGGTCGGAGTTCCTGTCAAATATGCATTCGACTATAGACTCGGAATTCGCCGGTAAACGAAGAAATCGATGCATTCGACTATCAACGGGATGACAGCATGCTATCGATACGTCATTCAAGATGTCTGAACTTATTCTCGGAATAAGTTGACTAACGACCAAAATCACTGTAGACCTAAAAACTGCTATCGCTCTGAGGGTTCAAAATGCAGTTACAAAAATCAAGAGCAGATATCACGTCTATAATTCAAAAAGTCAATACAGGCACAAAAATAAACTATACTTTTGTGTACATTTGAGCGTTCATTGGCATGTTTACATATGCAATGTCACTAAGGGCACATGGTACCTATTTATCTCACTTTTATTACTAAACAAACAAGCTCACCTTTTACCTGTCACTTGAATTTGAAATGGATTCAACATATTTCCGTTTTCAGCGATTTGCAGCATTTCAGACAGTGCATTTTGTACATTATGAATAACTTGTTTTGTGGGAAAATCGATAACTTAGATAATTATGGATAAAAATTGAATGGATGGTACAACATATCAAAGATATGCTAAGAATTAGTGCAAAACAGAATGAATAAACCTTAAAATAGTCGGTAAATCAGAAAACATGCCAAAAATGCCCCTTCAATATCGGGCCAGGGTGGAGGTTCTTATAGGAGCTGCGCCATTATGTCTCACGTGAGTCTCAATAACAAGCGTCATCAAATGAAAATTTTACAATAAACGAATGAGAGGTATAAAAAGTATACATTTTTTTGCTGTCCCGTTTCCGTATTATCCTGGCCATTGTCATACGCATGCCGCACTCATATTGCAATATCTATCTACGTCATGAACTGTTGTCATTCTCTGTAAAACATACCTCATCCTCCTAGACATTGGATTAAAAACGACGAATACAAAATACTGTTACTGAAGAGTAAATGGTCAAAAGGGAATAGATCACACCACATAAACACTGACACATACGAATCCTAAGCAAAATACACATAGTGTGCTAAAACCACTTGGAAAATGTTGTTACTTTAAAACACAAAACACAGCAGAGATAGAAAATGATCATGCATTATGTCGTATTTCTGTCTGCAGTGGTATTCAAAATGAAAAAGCAAACTGATAACCAATATCAGAAGCATCGTAGACAACCGTCAATAGAAAGGAGAGGTGCAGAAGTCCCATTGCTATTCTCCGCGCTCTATTTTTTCAGTGCGAGAGCTGCTTGGGTAATTCGTTGAAAAGAAACGTAGATAGCACGATTGTGACTTGCCGCGTATTTCCACGTCTTACAGCCCAATGAACATTGATTGGTGATGATCGGTACTAATTTAGGACCTCACCAATAATATTCCAAGATTATGAGCTTATGAGGTACGCCACCTTTTAAAGAATCGTACCCACACTTTCACGAGGCTGACGTAACCTAATGTTAACCTTAATTTTAGCAGATCCCTAAATATAACAGGTCAAAAATTAGCTCCAAAATTTAATGTTAGAACAACATAACGTAAATCAGCTGCACCTTTTACGAAATTAAATTATTATTTGTTGTTTGTCCCGTTCACCAAACATATCGGGGGCTGAAACTTGAACCTATCCCACTATTCAGACACAACAGCCTCAATTAATCAGCGCAGTTCGGCATCTATACCGACCAGCACACCAGCACAAAGTAACACACCATCGTTCCACCCAGTCAGCACAGCCCATCTCGCACAGCGGAGGGGCACCCACCTCTTTCCTGGTGCGCAGTTCCTCGCAGTTGAAGCTGTTGAGCAGCAGGGCCAGGAACAGGTTCAGCACGAGGAAGTTACCCATCACCAGCGCCGGCAGGAAGACCGCAAGGCACATCTCCGACTGCGGGGATATTGTGAATAAAAGCGTCAACGTAGGGATTAGGGAACAGACACCGGTTACCAAAACAAAAGATCGAGATAATAGAAAAATATATATATAATTATGTACATGATGAAAATAATTCATTTATTCATAAATCTTTTCATCTTATGCCTCACAGGAGTGTATCAATTTGTCGAGTGCTTACCTCTTCGCGCTTCGCCCTCATACAGTCCCACAGCGGCTCGATCCATTCTCCACATAAGATGCGAAATATCATCATAAATGAATGGAAAAAGTCGTTGAAATTCCACCTGAAACACAGCAAGTATCCGTGGTTATTGTGGGAAGCCTCGTTCTTTCTCCAGATTCATGGCGTGAGACAACAATGAACGGACGACCCCTAGTAACGTCCGGACGTAACTGATGAATGGAAATTAATGAATAATGCATGTCACTACATATGCACAAAAACCCGGGACTGGCCTTGTGCAAAACAAATGGATACAAGAGATGACGAATGCAACTGTCTTACATCTGCATTGTGTTCCTACAGCGCAAGATTTATATTCGCTGTTTCAACCCAGAGCGTCCACTTGCTCAAATTTTAACTCAAATTGCTTGCGAAATCCTGCTTTCAAGTAAGCCATCTGCAATTAATCTGGCCGTTTGTCATTGCTCACCGGGGTACTGGATCCGGCTCGAATATATCCGCCGTGTAGCTGTTGGAGAAGAGCTGCATCCCGATCACGGCGAAGATGTAGATCACGATCACCAGGACGAAGGTCAGGTTTCCGAGGGCGCCCAGAGACGATATGATGATGCTGAGCAACACTCGCATGGTTGTCCACGACTGCGCGAGCTTCAACACCCGGAGCTGGAAAAGACAACAGATATACGGCTTAATTTAGGTAGCAGGTAGGTACTGTTGTGGTAAATGTGTTTTAAATCTAAACGAAGTGGATGCAATACATTTACATACGTGTAGTATGGTATTTTCTTTCAATATCTAACGAATAGCGTTTGTCTATCTCAAACAGCCTGTCATTATCATCAACCATCATAAATTAACACCAAAATTAGTCCATCAACCTCATACATCGTCTATAGCATTCACCCCTTTCGTTCTCAAGAAACAATTGCGTTAAGTGGACTGCGGTGGACGATTCCCCCACCACAGACACCTCCCCTCCCCGTCTCTGTCGCACTAATCACTATAATTGGTGCTCGGCCAAAGGTCAGTGACGCCTGCAGGACACCTGGTCTCCCCGCGGCCCTCGGCGCTGACGGCTGCCGCTCGTAACTGCCCAACTGGTCCGTGCCCCGCGCCGCCCGGTCACCAGCAGCCCTCCCCGGCCACGAGCTCGGCACGGCCGCCACTTCCAGCGCGGCCGTATGTCGTGACCCAATCTCACCCGTCACGAAGCGCTGAACTTGAGCTGATATGGATTTAGGGCTTCTTTACACATGCTTGCAAATGTCAAATCGATAGGGTATGGCGGCTTCGAGCTGCGATAGCGTTCCTCGGGGTATGATTCGGGACGGCTGGATGACAGAAATCGCAGACGAACTTCAGCGGGGCAGGCTTTGATGTCATGTAACGGCGCCGCTGCGCCCAACGCTCCGCGATATTGTTTCTGCAGGCATCACTTATGTATGATATGTAGATCGCCCAATGGCGCCCCTGCGATCGTCACATGAGAACAGGCTCCATACAAACGCCATCAAAACAACGACGGGGCGCAGCAGTGTGGTCTATCCGTCTCCCTCCTTTTCTCCCTCATGCTCACCCTTTTAGTAGGAAGTGTTTTATTAGGGACACTTTCCATTTATTCTTAGGAAGTACGCAAATAAGCGCTGGCCAATTCCCAATCTGGACACAAAACACTGAAATTGCATTTATTCATATAACTTAATGCATGAATAGAGTCACAAAGATCGTTAGAGATCGATTTGTTCTCAGTTTGAGCCGACTGTTTCTATCATGTCAGATATTAACCGTTCAAAAAACCGTCACCCACACTGGCAGGTGCTATCCCGCCTTATTGTCCGGTCTGGGGCCGGTCCGAGGTGATCGGATCTCCATCCGCTGACGGCCTGTCCCGGCCGCCCGCGCCGCCGACAGCTGAAATGGAACGGGCCGGCGTCTCGTTCGTCCGCCAATGCCGGAGCCGGCCCGCCACGGAGCGCCACCGACCGGCCGTCCGACCCAGACGGTCGCCGGACAGCGCCGCCGGACAGTGCCGCCGGACAGCACCGCCGGACAGCGCCGCCGACCGGCCGTCCGGCCCAGACGGCCGCCGGACAGCGCCGCTTCCCCGAACGGCTCGGCTCCGTCCTGCCTCAGTCAGTTCACGCTCCACTGGCTGGGTCTCCGCAGAATACATTCTTCAAAACGGTATTCAGCTTGTATTTGGCTTGTATAGTCAGGCGGTCTGGCGTTTCTGAAGCCGTTTTCTTTGTTATTTGCGCTTTCACGTGCCATAGTTGCAATGGATCCTGTGTTACATCAGCTTTTCCGAGCGTTACGAGGAATCAGGGACAAAAAATCCGTTCATGCCGTCCTTTCATCGAATATAACTAGACCCTCTTTCACCATTTCCCGCACTCAGCACGGATGAGGGGATGGAAATAATCTGAGCGCCTGGCCATCCAGCGGTATGATTCGTTGGGGGCATAAACAATAAACATCCCGGCCTGCAGGCGTGAGGCAGCCACCATTTCCGGCTGCAGAAGACCAGAACAGTCGGCACAGAGTCGGCTACCGACCACTGCCGTGGGGCATCTGTCTCTCCGGGACGGGACCGGACTACCGAGACCGTCTGCTACGGGAGGGCGCGCAGCGCGGCAAAGCGGCATTGGAATGGCCGGGAAAGGTGTTGCTACTGAACCCAATTATGTTGAGGAATAAGTAAGTAATCTACAGTTATCATAAACCAATGAAATGTTAATTTCGTTATTACTATTACCCAGTTCCAGCCTGACAGAAGCCTGACAGAAGCAAGCGCCGGGCGGTCCGCTCGCCACAAGCTGTGCGGTACAGCATACATTCAGGCGCATACTACCACTGCCATCTAGCGGCAGGTGCGAGAACTTTTCATGCCATGCGGCACAGCATGCATTCCGGCGTGCTGGAGCCTGGGGCGCAGCGGCACTCAGGTGCGGCTAATCAGGCATATCACACCACACTTTCAAATGTTCACAAACGGTCGCATGTAAGCCCGAAATGAGGACAAAGTTGCTGAATTACTTCGAAAGTTGGTCTAGAAGGGTGTGTGTAGGAGTAATAATTAGGGATTCCCGCGATACAGTCAACCTATTTGCATAACAGAAAGTAGAACACTGTCTCTAAAAACAACAAACTCTGGTCTCTGACACTCGTCACTCAGCTTATTTTCTCTCCAATACTAATCCTCAATTAGGAGTATCGCAATTTTTCAAGTTGGAAATTGCCATTTCTTGAACGATCAAACTTTGTCACTTCACTCCTTCATTCGTTGCAATCTCTATGATCAACTTTCACCATTTTTCTCGACTTGGGCGCTGCGCTTCTCTCTAGTGAGTAATGATCGTCGATTGAAATCAACCGACCATCCGCTATCGCTATATCTCTCTCGTCCCTAGTACCTACCTAATATCTCTCCTGTGTCGAGCCTTCCATCCTTCTCGCCTTTCGCATTCCATCCTCTCTTACCTCCGTGGCCGCGCCCGACAAGGCGGGACGGAGCCAAACAGACGGAACAGTGCTCCATTCGCACGCGCCGTCCGCTGATTTACGAGGTCCAGTCGTCTAGCCAAGTAGCCGGCGGACGGCCGGCGGAGGACGCGCAGCGGCGGTGGCGGCGCAGGAAAGCGGGACAGCACCGGGAGATTGGCGCCCGATGGCCCGATTTGCTCGGTCGGGCCGCCGCCTGCGTCTTTGATAGGACGGAATGAATATGGATGGAGCACGGCCTGTGGCCGACGGTCCCAGGATGACTGGATGCCGCTGAATGAAGGTGGAGGTTTGAGGGCGAAGAGAACTTCAAAGACGGACTTTGGAGATGTTGTCAATAGAATCACTCGGGCGCAAAACACCTTGCAAGGTAAGTGCGGACGGAGACATTGTCGGCCTTAGGCAGAACATTGCATGGGTAACATTTCAACAAAGCCAACAAAGACGGTGGGACTCTGTTTTTACAAACTTGAGCCCATAAAAACATCCTTGTGGACTATGGCACCCATGCATAATTGAACGCGCGGCACCTGTTATTTGCCGGCGGGTTGGAGCCACCACCTAGGCTTGTCCTCCGTGCTCCATTGATTTACCGGGTCGTGTTCAATAGCCGGCCGACTGGCACAGCCACTATGCGGACTGTGTCGGCCGGTCGAAGACAACTGTGAGGCTGTCCACAGCTGTGTGCCGCCCCACCGGCGGTGACCTTTTTCGGTCACCCGGTGGCCACAAGTAAGCAGACCTCCGCGGCTGTTTCGGCGGTAACCAGGGGCGATGGCAAACACACACACACAGCCGTGCCACGCAGTGTTATCAACACGCCACTTGATGCAGCGGAATATGTATCAGCACGGACCAAATGATCATGGCTCAGTGATTCAGAACGAACCTGATAACATACCTACGAACTACGAAGTGACGGACAAAATACGGACACGGACAAAAAATAAATTATTTTTTTTTGCGGAATGTAGTAGCATGCATGTCATTGCCAGCTTGTTTGCGTTTCACCTAGGTATGTACGTACATACCAAATATTAAAGCAACATCGAATGGTAATGTGGAAAAGTGCAATTGCTCGTCATTGCAAGCACTGCGGACTGACGCACACTGTAGTCCTCATATTTACTTTTTGTTTCTGTTGCTAAAAACCACCGTTCCTACTGAGCCTGGGTCACCATTCTCCAGATCACCGCCGTCGCCTCCCTGATCACCCACCACAAGTCGCCCTCCCTGCGTCCGCCAGCCCCACTCACCAGTCGGAGGACGCGCAGGACGGAGAGGCCGTTAATGTTCTGCAGCGACAGCTCCACCAGACTGGCCACCACCACGATCAGGTCGAAGATGTTCCAGCCGGAGCGGAAAAACTCCTTGCTGATGGCGATCACCTTCAGTGTGCACTCCAGCGTGAAGATGGATGTGAATACCTGAAACGAAAGCCGTGGTGGTTAAAGTTAACCACCGTGTCTGTGCGATATAGCAGACTGGGCGGAGTCGGAGTGTACGTGCAGCAGATATACCGGACAGAGACATTGTGCTTACACTGGCAATGTCGCAAATCAAAACATGGTTAAATTTTCATAGATGTGTTATGCATCCGGCCACCGCAGAATAGATAAAAAAAAAAACAAGTTGTTCCGCTCCATCAGCATTCTTTCAGCATCAGCATTTGAGAGTGACCTTGGAAGGCCATTCTTTAAATGTCACACCCATCACCTAACGGTGAGGCTTGATAACTTAATTACTCTTTTCATGATAGAAGTATGCTTCGACACTTCAACTTCGTTTGAACTCGATATTTCGTGCCTCAAGTGTTCGTCAAAGTTTACTGATAAGGTTTTTAAGTCATTGTTTAATGAGCATCACATATTCAAATGCGTCTGGTTCCGTTGTCATTTACGTAATGCTTACTCATATCATGACCAAAAATGAACGATACAGCGAAACAAGCTTTCATCAAATTGTATGACACTATCCAACCAATGTTGTATCACATTTTACTTGACCTACAGCATCCGGTCCGCCGTCGCCTGCTGCGACACTGCCGCCACACAGCCAGTTAATTCCCCGGCCAGTGTCCGGTTGCCATATAGTCCGTGCACAATCGGGCTGGGATGCCGGTTTACGAGCGGACCGCAACAGACGGGAGGAGCCGCCGCTACCGTTGGTGACGTCATACCGCCGCATCGTGACGTCACACATCAGGAAATCACCCGGCGGCTGGCCCACCAATCGTTCGAGAGAGGGTAGACGGAGAGGAGCGAGTGCGATGGCTGGGATTGAAAAGCTAGAGTCTGTGGAAAGTTGAGTTTACATCACTGACTGATCCAGAAACAGGAACAAGAAACTGGGGACAATTAGAACATTAATAACGTCAGCTAATAAGCAATATGTACGTTCTGACTGTAAAAGCGGATACCGTTTCTGCACAACTTCTTGAATGAGGGTTAAAGCTACATAAGGCCGAGAAGAAACTACGAAAACAAATGGAAAATTTATTTGTTGTATCATGCATCTAATGTAGGTAATATAATTACTTAAAAATCACCTTCAAATGAGTATAGGGTTAACTTGTTTTTTTTGTGTGTGTGTGATGCAGTGGGCCCCAGGCACAGCGACAATAGATGACCCTCCCTCAAATGATGAACAAATAATGAAACATCCTGGTACTAGCTTTATTATCTAGTCAAAAGTCATTAATTATTTCCACCTCTGTCGAATTGAAGGCACACTCAATTTCATGTTAAGCCTGATTGGCACCTGGCACAAAACACACGGGAGCCGCATTGCACATATGCTACCACCAAAAAGCAGCTACAATAATAAATGAAATGAAATACTGAGCAGAAACTAATAAACCAAAGTAATATTAACAAATAACTTCGTAAATAACTTAGAATCCTTCCCAAGGCGTTAGAGGCAGTCTAGTCTATGCAGCTATCCCGTACTAAGCTCTAGGTCTGCCTGCAGACTAAATAAGCCTCTGTCATCACGAGTCACGACTTCCTTAATCCGCGCTGCATCACAATGCTTGAGATGCGCACTGCCATATTAAATTCCAAGCACAGTCATAAACGTAATTTGGGCACTGACTGGGCGCCGCCTGCTCTGTTCTATTCTCACCCGTGTAGCGTTTTACGGCTCCGGGGCCAGATTAAAGGGTTAATATTGATACGGACAGCGGCCCTCGGCTGGAAGTGAACAGTGCGGCGCAGGAGATGGGCGCGGGGCCGGCTCGCGCCGCACAGTGGACCCGCCGTTCAGACCAACTCGCCGGGCCGGCCGCTGCTGGGGACGGTGGACGGAAATATTCGGGTCGCTGGCGGCGACGCGGTCCCATATCGTACACGGCGGAGAGAGGCTGGATATTTCACGCAGGCCGCTCACTGACTGACAGCCACTAATTAAACTGCAACTGAGTCGGCTTCTGGTGCCGGACACACACCGGACCGAGACGGGACGGCCGAGATAGGACAGGGAGGGAGGCGGGAGGACCGAGATAGGGCGGAGATGGGACGGGACGTGATAGGATGGGAGGAAACGGGATGATGAGATAGGACCGAGACGGTACGGGATGGGGACGAGTCAACCGGGATAGGACGGGGAGAGAGAGACGAGACGAGAATAGCCCGAATGAAAACGAGACTTGATTAACGAGTGTTGAAGATGGGTGGACAAAGACGGCGGGTAAATTTGAAACATGATAATACTCACGAACCATTACGGAAACTCTGTAATATCACATGAATGTTGTACTCGTATTATAGTACTTATACAGTATTGTAAATATTCTAAGAAATGAAAGGGCGTAAGAAAATAAATGACAATTTGAAAATAAAATAGGGCTTAAATTGAATATGAAACTTTTAATTGCGTAACTGTATGAAAATACGAGACAATAACAATGACCACAGCGCAGAACCCTCAGATTGCTGAGCTTCGGACCGCGGACCCGAGCTGCTGCCGGCAGAATGCTGAGGTCTTCTGAACTAAGGTGATGAAGTGACGCAACAGGCAGCCGAGTTCAGCGGACGATGCCAAAGCTGAACGATTCCATAGGCGGATCGGCTCGGCCGCAATTATGCGGAAAGATGTCGCGCTAAATTATTGGTTTCAGAGAAACGCTTCAGTCAATAGACTAAATTTGATTTGGCGCTAATGTAAGGCGGCCAGTGCTCAGTAATGCATCAAACTAAGTTTGCTGTCACTGTCTCATTCTAAACACATAAAAAATGCATATTCTAAACCCTATTTCAGAGCACATCCCAGCCCTCTGTAACAAACCACTGCGGCGAGGCCTAAATCCTTGCCGGCCGGATTTCAATCAGGGCCCTTCAGCGGTGGAGATATTTCCAAGCACCGCTGAGCGAGCCGACATCAGCGGACCGTCAGCTCTAAGTCACGTGGCGAGGTCCGTTTTACGAGCGCCGCAAGCCGGCCCCATCTCCGAGCCGGCTGATCCTCCACGGTCAAACGACTCCGCTTTCAGCTCAGCCACCGCCTATCAAGTGCACTCAAATCAGTACCGGGGCGGCCGGAGCAGCCGGGGCTCTCGATCTGAGACGGGCCGCAGACAGCGGCGAAAACGTCACCCGCTCGGCGCGACAGAGCGATCGACTCACTCGTTAGGGTTTACGAGGTGACGGTTCATGTTCCTGAACGAAACTTGACGTCACGGCTTTCTAAATAACGTCCCAGTCGTTATCCTCTCGACAGTGCCGTCTCCCTTTGTTGAAGAAGAGCCCCCACCACAAAAGCGACATCACGACGTACTTTCCGTTTACGAGCCGAACAGAAGCTGGGTAAAAGCTACTCTCGCGGCGCGAAATTACAGGGTGATTGAAAACTCCCCCTCTGCAGCGCCTCACCCTGTTGCCGATTTCCAGCGTCTGGCGCATCTCGTTGGACATGCCGTAGTGCTCCAGCGCCAGGAAGGCCGTGTTGAGGATGATGCAGAGCGTGATGAACACGTCGAAGCAGGGATCGGTGACCAGAAGGTGCAGCCGGTTCTGCCAGCGCAGCCACGTCTCGTACCAGATGCAGCACGATGAGCAGCAGTCGCAGTTGCGGTCCGGTGTCTCGTCTGACGGTAAAAACAGGGACAAGTAGATGATTCATCATTTGTTGTCGAAAAGGTTACGGTGCAAAGAGGTGGCCTGTTGTTGGTAAAAATGATAATGATGAAGCAAGCTGGCGTTGCTTTATACTCGTACTTCACAGATCTACACAACTGAAATAGACAGGAGTAAGGATGCTACTGCTTCCTTTCATCCCTCAGTACAGCACACCCGTAGCGGCTTACTTTGCGTTCCAAATGGATTATTTACGAGAACTATAAAGTATAAAACATATTTACGATTACTTCTGCCGCACAGTTCAGTAACCTCGGTTTAGTATCTAGCTGCGATGCTTAAAAATTCAATAACGCAAGTTAGTATGGCCCTGAGCGAAGACCAGCTGCTACATCACATAGCCTAAGGGCTCCATGATATCAAGTCCATCAAGTAACGTCCAAATGATCGGCTTAAGTTGTCTGTTGGCACGCAATGTGCCACACATCGATCGAGAGCAACTTAACTTTTACAGTGGCGCTCTGCCATAACGATTACCACCTGAAATACTCAGAAAATGATAACTGCTAACATTGCCTTGCAATTAAGTGACCAGTATAACGCCTTTTGGGGCGACTAACGGAGCGAGCGAGAGGGTGGGCCTTGCACGTGCGAAATTGCGAGGGGTACCTCCAACTGACTTGTGCACGGCACCCTACTAACCGGTCTCTAGCGATGTGCCAAATTTGGGCACAATTGGCCCAGCCGTTCTCGAGATCTGGAAGCGGCACCCTGCACGTGCGCACGTGCAAAGTGGGTCCCAACTGACATGTGCACGGCACCCTACTAACCGGTCCCTAACTGTGTACCAAATTTGAGCGCAATCGGTCGAGCCGTTCTCGAGATCTGGAAACGACCCCTGCACGTGCGCACGTGCAGCAGCGCCCCAACTCTGGCACATGGATATGCAGTGCCTAGTGGGTGCCTACCTACATGCCAACTTTCAGCGCAATCGGCCAAGTAGTTACCGAGATATTGCAACAATTACAAAACGGACACCTCTTCGTTTTGCACGTGGCACGTGCATAAGGGGTCACCCACATGCATCAGGAATAGTCCAATACTTGGTAGAAGGAATGAAGCTACCCTACAAAAATTACCGCGTGTAAATCGGTCAAGTGGTTGCTGAGATATAAGCCTCGCAAAAGCGTGACCACGGCCGGCCGGCCGGCCGCTCATACTCAGAAATTTCCGTTAATCTAAGGAAAGACTACGCTCGCTTCGCTCGCTCCGTAACGACAAACACTGCAATAACTATTAGATTCGCAAGAAGAGTATCAACTGAAGTGACCCAAGGTTGCTTATTTGGTAATGAAAGAAGGGTTACAAAATGTTCAAATATCTAATCAGTCACCAACATCCTCTTAGGGACGCGTCCACTACAAGGTCATTCGCGAACGACTGACCAGCCATAATTCTACTGACTTGTGCCCCGTTTCGTCAGCTAGGCCTTACCGTGTAGCTCGACCACATGGGAGACGTAGGAGGGCGACGGACTCCGGCGCTGCGGACTGATCCCGTTACACTTCTTCTCTGTGAGTGTGACCTCCAGATCCAGCGCTTTGGCCAGAGGCGTGATATCCTGCGATAAAGACCGACAGCATCAAGCAACATCCGATCAACAGAGCCCAGAGGCCAGGTTGCGTTGGGTGGCGTCGAACTGAATTTCACCGAAAATTAATGTTACTTTACCTTTACATTGCAAGTTTAGGCGTGGTAATCAACGAATGTTATTGCATTGCTTATATGAACTCAGCTAAGCCAACAACATAGCAGACCAATATGCACCACAATGATAGGGTCTTGTAATCGTACTTAACTTAGCAAAACTTAATCAACTAAGGCTTTATTTTAGTGTTATCTGTTGAGAGATTTTACTCAGCACAAAACATGTTGCAAACTCTCTCCATAATCATGTGTTTAGAATGAGAGCCCTCCAGCCACCGTGACCCACCTCTGTCCGGATCATCATGTTTTTGCCGCGCTCCGACATGGTCTCCTGGTCTCCGACCACCCCGGAGTCGTCCAGGGAGCACTCGCGCATCCCCAGCCGCCGCACGTCGCCCGCTGAGCGGTGCTCGCTGGTAGACGAGTCACTGTTACCCCTCATCTCCCCGATACCCTGCGACTCCACACTGGTGGCGAACATGGCGTGACGCAGCGCCTCGCGCCGGCCGCCGCCCTGCGAGCGGTGACCGGCCAGCGGCGACACCGCGTCCTCGTCCAGACCCACGTCCTCCAGACCGGCCAGCTCGTCGGCTGCGTCTCCGGTGGGGGTACAGTCCAGCGCGCCGCGGCTGCCGGCCGGCCCCAGCGGCTGCTGGCCGGTGGTGATATGCACGTAGTACTCGTCTAGCTCCCCTCCGTGGAACATTTGGACGCTGGTTTTCTCAGTGGCCTCCAGTTGCTCGCACGAGGAGCGCAGCGGGTGCGCCTCGGTGGTCGGCGGGGCAGCCGCCGGTGTCGGTGACGGCGGCAGCGCGCGGACGTTCAGTGCCGACGAGTCGCACGACACCTCTGTCGGGTCCTGGGCCGCGGCGGCGTACCGGTCAGACGAGGACGACTGTTTGCGCTGCGGGCTAACGGACGGGGTGCGGATCGCCCCCGGCAGCTCCACCACCACCGGCCGGGGGTCCGGGCTCAGCAGTTCGTGCACCAGCGCCCGCGGACGGAGCTCGTTGGTCTCGTGCTCGTCGTGTAGCTCACTGACCCTCCTTGCCGCAGGGGACACAGCGCTGACGTGGCCGTCCGCCGACACACAGCTGTCGTCCTCCTTGGTGACACCGCCCTCCACCGACTTACGGCCCTTGGCTTTTTTCTTTTTCTTCTTCTTGTTGTACTTGTAGGAGGCGAAGATGGTGTGGTTCTTGAGTCGGATCGTCGGGAACTTGCTGTCCTTGTCCAGACGGTGCAGCTTCAGGTTGGAAGGGTCGAAGCTGAAGGTGGAATCGTCCCGGTGGTCCGCCAAGTCCTTCACCTTCTCCTGGGAACGTGAAGGCACAGCAAAGTGGTAAGAGATCGGACATACGCGGTTGTATTAACGATCGCTAGCCGTTTCAATGTAGATGTTGAAAAAAATGAGCTCACTGAAAATATGCATCGTGTTTTCACATGTCACGCATCGATCCACATCTGAGCAATAAAAATGTTAAAAATAACAGCTGCTCATCTTCTCAGACCTGTACTTTGTCTGAAACATTACGATCGCCTGCCAGCCTACCTCCTCGGTGTTCTCAGCCTCTTCTTCGTAGCTCATGGCCACGACGGCCAGCATTAGGTTGATGAGGTAGAAGGAGCCGAAAAACACCACCAGCCCGAAGAACAGGATACTCCAGGGGCCCATGGCGGCGATAATCTGCCGAAAAGGGCGGACGGTCAACACGGTGCCCGATAGGCTCACGCAGCGTGTTATCTGGGAGATATCTACTATACCAGTAAGACGCCTTTTGGGCGAAGAACGAGCGAGCGAGATAGTGAGCCCTGCACGTGCAGAAGGGCGAGAGGGTGCTTCCAACGGGCTTGCGCAAAGCACCCTTCTAACTGGTCGCTAGCGGTGTGCCAAATTTGAACGCAATCGGCCCAGCCGTTCCTGAGATCTGGAAGCGGCATTCTGCACGTGCGCACGTGCAAACGGGGTCTAAAATGACTTTTGCACGGCACCCTACTAACTGGTCCCCAACCGTGTACCAAATTTGAGCGCAATCGGCCCAGCCGTTCTCGAGATCTGGAAACGCCCCCTGCACGTGCGCACGTGCAGTAGCACCCTAACTGCAACACATGGGAATGCATTGCCTGGTGGGTGCCTACATGTATGCCAAGTTTCAGCGAAATCGCCCCAGTAATTACCGAGTTACTGAAATGGGAACACATTTGGCACCTCTTATTGTTGTATTTTGCACGTGCACTGGGGGTGACCCACATGCATCGAGAGTATCCTATTTTGGGTAGAAGGGATGCTGCTACCCTATAAAAATTACCGCAAGTCAATCGCCCAAGCGGCTGCTGAGATATGAGCCTCTCAAAATCACTACTTTTGCAAAACAGCTTGAACACCCTTGACTTTTCACGTGGCACGTGCCACGACGGTCACTGAGATGTATCAAAAGTAGTCAATTACGGGGTAGAAGGGATGGGGCTACCCAACAAAAAAGACCGCAGGCCAATCGGTCCAGCGGTTGCTGAGATATAAGCCTCTCAAAAGCGTTACAGGCCGGGCCGGGCCGGGCCGGGCCGGGCCGGGCCGGGCCGGGCCGGGCCGGGCCGGGCCGGGCCGGGCCGCTCATACTGAGATGCGAAGCCACTATCGAAGGCGTTGGGAACCATAAGCGGATCTCATCTTAGAAATTCAACAGATATGATGGAGCAGCTGAAGGACATTGACATGCGTGAAAAGAAGTTGGCTAGCTTTGATGTAAAATCGTTATTTACCAATGTGCCGGTAGATGGGGCTTTAGATGCCATAGCGAGGGTGGTTAGCATAATCGACGAACAATCACTTCCACTGCCGAGAACTCACTACTTGGAATTAATTTCGCTGTGCATGAAATTCAACATCTTCACTTTCAATGGACAAGAATATGTACAACACAACGGACTCGCAATGGGGTCCCCACTGAGCCCCGTGGCTGCTTTTTATATGGAACTTCTCGAGGAAGAAAAATTCAAGAACATCATGGGGGCAGACTGTACGTGGCTCCGGTACGTTGATGACGTTCTGGTGGTGGTCCCCGAAGATGTCGACCTAGACGAAAAACTCCGAGTCCTCAACGAAGTCGACAAAAAGATCCAATTTACGATCGAAAGAGAAAACGAGCAAAAAATATCATTCTTAGACACCCTTATCATGAGATGTGGACAGAAAGCAAAATTCACGGTTTATCGTAAGGTTACAAACAAAGAAGATTATGTCCATTTTTTATCAGCTCACAACGAACGAGTGAAAAGTGGGATCGTTATCGGATTTTTCTTACGAGCATTTAGAATATGTAGCGAAGACTTCTTAGAAGACGAACTGAAGCACATTTTCGATACGTTCGACCGGCTTCACTATCCAAAAGGGTTCCTACTAAGAATGAAACAGAAAGCGGAAGAAATCAGAAGGAGAAGCGCCGAAGAGAAACGAAAACGAAGACGAGAAGAGAAGAAACGTGGCCGATATATATCGATACCAAACTCAACACATGCCGACTCGATTTCACGACAGCTTCGATCAAATGGATCGAATGTAACGATAGTTTCCGGAAGAAAAGTGGAAAATCTGACTCAACCGAAGCCTGAAAAGAAAGATAGTAACAGTGTGGTATACAAAATTCCTTGCTCGGGCCCATGCAACAAATCGTACATAGGAGAAACTGGAAGAGGACTCGACACACGACTGAAAGAACACAAACGCGATGTCCGGAACCACAATAGATCGAACGCACTCGTCCTTCATATCGAAAAATGTCAAAATTTACCAAACTGGAACAGTGCTCATGTCATTGAAAAAGGCATGTCAAAATCGGTGAGAAAAGCTCTGGAAGCAGCTCATATCTGTTTCCAAGATACAGTGAATGAAAAACCTGGATTCTTTACATGGGCAAAAGCGGCTGCAATGATGGCACTAGGAAACAAAACGTAAACGATTTCTAAACGAAAGGTGATTGGCGAACTTTGAAAGACTCTGAGAAAAGGCGAGCGAATTAAACGTTCCGACATTTACATTGTGACCTGTAGGTACATTCATTATATAATTTATTTTTTCAGCATATCAAAAGAACGCGACAAGAACAATAGCGTGATGAATGCCGTTCTCAATTTAGGTTTTTAATGTTGAACCAAAGAATGCATTTCGAAACCCGATGTGTCGACTTCGAACGATTTATACCGATTGTTTTTGATACTATGTGTTTTTAATTTAATTAATCACTAGTGTCCACTGACGAAGGCACCCTGTGGCCGAAACGTCTGGTTTTAGGAATTTGACTTGTGTTGCCATCGATCGTGAATAAAACTAAAACTTTTCCGTTATATTGAAAAGACTCACTTCGCTCGCTGCGCTCGCTCGCTCGTAACTATTTGTGAAATGAAACTCTGTCTGTGTGTCTGTTTGCACCGTGCAGAGGGGTGCTTTGACGCCGTGCGCAGGTCAAACGGTGCGGTCGATTGGGCTGAAATTTTCGCAGGGTGTTGATGACGTCACGGGCACGTGCAGTGTCGAGGTTCGAGTCCCGGGGGGTGGATGATTCGCACGTGGCACGCGCTGGAAAAAGGTGCATTTTCTCCAAATTTGCTCGGTCTTCAAGGCATCGGCAGCCGGGTTTGATGAACTTTACAACTAAAATGCATGACGATCGGCGGCGGGTGCCTCTCATTTGCAGATTGGCAGCTTATTTATTTTGATAAACAGAGGCGAATGAAGGTGTTGATTTTCGATAAATAAAGACAGTTTTCAATGCGCTTACACAAATGCACCGCGTTTGCCGTAGTGCGCCACATTTGTCACGAGGTGCCATTTTTGCCGCAAATCGCACAACTTTGTCAAATATGGTCCGATAAAGGTGCGATTCGGTGGAAGGATGCATGACAAAACGACAAGTACAAATGCACCGCTTTTGTCACGATGGGCTCGAGGGCCCTCAAGCATCATCTATATTACTATTTGTGGTGACGTAGTTTCTGTCTATTACGAAGGTCGCGACATGGTGCTACGTAGCGCGGGTTACAGGTCACACCGTTGCACCTACCGCGCTGAAGTTTGCGCAACTCATAGAACAAGGATGGACAACGTGCCTTTGATGGGTCTCAGCCCGATCGGATCGATAGCGAGCGCGTGGCGCGTGCCCAAAAAGTGCAAATTCGCGTCATAGACTTTACATGCATTAATCGGCTGGCAAAAACGGGCGAAAACAGCCAAATTTGCCCGACACGGGTCCGGTCCCGGTGCAATATCTCGGTAACCGTGGGCCCGACCGGTACGGGGAAAACAGCATCGTGTAGAGAATCGAACGGGCTATCGAATGGTGTGCGGTGCAGGGGTTGGCACGCGCCACGTGCACCGGGGAGGACACTTTCTTTTGAAAAATGGACGTTTTGGGACGGATTTTGGAATTTATATTAATTTCAGGTGATCGTCAGACGGAATGAGTTGAAACAGCGCCTATTAGCGATAAAAATGTACCGTCTCTCATGGAAAAATTGTGAAAAGCTAATTGATCAAAAACAATGAGGAAAAAATCGCTGAATTAAATGGTATTTGTCCAAAATGTACCACTAAATAATTACACGGATTTTGCTGCTTAACCTGATACGTTTGACAATTGAAAATGCTATCATTGGAAAGAGCATTCAATTCTCTCCAAGATCCAATCATCACGTTTGCATGACAAGCAACAGTATTCTTAAAAATATAAATGTTTCAAACCTCTGCAAAACGATTTTTAGTGAAAATTATCTACGCCTTTAATTTGTCATAAAACTACGCGCCTAAATTATAAAGCACATTTGACAGATTCTGAAGTGGAAAGCATGCTTATCAGACACGGGCACCTCGATGCGATGGATATTCTTTCAAAACCAAATCATTTAGCCATCAAAAAGCAATCGACCGAAATGGATAGCTAACCCAACCGACACAAGAAAACCAAACACCCACCGATCGTAAATGCCCCTTTTCGCGTTGCGGAGCACGCGGGCCACCCTAGTGACACATCTAATGCAGTATCCGGTATCTGACTGGAGAAAGACGCCTGCGAGGAATGCATTTCAGACCACCTGGAACAGTCCTTTTTGGCTCTTTCTCGTTACCTAAACGCTTGATTTCAACCAAACTTTGACACAATGAGTTTCAAGGCCCTACCTAATTTTTACTAATATGGTCTTTTAACAAAATGTCAAAATGAAGGGCACTTGTCATTGACTTGTAATGGTAAAAAGTGATCGGAAAACTCTGCGCCGTGGTAGAGGCTAGCACGGCGTAGCAGCGTCAGCTGTTGCGCCGCAGCTAAGCTCCGCCCACCGCGCCGCGACACCGGGACCGGTCATTCGCCGCTCGGGCTCAGAGGGACGCGGAGCTCTGCAAAGGACTGGAAGAAGACACACGCTAACGCACCTTCCCTTGCATGAATATGTGTCGTGTCTCGCGCGGAGAGAATAAGGACGGAAAGAATGCAATGCAGATCGGTGTATGTATAAAACGATAGGCACTCCTTCTAGCTACAAATTAAGATCCTGCAGAATGTTTTCCCTACAAAATTTAAAGCATCTTATTTTCAATAATTTATAGCAAGCTTCTCCGCTGACCGTTTTCCTACAGGCTATGGTGCATTTAATGAGTAACGAGACAGAATCTACCGCATTGTCTTTAGGTAGGGGAGAGTGGGGTAAGATGCCCAGGGTGGGAAAGACGCCCCACCCCCTCTAGCGGCGAAACAAAGAATCGAACCTGGAAATTAATGTTCTTAGCGTAAAGCGGAAGCCTGCCTTGTTAACTGCACAAAAATTTGCGAAGCGCAGTTGGGCAACGGCTGGCTGGTGATTGCATGTTTTTTATTTGCTGCTTTCAAAAAATATTTTGGTGTCAAAACATTGTAAATATCAAAGAAGGTAGATAATTTTTGCGTCCCTTGCTATAGTCGTGATACATTAACATGCGTGCACTGTGTCCCAAACAGTTTGTTTCAGGGTGTAGTTTTATGGCTAACAAATTGTACTGATTTAATGTTACTTCGGTACCTTGGGGTAAGATGCCCCCTGTCCTGATGGGGAAAGACGCCCCCCTAAATTCGTAGGCTGTCCTTCAAGCATCCCGTCAAATCATTTATTACATACTTGTGATTAGAGACAAAAGCCGATCTGGGACTATTGAGAGTCCAGTACGGTCGGGTGCTCCCCATGCCGGTCTCTCGGCCCATACAGCGACTTTTTGGGCGGCATCTGACTCTGAGAGCCCTCACGACGGCCTCTGTGGGCCCCATTATTGGCTCCAGGGCGGCCCCCTCACGACATCCTTTGAGGGCTCCCACGTTGGCTCCACGGGCCGCGCTGGCATCTGAGGTCCCCACGATGGGCTCGAGGGCCCTCAAGCATCATGAAGACCTATAAGGGCCACACAGTGGTCTCCGAACGCCACCACTGAGGCTTGTTTGGCCGCGATGGACTATGATGGCCCTAACGATGACCTCTGAAGCCCCTTACGACTACTTTTGAGGGCCCTTACGATGACGTTTGGTGTCTACTGCAGGCTCGAAGGGACTGCTGATTCGTTCAGGCGATTCACGTGCCCATTTATGTCACTTATAGTGCAGGGGGCATCTTACCTAACGCCAGGGGGCGTCTTTCCCACCCTGTGGGGTAAGATGCCCCCTTTCACTTCTTCAGGGAAATGCTTAATAGCAAAAAAAGTTATCATATTTCAGGCACGAAAGTGTGATATTTTTGGAGAAAAATGATGTCGGCTTCCGTTGAAACTCCAAGTTTTTGCTTTCCGATCGTCATTTTCGAATAAAAACTGACATAGTAAAACCCTGGGCATCTTTCCCCACTCTCCCCTACATATGTGACATTCAACGGCCTTATTTAATTGAGGGTATCCACATATGTGCTTGTATTTCGTTTTTGTTTTACTTTTTAAGATTTTTGGGGGTAACAATATTCAATCTTTCCATAATATTTCCACAATGCTTTAAGGATATGGTTGATAGAGCTTAAGGCCGAAAAGCAATTAACAAGGAAAGATAGGATATGATAATGTAGATATGCAACATCGAGAGTTCATGATCTCCCATCCTTCACTCCCCTTGTCAGTCTGTCGTCTACAATCTCTATCTCCGTCACTTGTCTCTGGTCTGCCATCTTTGTCTATCTTTCGTCTACCGTCTTTGTCTCCTGTCTCTGCTCTAGCGTTTACGTACATTGTTTGCTGTCCACTAGCCACAGTCTACCGTTCGTGTCATTGTCACTTTGTCTCTCCTTCCTTTTTCTTCCTTCCTCCGTCCAGTATTTGTTGCAGAACAACTTATCAAAAGTTAATGACATGCGAACAAGTGCGCCACTCTACCGCTCCGCGCGCGCACCACCCGCACGCCGGCCGGTCAGACTGCGACTGCGGCTGGCATGACCCGAGGCAGGACCGCAAGTGGGCGGAGCCAAGCCGCAGTGTGCTAGTACGTCACGACCAATCAGAGGGGAGGCAGCGCCCAGCCTGTGCCAGCCTCTAAGCAGGGCTCTGACGACCTTAACATTATCAGTCAATGACATTTGCCTTTATTTTTCATTTTTTGTTAATAGACCATATTAATAAAAATTAGGTAGGGATCTCAAACTACCACTGCCAAAGTTTGGTTAAAATCAAACGCATATACAGCGAGAAATAGCCGAAAAGGACTGTTCCACAGGGTCTGAAATGCATAATAGTGGGAAAACGTTCCACAAGCTTCAATCCTGGACGGAGTGATCAAAACTTGTCAATGGAATCATGAAATGTACGTTTCTTGGTCACGATTCAGCGTTTCTAAATTATTGATGGCTTCTTCCAACGTGATGCATCCTGCAACAGAATGACTTGATTTGGCAGAAAGTCCTGTCTGAGCAGCACTCCATCTGGCTGCTACTCTACCGTGGCCTACCCAAGGACATCGATTTCTGGCCAATCCCCCGCCCTCCCTCCCTCCCTCCTCTTTCCACTCTCGTCTGTTTCCTATTCCTCTCTCCGACTGCGGTCCCTCCCTGCGTGTTCTTTTTTCCGCCCTTAGCCAATGGGGTGCTCAATAGTCGGGCCGGCAAAAAATGAAAACACCCTTCAGCTCGCGCGCCGGCTGAGTGGCCCGGAGACGAGGCCGTGTCAGTCGGCCGTCCGGCCCCGAGTGCCGCCGGAGAGCTCTGGAGAGGAGTGATTGAGCAACAATATCGCCATGTTTACAGATCCTACAGCTGCGGTTTCAGCTATTGGATGGCAGAGTCAATGATATAAAATGATCTTGGATGTATTGAATACAGCTTGATTCGTAAATGGTAATATACCTTATACAGACCTTTAGGCTATGATATAGCTTGTACTAAGAAATAACAATTGTTTATTCAGATTCCACTCGGCAAGCATTTACCGCGATTGTTTTAGCACCTTGGCGTCTATAACTAATATATTCTTAAAGTCAAAAACATTTATCACCAGCCACTGATTAAATCTGGCTTCCCTGAGGCGTGGGATATATAATACCGTTCACAGCATCTTATCACAGCTTCGTAACACCAGAAAGTACTCACTACTCATACAACTCCACGGATGGACCACCTCCACCGTCGCGCCGGGGTCGCCCCTGCCCCACCCCCACCTTCCCCTACCCCGCCCTTCACGGCGTGCCACAGCCGGGCTGGCGAGACGTTCAGTCGGCAAACGGTCCTGCAGGCCCCATCGGGCTGCAAATGGCACGGTCGAGCAGCGCCGCGGAAGGTTGCAGCACCTTCAGCCCGGAGAAATGGCGCTATGATCTGCCCTGGGCGAGCGGGCCAGCTGCTCCCCCAGAGAGAAACCAAAGCCGGCAGAGACTGGTGGCCAGGAGCGAAATGTGGAACAGAGGCTTTGCTGTGTTCTTTTGAGGGTGAGTGTACGCTGGAATCGAAACCTGATTCAGAAAGTCTGTGTATTTGTTAACAAATTTAAAATAAGGTAATCCGTGTCTTTAGCTAGGGCACTGCTCATGATGCCAAAAGCTAGAGTTATTTTTTTCTATGATCCATGGAATGACACTAGTTCAAAATTTAAATAAAAATCGGCTTCTCGCAATCATTCGCGCATTCGCTTTGAGTATCAATCACGATCGCCTCAAAAGACGATATATTCACAAGTACGCACTCCACTGTCTGCTTCCCCACTCCGTCTCGCTTCTCTCCATCCGTTTTTGTCTCTCGTCGCTGTACGATCGGGACGAGCCAGCCGCCGATCCCGGCAGACGCGGGTGAGCGATGTTGTTTGACTACCATCATTCGTGATCCAGCACACAAGAGCCGACGAGGGTCACCGAGCACGGGTCTAATGACACCGCCGATGGCCTCAGCTGGGTCGGCTCGAAGGGCCGCTTATCACGCTCAACACTGTTGATTTGTGACGCCCGGCAGTTGGTGAAATGAGGTAGAAATTAACCAGCGAACGGTTCCGTTTATCTGGAATTAATTTTCTTGCGATGTCTTAATTCTTGCATTTAATCGGACAGCTTACTCACATGGTACGGATATTAGTATTGTGCACAAGCCTAAAAACGATGACTATTAATGACCTCTACATTTCGTTATTGTTCAATATTCAAGTAACTTTGTTTCTTTGTGAACCGCCTAACGTCAGAACTAGTCATTTGACGGTATAATCAGCTCCCACCCAAGTCTCATAATGGGCAAAAACGGAAATCACAAAATTACAACCAATGAAATTACTCGACATCCTCTTCAGAGCGTGAGCTACAAAGCTGCTACCACGGACCCTCTCCGTGACGCACGAAAGGTCCGGTTTTTGCTGCAGCGTCCTAACTCAATCACTGACGAGCAGTCTCGGAAAAAGGACACGTCCTGGAATCATAAACCAGCACATCATTTCTGACACGCTGGACCTTGGCCCACAAGAAATGACGCTTGAAGAGCCGCCGGCCTAGCTCACCTTGTTGTAGACATCCTCCCAGAAGTCGAGGGTGATGAGCTGGAAGGTGGTCAGCATGGACCAGAGGAAGGTGTCGAAACTGGTGTAGCCGTAGTTGGGGTTGTCGCCGATCCCCGGCAGGCACACGTACCCGGCCGGACACAGCCTGACAAACAATGGAGAAGGTTGGTTATATTAATGTAATAACGTCTTATATCATGCCATGCAGATGTTTTTAAACTACAGCGGAAAGCTGGGTACAGCGAATAAGACAGCAAGCGATTTGAAGAAAAAAATCGAACTTTCTCTGATGTGACGTTATTTGAATTATGTGAAATCATTGCCCAAAGCTGTCACTGCCCAGCACTAGAGTGAGTAATCAAAGCATGGTGTCCGATGTAATAAAAAAAAAAACTCAGAAAAGTATCAATGAAATGAATACGAAACCTCAAACGCATACATACCCGAAATGTATTTGATGCGCGCGACTAACAGTGGCGCGCAGCAAAGCATTTCTCTGCACGCGGGCGCAAACTGTAGCCTGTAGCGACACCTACCGCACGGCGTGAGCACCACCGGCCCTCAGGCCTCAGTGAGCGCCCGCAGTGCCACGTGACAATATGTGTTCTGTGTGCTTTCGGAATTCCTTTGCGTCTGGTGCGCTCCAACAGTGCGGTGCGCCGCTTTTCAATTACAGGCGAGTCCTTCCCGTGTCGGGAATATATCTAGTGCCTATTCTTACGGCCCGGTGCGGCCGTCTCGTTGTACTGCTTCCCCGTCTCCGGCGGCGCGTCAGTGCGGCCGGTTGGTGACCCCGGCCCTGCACGCCTGACTCCGCTCTCTAACGGCACAGCCGCTGACAGTAGTTTTGTCTCGGTTTTTCTATCTTCCCGTGGCACTGTGCGGCAGTTTCGCTTCGGGCTGCGGCGCTGTCCGCGACTACGCTCGACTCCCGTGGGCGGCCTGAGCTAATCGTTTTGCATAGACCACTAATCCGCGGCCATCTCGGTCCCTTTGTCCGGCGCGTCCCCCTACCGGGCCGCTTCCCCTCCCTCGCTCCCTCCCCACCCCGGGGTAGGGGATGGTCGTACCGATACGCGCCGCCAGGCGGCGGCACCGACCGGACCGAGTGCCGGCGACACTGCCGCGAGCGTCGGCGGTCTGCTGCGCTGCGCGGCGCGACTCGGGACGCTGGAGCCGCAGCCGCAGTCTCCGTATCTCGCCGGCGCGCCTGGGCGCACGTAGACCTATGGCAACCTGGCGCCCGGGCGCATACAGTTTCGTCAGCTAGGCTCGTGCCGGTGGCTTTTTCATGTTCAAGGGGCGGGGTTTCACGTGCATATATTGCCAGTCCAGGCCGTCTTCAATTTTTTTCTTACTTTTACAGATTCCTAAACCGTGACCTGGATCGCAGTGATTTCTCGTGGCTTTTTCAGATCGGACAGTATGTTTTTCGCAAATTGGTCTGTTTCGCCCAAACATACTCTACGTACTCCTCACTTCTTGTCACCAGTGTGCTTGCTTTCATCCAAAGTACCCATGGACCATGTGTCATATGTTGTGCATGTTTTTATACTTCACGGCTATGTTCCTGCCTGGTTGATCTGACCTAGCCCCCACTACAGGGATCTAACATTCATGTCGCATTTCATACGTAGGTAATTGTGCGCGGTCGTCACCGAGTTTATGACGCGAGACGCCCCATGCGAGACAATACAGTCCAGGCTACCAACAGCCCACTTTTGGGGCATGTTGCCAACACTGCTTCGACGCCGTTTTCCGGAGTCCGAGGTGACCCTGCGTGCCTCGTGTCCTACACCCGTTTTCTTGAACGACATCACGCTCATTTACTTTCCACAATGAAACGGTGTCGCCAGGGGTAGCCAGTACGAGTTGGTAGCATCAGGCTAACTCGGCGCTCAAAAACTACCACCCCATATGGCTCCTAATCTATGTTAAATCATTTCTTTCAAGCAAGCCTCACACGTTCCCCAAATGCAAAAGATGAGGGACGTGTATAGGTGCAAGTGCAATGTTGTATATGTATAGTGCAAGTTGCGTTTGCACGTAAAATGTTGCGACATATTTCACATTTACTGGCTTAAACAGCTACAATACTCCTTTCTTTTTCTCTCACAGATTATCGGGCTGTTCGTTCACTAAGCAATATGCTCCCATACATCTGAAAATCTCGTGGTAGAAGAAGACCTGGATCAAACGGTCGGCGATGCTAACGGAGCTGAGCGATAATCAGGTCCTTTGGAAATTGGATCTACTATGTACATTGTACATATATAATGAAAAACGGGGATGTATAGTCTGGTATCAGACGACAGATAGGCATTGCCATTCTCTGGATACAATATGTTGATTACCAACCTTTACGTTAGAAACGATACTCAAGGTCGGCAAATAGTGGGATAGGCCCCCTCTGGGGGTAGCAAAACCCTTCGGCAGGGGTAATGAGGGCGTCTGTGTAAATAATCATTTTTAGGATTCATAACTTGCACAGATTAATAGCTGCTTGGTATGGAGTGTACGACTGTTGGCTACTTGGGATAGTCCTTTTCTCTAATCAGACTATTTTAGAGCTAGCAGTATTGTTGGAACTAGGGGAGACATTTGTCTGAGCGGGCACGGTTATTCGTCGAGACTGAGCCCAGCCGGTGGGCAGGCCACCCGGGTCATACAGTTGGGGGAATGGCTCTCTATAGCTTCCAAAAAGAAAGCATCACCCTAGGTACGCGTCGACCACAACTTTAAATGGACAACTGTTGTTGATAATGACCGTTTGTTGCCATCTCCCCGTTCGCAAATCCTGAAGTTATGCTCCCTCACTGCGGAGACAGGTTCTAGGGCATGAGGGATGTAGGTTCCGTATTTTCAAGCAATAGTTGTCAACAGCTGATGTTTGTCAAATCAAATTAGCGTATACGGCAGTTCAGTGTACTTTATGGCCGTCTGACGTGCCAGTTGTTGCGTTTTCGCAACGCTGATTTCGCCCGGTGTGCCCTTTGTTGCGATTTCGCAAGCACGTTTTTTTTACGTTTGTCTCGGAAAACTTTTGCTGCAGGCGAAAATTAGTTTCGATTCCTTGCAAAACCCTGGTAGGAGCATAACATATTTTGATTGCATCGATGTTCATGATGGTCAATATTCCTAGGCTGAATGGGTTAAGGCGATAATCGTTCAGCGGTTAACCAAACGGGCATATACACATCGCCGGAACCGCCTTACCGGTCAACGGTTAACCCGACTCAATCCCTGGCCTGACCCGCTGCGTGCACCCGGTTGGGTGTCTCGGTCGGTGACCAGTTGACACGACGTGCATGCGCATTTTGCCGGTCAGCAGTTGACCGGCAGCACGCCCCCCCCCCCCCCCTGAGAGGTTTTGGTCGGTCGGTGGTCGACCTGAAGCCCATACATATCGCCGGCTGCCGGCTGTCGGCCAGCGGAGGGCATGCATGCAGCCCTGTGGGGCGCATGGTCGGGCAGCAAGTGGACCCGACGTGCATGGATATCGCCGCGGCGAATATCGGTCAGTGGCGGGCCTGAGGGCCCGGTGCGTACCTGAGGGTGCCAGTGGCCTGAGGGCCTGATACGCACCTGAGGGTGCCAGTGGCCTGAGGGCCTGATACGCACCTGAGGGTGCCGGTCGGTCAACGGTTTGACCCGACGTGCATGCATACCGCCGGCGGCAAACGACCGGTCATGGCGGGCCTGAGGGCCTGATACGCACCTGAGGGTGCCAGTGGCCTGAGGGCCTAATCCGCACCTGAGGGTGCCAGTTGGTCAACGGTCTGACCTGACGTGCATGCATACCGCCGGCGGCGAACAGCTAGACAGTGGCGAGCCCGAGGGCCTGGCGGGCGACTCTGAAGAAAGCATGGCCAGTCAGCGGTTTTGTTCTCGACTTGCATGCGGTCGCGGGGGTCGGTCAGCATGAGGGTTATCCGGTGAGTCATCGGTTTGACATAGACGTTCGTGCGAATAGCGGGTAGCGTTTTGGTGGTGGCGTTCGTTCCCCGAGAGTGGTTCGGGCGGTCATCGAAATGCCGCGCATGCCTATCGCCGGCTGCGTTTGCCGGTCAGTACTTGGCCTGCATGCCAACCCCGAGGGATATCTGGACGGTCTGCCATTTTATAATGACGTGCACGCACAGCGCCGGATACGTTTTCTTCGAATAGCAGCGACCTGACGTAAGCACCCCGAGGGGTGCCAGTCGGTCCGTGGTTTGACCGGACGTGCATGCGATCGCGGGCCGGTCAATAGTAAACCTGAGGGCACACCCACAGATGAGGACGCAATCGGTCCGTGTTTGACTTGACTTTCGGGAGCAAGGCGAGCCGCAAGTTCGTCTCCATTCCCGCCTGCGGCCGATTTATTGCACTTTATGATTCGGCGGCGGGCTCGCACACTCCGAGAACGCGTCTCCCGCTAACACAATGTTTTTTTTTTCCTCATGCTTTTCGGCCATGTCTGCCGCGGCCTAGTTTTGGTCCGGCCCGTGGGTGTCTGGTCGGTAAGCAGTGTTTAGCATCACTTGCATGCATAGTGCCCAAGCGATCAGCCGGCCAGCAATCGCCTGACGTACATATGCACCACGGGAGGTGTCTTTCGGTCAGCAGTTTTAACCTGGCGTGCATGCAAGCGGGCAACGGTCTAACACAGCGTTCTCTTTTTTTCCATGCGCGTCGGCGATGCTTCACGCGGTTCGGTCCACCGGCGGAGCGCGCCCTGCCCTCCCCCCTCATGTCGGAGTTGCTGGCGACTGGGCGGCGTCACGTCGCTCCCAGACACCCAGCGGCGGCTGCTTCAACTACCGCCACCGGTGCACCAAGCCGCCGCACAGCCGTCGCCTCGGCGGGTCCGCCGGCCGCGCCGGGACCAGCCCCATCGACCCGGCCGCCCGACCATCCATGCTGGGCAAGACCGGATCCTGCATGGCTGCCGCACGCTTCGACAACATGCCGCCTGCCGCGTCCGCCGCCGCGTCGTGGCGGCCCTGAAACTGCCCTGCGCTGCTCCAGTCGCCAACCCGGCGTCGCCACGATCGCTGGCCGCCGCCGCCTCACATGGAGCGGCAGTTCAAACAGACCGGTCATCTGTCTTTATTACTGTGTACCGCACTTTTTTTGGGCGTCAGGGTGTTTTGTTTTATGTTGCGCGCTTATAAGCGGCACTGCAGCAGCATGCTTTGAATGCTAGACAATGCTCGGGCTGTCTGTTATAGGCTCACTCTAGCCGCCGCCTCAAGGCGGAGCGACAGCCCAACGCAGACCGATCATGTCTTTTATTACTGTGTACCGCATTTCTGTGTGTCAAGGCGTTTTGTTTTTATGTTGCGCGTTATGAGCGGCACTGCAGCACCGCCGACGCCACGGCTGCCCGTTTTAGGCCCGGTTTCCGGGCCGCCGCCCGTTGGGGCGGAGCGGCAGCCTTGGCCATGCTGACGTGGGCCAGCACTCGGCAGCTTGTCCGCGTGTTACGCCTACAGGCTTCCCTAAATGAGTTTGGGACATTTTTATGCTGGACAATGCTCGGGCTGTCTGTTATGGGCTCCGTCGAGCCGCCGCCTCAAGCGGAGCGACAGCTCGCAGCGGACCGATCTATTACTGCGTACCGCATTTCATGGTGTCGAGGCGTTTTGTTTTTACGATTATGTGGCGCTTTGTGAACGGTCCTGCAGCAGGCACCCACGCCACGGCTGCCCGTTTTAGGCCCGGTTTCCGGGCCGCCGCCCGTTTGGGCGGAGCGGCAGCTTTGGCCATGCTGACGTGGTGTTAGCCAGTCGTCTGCCTGTCACGCCTACACGAATTTGGGACATTTTATGCTGGACAATGCTCGGGCTGTCTGTTACAGGTTCCTTCGAACCGCCGCCTCAAGGCGGAGCGACAGCTCGCAGGGGACCTACCTATTACTGTGTACTACATTTCATGGTGTCGTGGCGTTTTGTTTTATGTTGCGCGTTGTGAGCGGCACTGCAGCACCGCCGACGCCACGGCTGCCCGTTTTAGGCCCGGTTTCCGGGCCGCCGCCCGTTTGGGCGGAGCGGCAGCTTTGGCCATGCTGACGTGGTGTTAGCCAGTCGTCTGCCTGTCACGCCTACACGAATTTGGGACATTTTTATGCTGGACAATGCTCGGGCTGTCTGTTACAGGTTCCTTCGAACCGCCGCCGCAAGGCGGAGCGACAGCTCGCAGCGGACAGACCTATTACTGTATACTGCATTTCATGGTGTCAAGGCGTTTTGTTTTATGTTGCGCGTTGTGAGCGGCACTGCAGCACCGCCGACGCCACGGCTGCCCGTTTTAGGCCCGGTTTCCGGGCCGCCGCCCGTTTGGGCGGAGCGGCAGCCTTGGCCATGCTGACGTGGTGTTAGCCAGTCGTCCGCGATTTCCGCAAACAGGGTTTTCCCGAATGATTTTGGAATATGTTTTTACGTCGGTTGATGCCACGGGTTGTCTGTAGTCGACTCAGTCGCGCCGCCGCCGACGGGCGGAACGGCAGCCCTAAGCCGACCGATCATCTGTGTATTCATGTGTTCGATGATGTTCAATGTTCATGGCATCGCCTCACGCCAAGTTCTCCGTCCCGTGCGGGTTCGGGTGGGGGTATGGGCGTTACCCTCACCCAAAGAGCATGACTTGGGGTAAATGTCAGGAATACATAGACCCGTATCCACCAGTCATGTCTTTGCAAGCGCAGCGGGACGGAGAAATGTATTTGATGCGCGCGACTAACAGTGGCGCGCAGCAAAGCATTTCTCTGCACGCGGGCGCAAACTGTAGCCTGTAGCGACACCTACCGCACGGCGTGAGCACCACCGGCCCTCAGGCCTCAGTGAGCGCCCGCAGTGCCACGTGACAATATGTGTTCTGTCCACCGCCACCCCGCCGCCGCCTGTCTCGTTTATCTTGTAGCACTGTGAACGTGCTCCCGGCTATGTATATTGTTACCCTGATGTGTACCTCACGGGGGCGTTACCCTCACCCAAAGAGCATGACTTGGGGTAAATGTCAGGAATACATAGACCCGTATCCACCAGTCATGTCTTTGCAAGCGCAGCGGGACGGAGAAATACATATATTATTCATGCAAGGTATGCATTCATGCATGATGCATCCATGCCTTTTTGTATCGCAGCGAATGTAATCAATCGTGATGGTTTCTCAGCCTAAAGCAACGCATAATTTTCAACCCTGCAAACAGGGGCCAAATTAGCATGCGGCGACTTCACCCGTTAGTCGGTCTATTACTGCCTTCAGTCCGTCTGGCAGTCACTCGAACGGCCACTTGGACGACAGCTTGATGGCCCTGGTAATTGTATGAGTCGAATGGCCATTGAATGACCATTAATCTGACTTCCCAGGAGTGATATGTCACACAATGGCCGGGCGGGCGGCAGTTCCGTCCGCGCTGCTGCCATGTATCACTCTGAGTACCACCAGGACGGAGTCCGGCCGGCGGCCGCCGCGGCAGCCCACCCACACGGACCAAGTTCGCCGATATTGTGGGCCACTGACCACCGTAACCCGCCCCGCAGACCCTGACCTTGCCCCGAGGGAAGTGATCCATCAGGAGCCCAGTGTCCCGCCCCGTTCCGACTACGCAGTAATACTGTCCCCGCCGCTGGCCGCCCCGCCCCCAGATCCGCCAGACAGAGCCCCCTCCCCCCGGCCCCCTACCATGTCGATACACCCATATACCGACGAGGAATGGCGGCGGACGACTGACCACAGCGGGACGGGACCTTTTGGATAGGCTAACTACTACAGGACCAGCTGGCGTATCAATGTTACATGGCAGACCTCTATCACATAGCGAGTGAAATAAACGCGATTCATTGGCCTGCTATTGAAAAAAAAAAATTCCAACCAACCATCGAAAAAAAACATGACGCCTAACATTCATAATTTAAGGTAGCGGCGAAATACTTTTTGCCAGATATTTCAGCTTTCAAAAACATATTCATCTTTTCCGCGCCTACCACTCATTCAGATCATTAATAAAGCTGGCACAAATTGGGACAAGTGATAGAGCGAGCCACCGAGCCCTAAGGTTAATAAGACACGGATACTGCAAAGGTCACTGAAGGCACCCTTCACGACACAGTCATCAGCTGAACGACCGGTTTAATGAGGTCACTCTTCAGACGGCTGAAAAAAACGTTGGTTCGGAAAATGGGGAGACCGGCAAGAGACCAAGACAACAGGAAAATTGTGATCACTGAAGAAACAGCCTACTTTTGGGTGGCATTGGTATGGCTATTAAATACTTAACGAAATGATAATTTGCTGTAAAATTTTGCAAAAAGCTCTGCTTTTTATGTAGTACGAGCGATATAAAAAAAAAAAATTGGCAATCCTGAAACAACCGGTCTCTTTTGATTCAGTGCACATCAATTTGTTGTTTGTTGTTGTGTCATTGGTACATCATGTAACAAGCAATTGTGCTGCATGATCATTTATCACCCTTTGATGGCAACATTTTCCATGCAGATGGGTTAGCACTCAACATGCATAAATAATGTCGACATGCATTACCAAATTACTTTTGTAGTTTACTACGCAGCCGATGCTATGTGTGCATTGCTTACAATTACACAATGTCATTCGAGTAACGAAAACATTATAAAGCCCTATTATGATGCTGTGTTCACATTCAGGGTACATTATTTCGCCCGCAGCACCTACCTTGCTCCTGAGCCGTTTCCGCACAGCATGAAGTCCTCAGTGTGATTGTCGATCGCCCAGAAGGTGCTGTTGGTGCTGTACCTGTGAACGGCAGCCGGTTAGCCGCGTGCGCCGGAAATCAATCACTTCCGGTCCTCCCCGGGACGGGGGATCGGGGCCTCCCCGTCGGCCGGCGACGAGCGATCGACACACCGGGATTCGGTTGTTGTCAAGGGTCCCTGGAAACCCATTCCAGAGGCGAAGAAACTTATTTATTGGGGATTTAGTGTCTAGCGAATGGAAGTTTTTGAACAGTTCCTTTTGGAAACGGAGGCCGGAGCTGGACATCGGAACAAAAAATAATAATAAACCATGCGCGAGGAGAAAATATTGTGCTTCCTATGATGAGGATGGCAAACAGCTAAAAAAAAAAAACACTGCGAATGATGGCACGGTTTACATAGCCTTGTATGGCACGTTAGAATTTGATTCGTCTCGTGAGCTCCCTTGTTTTGCTGCAAGAACAGTCTGCGTAGTGCTTACACTCAGGCGCGTAACCACCACTGGGGACACTGGGGACCGGTCCCCAGTAGCTTTTGGGTTACTGGGGACCGTCCCCAGTAAAACTGACGACCTCAATTTGCTTAAATAGCGACATATTGTCTCTAAATCGACGTGAAAAGATGTAGTCAACGTAAGACAAAACTATGGATGTTTTGTTTAACCAGCACCCGGGTGGGCCTCTCAGCCAACTTCGCCATGGTGGGGGGGGGGGGGCTTTTTGGCCACACCAGGTTATATCGGAAAGTAAGCAAGCTAGAAAGACGAAGTGAAAAGCAACAGATAGCTCGCTACAGTATCTTCCAGAATTACCTACATCATTTTTTTATCAGGTCATAGCTGAGGTCACTACAGGTCACCAACTGTAAAATTTTCACGAAATTTTGTTCCAAATTTTGACAACTTTTCACAAATCGGCGCATAAGTCAGGAACCAATAGAGTTGCAATGCTGCGGGAAAGCGCATTCGATAGCGCTTTCAAAAGCATTTCTGAGTAATGCTCGCAGACTTGACCTAAGGTCAACGTTTTAGCTTCCAGGCTGGCGTTTTTGCGGAAAAGGTTTTTGCATCATAGCTTTGGACTTAAAACTTGTATGACGCTGATTTTACCGGCATCGCGTTTGTCTCGTCGAGACGTGTCGAATGAACTATAAGTTGACCTGAAAAGGTCAACTTTAAAATTTGACCCCTGGTCAGGGGAAAGGTCATGTTGCATGCCATTTGATTGGTATTGTTGAGCTGAACACATTCATGCTGTTTTCAGCGCTCTAGCATGTTTCTACCTAAAGTTGTGGTAAAAAACTGTTGGAGATGTTTCATGACCTAAGATGAGCTGAGGGGCATAGAGGGGTCACAGGTGCAATTTTCCGGTTCAGTGTGTCATGTTTACCTGTGTCACGGTTTTTGAATGTGTTTCGGCCAAAAGAAAAGTATTTCAATTTCCTCCCAATGACCTATAATGAAGAGGTCGTAAAATTGACCTGACATTAGGTCACCGATGTGAAAACTTTGAGATAGGTATACGAATTTTTCATACTGATTTCCTCACGTAAAAGCTCGAGTTTCAAACTTCTGGGATGTAAACTATAGGAATGACAAAGTCACAAAGTTTTTAGAGGCATGGTTACTTTACTTGCCCTGCCCTGGTGACCTGACCTTAGGTGACTTGGGGTCAAAATTTTCACACACGATGCGAAATTGATATATCATAAGCTATACCAAGTTTCACGGCGGTGCGCGCCGCGGTTTTCTTTACATGCGCAAAAAAAGTTGGCAGGTGTGGCCAAAAACGCCCCCACCCTCTTCCCCCTTCACACACACACACACACGCATTCCGGCGAAGGCCGATCCTGAAATATCATATTTGGTACCTATTCGCGGCCCTCCATGTGGTCCCCAGTAACTTCAGATTCGTGGTTACGCGCCTGCTTACACTGTGATTTCCCGGGTCCCCGTTTGGTCGTACTCACTGAGGCCACTGTTCGGCCGTGTCCGGCTCGAGAACACACTTATTGCGGAGTACGCCCATGAAGACCTGGAGCGCGAACAGGGCGAACACCATGAGGCAGAAGAGGGTGAGTGACATCACCTCCACCAGCTGGGTCAGCGAGTTCAGCAGCGCGTTGATGATGGTTCGCAGACCTGCAGATACAGAGGGTGGGTGAAGTACGTCAGTGACCTGGCCGGGGGCGAACAAAATATGCTTTTGCGCTTCATTTACCAATTTGGCAATGTTTAGTTTGTGGAAAGTGCACTTGGCGAGCTAGCGAGAGTTTCGTCGAGCGTTACTTGTCACTGCTATGATTGCATAAATGGAAAATGTCCGCATAACTCTAATAGTGTGCATTGTACGAGTCTCATGACATTATCCGATTTATTGACGCATTATCAAGTATAGGTCAATTGGTGTCGTTCTACTTCAGTCCCTATGGAGACCATGCACGCTACGCAATTTATTTCACCGTTATCATTTTCATTACGTGGCTACTAGCAAACAGCAATGCACCATTGGTAAGTGCAGCGCTGCGCTTCCCCGCCACATGACTGATGTCATTCCGGGAGAATTGGCTGGAAAATAACGGAATAAATGCCACAAAATGGAACGAGCGGGGTCCCATTTTAATAAACTACGTATCTTACCAATGATAGAAAGTACTGCTTGTCGCAGTTGCATTACATAACGTTCCAGGAATTGCGCGGTGTGATATCATTAAAAAGAGGCTAGCCGACTGGCTGAATCAAACCTCGGTAATGACACAGGGAAAGAAAGCTAAAAGATAAAAAGGACAAAGGACTGAGTCCGCTACGTGGACAAGGAGAAGCGATCGGGGAGCGGTGGCCGGCGCAATAAGCAGCCCAGGCCCCGGCGGAGGGTGGACCGTGGACTACAGCCACCGCGCCGACTGAATACCGAGCAGGGGAACCCCGGCCCTGGTCGGCATCCAGCAGTCCGCGTCGCCGGGCGGGCCGGGCAGACACCAATACCGGCGCAATCCTCCGGAGACTACCGCCCCTGCCTCTCCCTGCCGCCGCCGACCGGCCCCGCGCCACTTCGCGTCTCCCTGCTCCGCCATTATCGCTGGGCCACGTCCCTCCCCATACCCGGCAAACGTTGCCATCCAGAGGCCGGAATAGCATCACTGCTGTGCAGCAGCAGCAGCAACAGCCGCGGCAATAGAGGCAGTGACAGAAGTATGTATAGCATGAGCAGCGTCACAAATAGCACAAGTAACAGAAAGCGCATCAATACCAGGAGTAACAACGCCATTAGTAATGAAGGCAATATCACGTCAGCGAATGGAAGCCACTGTAAAAATAGCATCAGTATCATCAGCACCGGGTGCATCCGTAGCATCACACAGGGACGATGTGCGGGTTTCCACAAGCCCCATTCCTAGTCCCGTCTGCCGCCCGTTCTGAGGCGAAGGCTGCAGCGCTCTCGCCATCGGCGTCTTAATTAATGCCCCATGGTGGACGATTAAGTGGTCCAGAAGGAAGCCGGCGCGCCGCCTGTGGCGGGCTATGTGCAGAAATTGATTGATGAGAATTGGCTTATTGATTTGAGCCGTAAATGAGCCGATTAGATACCACATAACAAGATGTATCGCTGGTTGGTTTAGGTGAGCAACTATCGGCGGTTGGGGAATCGCGATGCACACAATTCACATTCAGTTTAACTTCGCATCTCCACATTTACTATGTTCTTCAATCCAGCTATACTCGATTTTGTTCGCTCTACACGAGACTGATATCTTACAGCCGCTTCTAGGCGCATCCTTTGCTTCCTCATACACGCTCTCTCTCTCTCTCTCTCTCTCTCTCTCTCTCTCTCTCTCTCTCTCTCTCTCTCTCTCTCTCTCTCTCTCTCTCTCTCTCTCTCTCTCTCTCTCTCTCTCTCTCTCTCTCTCTCTCTCTCTCTCCTCTCTCTCTCTCTCTCTCTCTCTCTCTCTCTCTCTCTCTCTCTCTCTCACCATTCTACTCCTCCCCTCTCCTCTCCACCTCACTCCCTCTCTCTTTCTTCTCCTCTTCTTTCCTCCTCCTCTCTCTCTCGCTCTCTCTTTCTCCTCCCCTCCTCCTCCTCCTCGTCCTCCTCGTCCTCGTCCTCCTCCTCCTCCTCCTCCTCCTCCTCCTCCTCCTCCTCCTCCTCCTCCTCCTCCTCCTCCTCCTCCTCCTCCTCCTCCTCCTCCTCCTCCTCCTCCTCCTCCCCCCTCCGTCCCTCCCTCCTCTCTCTTTCTTCCCTCCGGGGCCGGCCCAACTCCCAGCGGTTCGGGGGCGTACACTCCCGGCTGATTGCCGCGCGGGTCCCCGCCCTCTAACCATTAAGGCCCGGCTAATTACGAATTACAGTCCTCGGCAGAGCAGTGCACAGGCGTCCAACCGACCCGCGACGGTCGGATCATTCTGTGACCAGCCATACAGAGTCTGAGAGTGATACCTATACTGGCTTCCGGTCAGTGACGCCGCAAGGTGGGCAGAGAGCACTTCATGTATGACGAATAAAATCCGTCAAGGAAATGTCGAAAAGCAGATCGACAGACATGCGTGCAGAATATTCATTGGTGAGGAGGTTTACTAAATAGAGGCTTCCTTGAAGCTTAGGAGAGTAAAAAATAATGACACTAGACTCGATAAGTTGTTGAGAACGGTCGAAATGGGTGACTTGGAACTATGGAACTATGGGATGGAGCTATGGGACAACAATTGAATGTGTTTTTATTGAGGACGATGACCACAAACTGACTCAAGGCAACCATCCTTATCAGCGCTAGCAAGCCAATTGTGCGCCAGGCTCTGGGCAATCCTATACCTATGACCCAGAAGCCGTAACACTGAAAACAAACCAAACCGCAGCAGACCTCTGGGGAGCATTCTGAATTTGGCCAGCGACAGAGACAACTACACTTTTAATCAAAGAGCGCCGCCGGTCGATGAGACAAACCCCCGGTTTAAAAGTCACCGGGTCGAGCCGTCATGGCACGTGTCATGGCTGAGGTCTCCAGACGCTCTGTCCTCCCACGCCAGCCTTCAGCCGGCTCACCCCCCCCCCCCCCTCCCCCCCGGGACCCTGACGGAGAGGGGAGAAGTGAATTGTCCGACACTTGACACCAGCAGGTGGATAGCCTCCCTCGTTAGTGGATCCCTGCTATATTGACCACCAATCGACTAAAGGCGCGGCATTCATGAACCGCCATCGCCGCCGGCCGCTGCGAGTCACCTCATGAATTGACCCGTGCCGCCGCCCCGCCCGGCCAGTACGGTAGGAAAGCAGCCCCCAGTAAACAGAGGCCACGCATTGATCCATGGCGGCCCTGAAGGCCGCCGCTAAATTACAGAAATTACGCTCGGTACGCGATGAGCGTGCTTACAGGACGTTCGTATTGCGCCTGCATAACACATTACGAGCTGGAACGACGCTAAACCGCTCTTTATCGCCAGCAGAAATCCTGTACGCAGCTGTTGCAGTAAATATAACGTCGTTGGGACAATTGCAATGGTTATGTCATGCGTCAAATGATTGCTGAATGATTCGTGAATTATGACATGCCAGTAAACGAATGTAAGCATAAGTAAACGGTTTGAGTTTTAGATACTGTTGGGACAACATCATCATTCCAAAAGGTATGACTTATCTCAGCCAACCACTGACGGCGAAGTAGGGTCGGGGTAAAATGCCGAACAAATAGGTATACAGCTTGTGTTTTTGTTTGCCTGAGCGCAGCATTACAACACATTATTCAGAAAATACCAGAAAGCAGACTACCAGTTGTGAGTGTCCTTCCACCAAGCGTCATAAAAATATGTCCCGCAAAAAGCAACAGCTTTTGTAATGAGTAATCAACTATTCGTCAGGATCTGTAATTAAGAGACGATGCTTAAAAACTGAGTATTTACACCTAAGCAGTAACTAAAGGCCTGGCTACACTATGCGTTTTCTTCGTGCGTTTTTTGCGTGTTTGCGTGTTTTGCGTGATATCGTTCTAGAAAAAAGAACGATATTACGTTTTTGTGATGTTTTTCACCTTAAATTTTATTTACAGAAGAGTTATATTAGCTTTTGTATATAACCAAAGTAAAAATTATATTGTTTATAACTTTTTTCCTAGAACGATATCACGCAAAACACGCAAACACGCAAAAAACGCACGAAGAAAACGCATAGTGTAGCCAGGCCTTAAGAAATGTCCCACAATTACAAGTGTACAACTACAACAATTTATATACAGAATGACCACACCATATATAATTTGCGCACATTTCAAACAGTACTGCACTTCTCACAGCTATTGAGTCCCAAACCGTGCCGTGTCACACAGATAAACCCTTTCAAGACACGAACGTTAGAGCCTAGCGAGGCACCAGGTTGGCAAATTTGAGGAAAGGCTTATGAAGCTTGACGATTCAGACACAGTGCCGGTCGTTGCTGGAAATAAACTTCATAGAACTGCGGGTGGATTTCAGGTACGAGTAAATTTATTTTGTATTTTTAGTAAAGTTTTATTTTGACTTTGGAAACTGACAATAGACCACATGATTGAACACCACGATCTAAACACAAAACATGCAGCCGACCTTCCAAGCATAGGCAACAAGCTCATTGCCTGCTACTTGTTCATGCATCATTCACGAATCCAATAAGCCTTTGGTCCTTTGGCCGGCCATCACTCGTGGCCGGTTGGCTGTCATTGGTGCGCTCCAGGGCGCGCGGGGCGGTCATTGGCCGGCCGGCCGTGTCGCCAATCGTTACCGTGACCGCAACAAGTGCACGGTCCCGTGCAAACAGCGGCGGGCCGGGCACACAGGGTCGGCCGCACTGTACCGACCCACCGGCCGAGCGACCACCACGGTCGGGTCGGGTCAATATGTGACCGGCTCGCGACGAACGCCCACCAAACGCCACACGGCGCACACGGGAGGTCAGTCCATCGGTCATGGCAGAGACAGACGGACACACTGACAGACAGACAGCCGAACAGACAGACTTACAGACAGACAAACATGACAAAGTGGTGTTTGGACACTTAGTATGGCAGTGAAGTGGTTGCAATTCCCTGCAATTGCAATCTTCCATAATAGCATGAGCGAGTTCGCTTGCTCACTAAAACGGGGAAGCCATGAATGGCCAGTGTTCGGGAAAGGAGACCTTTCCTGTCGACGGCGGCGACGACGGGCGGCGACGCTCATAAAGTGGCTTACCACGAATTTAATATGGTAAATGGAAAAGGGCTATGAGGCATCACATCTTGGACGACGTGAAACTCTCGTCATAATTTGCATAGACAAGTAAATCGCCTGGGACACAAATATAATATCACTTCTGAGAACGACAGTTCATTGTGGCGGAGATCGTAGGGCGAGAACAAATGGCACCATGTATTGGGTTCTCCCCCGGTCAATGGGAACGAACGACCCCAGACTATTGCGGACCCAACCCGAGCCAGCGACAGGCCGCAGCTTATTAGCCATCCGTCTTGCACTATTACTCGGCACCTTATTGAGTCAATGTGATGAGATTGGCCCAGCATGTTGTGTGTGTTGTGTGGCCTCGACAGAGCCGCTACACCCGTTCGAAACAGTTCCGCGTTCGCAGCACACTGGTTTATGACGACAGCACGCTGTCACCGCCGGAATGCCGTAATAGATTTCCCAGGACGTTGACTGGTATCTTGGCTGTCTCGGCAGAAGATGAATATAGGGAATGTGGGTTATTTCCCCGCAAAGGTGGGACACAAGCCAGTCCGATATATGGACGAGGAAGCATGACTGAGAGCATTCATACGAAATAAACGGATAATTATGCATTCAACTTTAAACAACATTCTACCGTTTCACTTCCCCAGCGATCATACATTAGCATGTGAAGATACACAAAAGCATCGTTCGAGCCTAAGTCATGACGTCACGGGGTCACGAGAGGGGTCACGTGCAGGGCGGCATGCCGGACAACAGCACGGGGATGGGCCAGCCGGAAGGTCTCCTGGTCCCCCTGACAACACCCGTCGCACGCCGGTCACGTTCCCTATGAACAGATGCCGGTGTGGGTGGACCATTCAGCCCTCCGAGCTGTCCGTGGAACTGACAGCCGCGTGCAGCTATGGGCCGACCCGGAGAGGGCCATTCTCCGCCGTCGGCAGCTTCTTGCTGCTCGGGCTGCGGCGGGCACCGACAGCGGCACCCATTCGGGGACGGCAGTCAATAGCCATGGCTCTCGGAAACCGCCTATTGAAATGCCGACCTACAGCGCACAAAGGGAAGCACGACAGGCCCATCAATGAGCCCCACCGCAATATACCTCTGCAGGGCGAAATGAGCATAATACCTGGCACTTGTTGGACAATAACAACTGGCCTTGTGATTGCATCAAGGGTAGTCACTTTCAGACAGTTGTATTAATGTAGTTCATTTACACAGGCTCAGCAAAACAAAAAGGTAACTATGGTTTATAAGCTGCAGTTACTTTCCAATCTAAAAAACAGCGTAGAGTTACATGAATGAAATCCGCTTCATCTGTAGATTTTTCCTTAGAAATGTAAGCAATTACGCTGGATAAATTAGTCATCAAGTTCCAGCTCGTTTACATGGCGTGGTCTAAGAAGAGGCACTACAGCAATTTCAATGTGTGGTAACTGGTAGGATGTGTCCAAGCCTTGAGAGGCCACGTTTGCTGTAGTTCAGTGTGACAAATGGTCCTATCCCATTCTGTCTGCAGTGGCGTTATCACGCACACTGGGCAACAGGTACAGACTAACGACTGAATCACCGCCGGCCAGCCTGCGTCCGACTGCCCCCAGCAGATTCCCGGTCCATCACGAGACAGTGGGTCTGCGTACGAACGCACCGGAGCGTACCAAACGGCCACCGCGCTCCATCATACTCGAGCATCTGCCTAATGATAGAGACATCAGTAATGATGGAGACATGGGACCAGTCCGTTGGCTCTCCGTCCTCTGAGGGCAGTTTGCCTAGCCAGCGGTCGCTATTAGTTTACATTGAAGGACATTCCACAAATCCATCCACTACAACCGCATGGAGGCTGCCCAAACACGATCCCTCAATTAGAAGTGAAGCCCCGCTCCACCGGTGTTTGCACCGGCGTTTGGTCGCCGTCCATCCGTTCCCGACAGGAGGTACTCAGCGTGCGTCGATACGTCAACACAGCCATCGCCGTCCCGGTCCGTATGGACTGCCCGAGCCGGACGACACACATTTGCATCGTCCAGTGTTTGCAGTGGGCTCACCGTGCGGCGATCGATGCCGCCCTCCGTGCGCCGTCCTGGACGGAAGACGGATACGCCGGGGAACCGGAGGTGACATGGAGGAATTCTGCCGGCCGCCCGGTGCCGTGCCGTGCGGGGGGATGGGGTCTGCGTGCTAGCGTGCCGCGTGTGCGTGCCAGGGTGCGGATATGCGAATGATGATTTGGAATCCTATCGGGCTAAGGGAGGCGGCTTACGTATGCCAAGTGTTCGGAACAGATATTCGCACACGAGCGAAAACGTGTCACCATTATTGGCCTAAAATTCACATCCGTAACACTATTTAGGGAATCAATTGCTATTATCCGTGTTAAATGAGACGCGACAAATGTTTGAGTTTCGCTTATCAGCCCAATGGGTCAATATCTGCGGTTAGATTACTTCAACCCACAGCCCACAAATACAGCATTGTGAAGCTGATAACCAGTATCGCTGAGGAAAGCCACCACAGCAATGCGATGCCAACAAGCTGCGCAGCATCGTTATGTCGCTTTTGAACTCGAAATTCACCTTAACATCACCCCTACATCATCTCGTTAACCAACACCAGCTCACCTGGCATGATGGAGACTGTCTTGAGCGCCCTGAGCACCCGGAACGTCCGCAGGCCGGCCAGGTTGCCCAGGTTGACGAAGAGCGTGACGTAGCCCAGCACGACGACGATGAAGTCCAGCCAGTTCCACGGACTCCGCAGGTATGTGTACTTGTTCAGGATGAAGCCCTTGGCGATCGACTTGATGAGAGCCTCCAGCGAGTAGATGGCCAAGAAAATCCATCTGATAACAAAGTGTGCAGGCGTTAGATATGTTGTCGATGAACGAAATGAAAAGCATTTGTTTTAAACATTGAACTGGGAAAGTGCTATCAAAATACCATCACTCAAATTGTTGCGTGTATTTCAAAAAAAAAAATACTTGTTTCCCATCCATCGAGTCGAAATCTTAAATAAAAACATGTGTTATGGTTGCCTTCATGTCTGAGAGACTAAAAATATAGCGACAACGGTATCCAGCGTCCTACGCTTAGAGAAACAACACCACAATTTTCCGATCGGATCATCTTCATGCTTCAAGGCCGAGGTATTTCAAAATGAGCATCTTGTTTGCCTTTGCTGTCTAGCCCTTTCTCATTAACGGTGGCAATAACAACGTCCCTTTCAATTTCCACCACACCGAACCTCGGCAGAGTTATTTGTCGTTGGCCATAGCTAATTAAGCCCTCACGAGGCACAAACATCACATACCTTACGTATGTAATCACAATAATAGCGCGGCCATGAAATGTCTGTCACATAGCTTCATCCAGGGCACCCAGCTAGCACAATAAATGAGCCAGGGCACCGCACGCCCGTGACCGCGGGCACTTATTACAAATCGATATCAATCTCGGCGGCGCGGTGGCCGGCCAGCCGCCGCCGCCCGGCGCGGCCGCCGCGGTGCGATTGCCTCCGCACAATGGGCGCACATGCAGCCTCCCTTTAAGCACCGGCAACTCATTAGGGCCAGCGGTGGCACATGGATTTCCAATACCGGGCCGGACGGTCCGAGCGGTGCGGCGACCGAGACAGAGCCGGAGAGCGGCGGGAGAGAGGGAGGGGTAAACGTCACTCGAGTGGGATGAAGAGACGTGTGTGACATCGTCCTGGTCCGAGAAGGAGATGGAAAAGGGTTGGTAGTGTTTTCATAACATGATAAACGCCGGTAAACATTGATTCAGGAAATGCTGTTCACTAACCAACTCCTACACCGGTGTTATTCAGCACGACGGAACTTTGATTAATGCTCCATATTACAGAACGATTGGACAAAATGAAGCCAGCTTGTTCTCAAAATATTCGGATGGCAAACGAAATCGCATCGAATAAACAAATATTGCGCACGTTGAATATTCATTGGGGAATATTTGTTTCTGGTCCCTAAAACGCTGTTTCTGGCACCTAATTGCTGATCAGCCCCAAAATGTTTATTCGACCCTAATATCTGAATCTGGCACCTAATTGCTTCCACACAGCCTAAAGTTGCCAGATCGTCTAGTTGAACTCCGTATTTGCTGTTTGCTGATTCAGCACCAAAACCAAAACATCCAGCACCTATTTTATTCCACGTTTGCCTACCTAATTCGCGTAATCTTCCTGATTTTATGTATCCTAACAACATGAACGTTGCATTCGGTGATATCAAGTGCCATTTTCGCCAGTGGAGATAATGATTAATGCCATTTCTAGCCAAAAGAGAATCACTAGCCAGCTATGGTGCAGCATAGCAAGACGCTCCTATACCAGCCCGCTATGTAGAGACCAGAGATTATTACGGAGCGAGCGAAGCGAGCGTAGTCTTTCCTTAGATTAACGGAAATTTCTGAGTATGAGCGGCCGGCCGGCCGGTGCGGACGCTTTTGCGAGGCTTATATCTCAGCAACCTGAACCACTTGACCGATTTACATGCGGTAAATTTTGTAGGGTAGCTTCACTCCTTCTAACCAAGTATTGGACTATTCCCGATGCATGTGGGTGACCCCTTATGCACGTGCCACGTGCAAAACGAAGAGGTGTCAGTTTTGTAATTGTTGCAATATCTCGGTAACTACTTGGCCGATTGCGCTGAAAGTTGGCATGTAGGTAGGCACCCACTAGGCACTGCATATCCATGTGCCAGGGTTGGGGTGCTGCTGCACGTGCGCACGCGCAGGGGTCGTTTCCAGATCTCGAGAACGGCTCGACCGATTGCGCTCAAATTTGGTACAGTTAGGGACCGGTTAGTAGGGTGCCGTGCAAAAGTCAGTCGGGACCCATTTTGCACGTGCGCACGTGCAGGGTGCCGCTTCCAGATCTCGAGAACGGCTGGGCCGATTGTGCTCAAATTTGGCACATCGCTAGAGACCGGTTAGTAGGGTGCCGTGCACAAGTCAGTTGGAGGTACCCCCTCGCAATTTCGCACGTGCAAGGCCCACCCTCTCGCTCGCTCCGTTAGTCGCCCCAAAAGGCGTTATACTGGTTGCACCCTCAGCCATTTTAACGTGAAAAGTTTGGATCCGTCACTTCCAGCCAGGCTCTCAGGTCATAAACTGGAGTAAAGCAAAATGTCAACTCTGAACAGACATGCCACGCAACCGGCCCTCTTTTCAATATTATTAGCTTTCTGCAATCATCGTCTGACTCCATCTCGATCAAACGCAGCATCCGGTTTCTACAGGGGCGTTTGACTGACCGGCCACACAATAACCAAAAACAAAATCAAAGCTTCATGCACACATATGACATAAGTAAGAAACAGATGAAAAAGGCACAACCAAGGCACAACTCTGCGCGGCAAACAACGGACAATGTCCCTCCCAAGATCCCGCGTTTCTTCAGCGGCCTTGAATGGAATGAAAACATTACATTTCTTTTTTGGAGCTATTTGATGACGTCAAAAAATACAATACCCGTTTTAATGGTCAAAATCGAGACAATTACTCACAAAAATGTTTCCCTTTAAGCATTACAAATAAATACTTTTAAATATTTAAATGACATTGTTTTTTCAAACAAATCAATATTATTTGCTTACTTAAACGTCATATACAATGCTGAGATCACTACGGGGCTGTCTTAGAGTGTAGCTGCACTGGCAACCTTTAGGCTAGACTCCAGGGGTCATTATACCAGAACAACATGATTCTACCAGCCAGTAGTTCATTTTTCTACTAGATTGGTGCTACGCTCAGCATTTAGGTGCCAGATTCAGAAAAAAGAGTAAGGCGTACCGATGAATAGGTGCCAGAAACAGCTAATTAAGGTCATTTTCCATGATTGGTGCTGGTATCCACCAAATAGGTGCTGAGGACCAATTTTGGGGCGATTTAGCTTTTAGGTGCCAGAAATAGCTTTTCTGGGACACAATTAAATGGCGTCCATATTCATTCGTTTGTTTTCGTTGTCGTCACCGTTGTCATGATGATTGCATTCATCGCGATATGCAACCACGCAGCTATCAGCTGCGCCATCCTTGTCATACCGCATACATCAGCGCATGTTATCCCACTCGCCGCCAGCGCCATCCATAGGATGCATACATGATGTCAACAGTGGTATGATTATTAAATTTGCATTTGGAACCGGGAATTAGAGCTCATCTTTCCTAAACAAGCACAATTACAGATACTGCAATATTTTGTGGAATGTGTGCTGCATGTTCACTTCGTCACTGGTAATGCTTGCTATTAACACTCAACAAGTCAACGGTCCATAAAAATACGATAGTTTAGCTATTGGTGTTCACGTGCAACGTACCCAACACCGTTACGTGAACCCACCCGTAGTCTGATGGACCAGCCGATGGGCTCTCTCGGCGGCAGACTCCGTGTTATCTATTAGCGCCATAAATCGGCAAATGTGGCGCGGAACGATGGGCCATCCGTCGCCACACGTCGCCATCAGAGCCCCGCACCGACATCGAACTGCTTCGAACCGACGCTGGCAGCTCATCTCAATCTCACAGCTAAGATTCAATTTGGCAGTGGATTAACTTGTATAACACCCAACTTGTGACAGGAATTGAGTATGGGAAAGTTCTTCGGACTTAACGTGCGAAACGAGTGTCTATTGAAACTACGGGGTGATTGTTGTGCGTGTATGTATGCAACTGACAGCGGTTAACCGTAAACTGAAAACGGGCAGTGAATACTACTGAATACATGTAATGGGTTAGCGTTTCGTTTGAGTTTTCCGTGAGTTTGCGCTTATTTGACGTTGCATGAATATGGCTACAGCTGGGAACACTCCTCACTGGTGCGAACGACAGTCGACAGTTGGTGATGAGATTAGCAATACAGTAATTAGCAATAAGTTTGTAGCTTGGCGATTCCTCTAGCGTCTACGATGAATGTGGGAAGGGCTGGTAGACTGGCGCTGTTTGTTGGAGCTGACAGGCGTGGCGTGATTAGACGCAGTTTGAAAACAAACGACCCGCCTAACTGATGGTCGTGAACTTTGCGCAGTAAGGCTGTCACCCGAGAGGTCGAGTGAGGCCAGGCCCACTCGCTGGTACTAATGCCTCGGGATACGCGTTTGGGAGATGCTCAATCGGCTGAAATGCTGTCGTGGTAAACACCTTCATGTTGTTGTGGTGCAGCCAAACTGGGCCGAGTCAAACATCAAGCTATGACATCTCCATCTTCAGCATCTCCTCAGCATCCGTCACAGCATCTCCCGTGAGCGCCCACCGCTCGGCGCCCATCGGGCGGAGAAGAGCGGCACAAAGCCGCCCTGTGTCCTCCGGGGACCGCGCGGCGCCGCGCCGCTGGCAGCCGCGCCAGATACAGCTCTCCGGCACCGCCATATGGCCGCCCTGCCGGGCCATCAGCACCGGCCCACAGGCGGCGATGCAGATGCAGATGCAGATGCAGATGAGTCTTCGGGGGAATAGCCTTTGCATCGGCTCCCCCATAGGTGCCCTATTTGGTTATAGGGGTACTGGGAAAAGGATGAGGATGGAGGCTGCATGTCTTTCTACATTTGCTCATGTTCCTTCCAGACGCTTTTGACGGATTCTCCATAGACAGTGCAGCTTCTCCTTCCTCTCTTCCGCATCCTCTTCCCGTTCGTCATTGAAGAGAAAGTCTCTCATGATCTCCTGAGTGTCTTCTATGTGAGGTCGTTGTAGGGACTCGATATTACTTCTAACATCCATGAGTCTGTTACATTTCAATAGAAAGTGCTCCATGTCTTCATTCTCCTCTCCACATAGTTGGCATAATGTGTCTTCATCGGTGTGTCGTCTTCTTTCTTGTAGGGGTAGCGAATTCGTTCTAGCTCGAAAGAGAGTGACCGCTGCTGGGGTGTTGTCATAGATAGTCTCTTCTCTTATACGTTGTTTGCTTGCTTTGTATAGCTGTAGGCTTACTTTGCTTCCTATTTCTTCCATCCATTGTTTTGCATCCCATTTGTTTATTTCTTTGTCTATATCCTTTTTGCTTTTATCTTTTAGGGCATGTAATCTTATTTGCAGTGATGACAGGTACTTCTCGGTTGTTTTCGCCCATTTGCTTTCTTTCCTTTCAAGCTCTATTTCCATTACTTTCTTTAGTAGTTCATTTCGTCCTTGCAGTGTCGTTCTTATATATTGAAGGTGACTTTTCATTATTCTTGTCTTCATTAGTGATGAACCGATTTCTCCTCTTAATGTGCAATTTGGTGCATATTTCGGTGCTCCTAGAATCTTCCTGTAGACCCCGTTTTCAATAGTCTGTAGTTGCTTGATTTCTGTTTCTGTAAGTGTCATAACATTGACTCCATATAGGATTGCTGGTAGGGCAATGCTTTTCCAATAGGTTTTCCCAATCATAATCTTATTACAACTTTTACTTATGATGCTATATGTCATATTTGACAGCTTATGGGCTTTCTTGATCATTAGGTTCTTCTGTTCCTTGAATACATCCTTCTTGTTGAGAATCGTCACTCCCAAGTATTTGACTTCTGTTGTAACAGGTATCCCTCCGATTTCTGTGATGTTCTCACTGTTTTCGCAAGTTTCATTTACGATCAATATCTCACTTTTTCTTTTGTTTACTTTCATTCCGTATTCTTCACTTGATGCTACAAGTACCTCAAGCATTAGCTCTGTTTCCTTCTTTGAATGAGACAGCATCAAACCATCATCTGCAAACAGAAGTAAGGGGAGATAGATATTCCTATCATTGTATCCCATTCTTGTGGCCATCAGCTTCCTTGCAATTTCATACGTGATCAGCTTGAACAGCGTGGTGCTACCAGTGCAGCCCTGTCTTATACCACTGGTTACTTTGAGTTTTTCTTCTGTAGCACTACTGAGCCTAATCGTTGTGAAGTCGCCGTGATATATACTTGCTACCGATGAGATAATATCGGGATGGATCTTATATCTTTGCATGACTTTGATCATTGGGCCTCTCTTGACTGAATCAAAGGCTTTTTCAAAATCAATGGCTGTCACATATAGCGGTCTCTTTCTTTTATAACTTTGTTCGACGCAGTAGCTTAGAAGAAAGAGATTGTCCTCAACACGTCCTCCAGCAGTAAAGCCTGCTTGAGTTTCCATTAAGGCTCCGTTCACCAGTAGATGTTCTTCGATTTCGTTTTTGATCATGCTCATATATATCTTATATGATGCGTTGGTCAGTGCTATTGGTCGTAGTTGCCGTGCTGTTGGTTTGCTTGTTTTAGGTATCATCTTTGTATGTGATCCTTTCCATGAATCCGGCTTCGTGTCAGATGTCAGTTCGTTTTGCATACATGTTGTTAGCACTTTAAGGCCTTTGTCGCTTTTGATTAACTCTTTGTACAGCTCGTTCTTCAGCCCGTCTGGCCCAGGAGTGGTTTTTGTTTTCGTTTTATTTATTATAGCCCTCACCTGCGCTCCATCAGGCTGAGGATCTTCCATTGGTTCAACGACATTGTTGATGTACATGGCCATGTCCATATGTTCGCATAGATGCCTAGGAAAGCATTTGTTCCGTGCCTGTTCTTTCATTTCCTCAGTATAACTTCGTCTTTCTTCTTCATTCCAATGCTCGTCAATATCGTTATTATGCTGCTGGTATATGCTGGTCCAGTAGCTGATAAGTTTTTCTTTCTCCTCAAGGTGGTCGAGAATTTTGGCATTTTCGTCATATAGACGTACTTCTTCTTTAATACGCTCTTTCTTCCTGAGTTTGTCTATATTTTCCCATAGCGATTTACTTTTGTTTTCACTGCTTCGAATTTCCTTTGTTATCTTTTTTTCTGTCACTGTTATTGCTTCTTTAATCAGGCGCTGTGTCTTCTGTTTTTGCTCTTTGTACTTTTGTTCAAGGGTGACTTTTTTAGCATCATCTATTGCATTTCTTTTCATGCGGTTCAGGTCCTTTCTTTTCTTTATTGCTTCTCTGATAGCTTCCGTAATCCATGGTGGCTCTTTCCTTGAATATTGTCTACTCAATCTCCTTTTGTAGACAGCTACAAGTAGAGTCTCTGCCACCTCTTTCATCATGCTGTTAAGCACTTCAAATTTTTGGACTTCTGTTGTCCTCAGCCTTCTATTCATCTCTTCTCCGAATTTCTGCATGGACTTTTGGTCCGTTTTCATGTAGCTCTCTCTGATTACTTTATCCTTTTTGAAGTTGTTGTCAACATGTGGTAGCTTAAAAGTAGTTGTAACCACATTATGGTCGGATACATCAGTTATTTCCTTTCCCTCATCCACTTGCATCCCTTGAAAGTATCTATAGCATTCTTTGTTTGAAAGGACATAGTCGATAACACTTTTTTGATCTTGTCTCGACCATGTAAACATACCTTGACATGCTCTGTCCAGATTTAATAGGGTCATGTTAAGGTTATCAATCCAATTCAGTATGATGCGTCCATTTTCATCTTCTTTCTGATATCCCAAGAGGTCAATATGTCCATTGAAGTCTCCAAGTACGATGGCTGCTTCACTTTTTTCCTGAACTCCTTCCAGAATTCCTTCGATTTCCTTTTTCATTTCTTGGTTGCGTATCTTGTCATCCATTGTTTTTATGATTGAAAAGTACACCAGAATCAGGTGAATCTTGAGGCTGTTTGCCTTAATCTTCCCGTACAGGATATCCACATTTTTCGTCTCCATCTTCTCTACCTCAAACCAGGAGTCTTTCCTGTATATCATTAGTAGACCACCCCCTTTTTTGTCTTGCTGATTTCTCATTTTTTCGATCTTTTCTATGCCATCTGGCCACATTAGCTTGTCATGCCTAAGTTGAGTCTCTGTCAAACACAACAGGTTTGCCTTTTGACTGACCATATCTATAATTTCTATCTGCTTAGCTCTGGTTAGCCCTTGAATGTTCAAAAGTTGGATGACAAGTATACTACCTTTAGCAGTCCTTTCTTCAAGTTCACTCTGCTTCTTTTTCTTCCTTACTTCACAGACTTGTTTCCCTTCCGTTCTACCACCTTACCATGGTAGATTACGTGGGTTTCTCTGCCTTTCTTGTTCCATTCTTCCCGTAGTTTTCTTTGTTTTTCCCGTTGTTCTGGGTCGAGGTCTCTCGATATGTATGTGTTTTCGATTCCCTTTCTTTTCAAATCAAATCTTCTTTTGTATAGGACTTCAGCTTCTTCTTTTGTGCCTAGTTTCAGCAGCATGATTCTGGGTTTATTTTGTTTGTTTTCCCGAGATTCCGTTTGGTCTGATCCTCTCGCCGCTGTGTCTGACTTTCTTGGGTGTCTTCTGAGTCTTAGGATACTTTTTATGCTTATGTTTGCTACTCCTAGTGCTTCTGTGATGTTCTTGACCTTCTTCAGGTCATCTTCTCTTTGTTGTTCACCGTTCTCAGATCGACTTTCGGGCACGTTATGGATGAGTATGTTGGTTGCTCTGTCTTCCGTATCCTTTGTTTTCATCACTTTCTTGATATCTTCTACTATCTTGTCAACTTTTGGTATGACATCAAGTCTTGCGCTGAGTGTGCTCACTACCTTTTCTACATGTTTTTCACATGTTTGTTTAGCCGCATCAGCATACGTCTTCTCTGAATCTCTTACTTCTCCGATGCTGCTCACTGCCAGGCTTTCAACCTTGCTGATGATTGTTTCATTTTGTTCATGTAGAGTATTCAGGTTCCTTCCTTGCAGCTCACCTAGCTGTACAAGGACTTGTTCATGATCATCCGCAGTTTTTTTGATGACTCTCATTTGATCTTTGATGGTGTCTGTAAGAGCATCTATTTTTTCCTCCAGTTTCTTCATTTCTTTTTCTTTGTTTTTGTCTAGTCTTATCTTGACCTTGCATTCTTTGCAGATCCATGCTAGCGTATCTTGGTGCTCCTGCAGTGCTTCATATGCCTCAGATGTCACCCCCTGACATGTTCCGTGATACCATCTGTGACACAAGTCACATGCAACACCCTCATCATCATCTCCAACCGGTAAACCACATGTCACACCCGGTGCTCCTTTACATGTTTCCTCCTTACTGAGATCTACCGATGACCTGTGTCCTGGCTCGAATGGTTCATATGCACTCAAGTCCAACCTGCCTATCTGTTTTTCTTTTGGAGTCAGACTTTTAGTCTCTACTGATCTTTGCACTTTACCCCTGGGTTCGCCTTTCGGGTGACCTTTGTCGGCTTTGTTCATTTCCCTTTTATTCTTTGGTCTCAGAGTTGTTTGTTTCAGCATAGGGGTTTTCTTTGAGTTTGTTGGCGAGACGCCCATATCAATATTAGAATGAACTCTTACAACTCACACACAGATCTCAACTTAATATAGGTCGGTACAGTGCAAGTGCGGATCATACAGTCATACAGTCAGTGAAAGGCTTGCCTTCACAATCCCAATTCATGCAAGTGCACCAGCATTCAGCAGACAGCACCAAGGCGACAGCACCAGCAAGCACTTTTAGCTTTCATATACAGCCTTGCTTTTACTTCTTGTGTAGGTTCTGCCCAGCGTGCAACCAGCAACATGCGCCACTTTTCGCGTCCTCAGGCTACCTCAGTCTTTCTTTCATTCAACCCAATCAATCCATCCACTTCCAGTCGGATTTTCACAATGTCCCTTTTTTCATTGCATGCAAGTACTTACGGCTAGGATATAACCGGGTAGGATTATTTAAATAGGATCACTTCGACCACCCAGCTCTTCGAAATCCACTCAGCACCCATCCTAGGTGGCGCAGATAGCGGCGAAACTGGCGCCCGGCCGCGCCAGACGCCGCGCCGCCGATCGTGTCGACTGTCGGCCGCAGGCGTCAAGAATCGACGGGAAATTGGTGTCGAGTCTGGCCAAAGGGCGTATCGATTCGCAGTGAGAGTATCGTGCTGCGGTCGTCTGGTGGGGCTACGGCGGACGGAAAAGAGGAGCTCTGGTGTGGTGGGAAAGACGGTGCTTTGATCAAACCTGTGGGCCTATCATGCTGGAAATAAAGTATCTGAAAACAGGTCGAAAATGCGGCCAAATGTGCAATAATGCAACTGTCTCAAATAAATGAATAGGTGTTACGTAAGAAGTTCATCCAAAAAATAATATATAAAAACAAAGTCACAAAATAAAACGTTGATATTGTTTTGGAGTCCAAATGCAAACAGCTTTTGCTATTTTAACTTCCAAATGCCTTCGCACAAAAAAAAATGCGAAGTCCGGAACGCTACAAAACAAGGCGCGCTACGAGTATACAAAGTTTCCATGCACTTTTCATGTTCGGGTGTGCCCAAACTTAAAAGCGAGAATTTACCCCTCCCAAGTAGTCTGACAGTCTCACAAGGCTTTCTCACTTCTCGGTAGAACCAAGAATGAAGGGCACCAGGCTGACTAACGTTGAAAAAAGCGCATATAAAAATATGTAGCCTCACTTTGATAAAGTTGGCAATAGTAGGTACAGTCCACAGCAGAAGTAATGTGGGGTTTCAGTCATGGGTATGTTCTGCTTCTGAAGCTTAGGAACGATTAGCCAGACTACAATGAAACTTTGAATGTAGCTTATATGTATCGTCACCCTTGCAGCTGCAACTTTAGCTATTGACATCTTCTTTTCGATCACTCCGCATTAAACAATCGCCAGTCAACCGTTGAGATTGGTAAAACCCTACATTATTTTAGCGGTGGGTTGTACATACATAGTCTGTCAGATGATAAAGGAGAAATAATGCAAAGGTATCTTCAAGCTGAAGTTGGAGTCACTAAGCCACCGCGAAGGAGTACAATACGGAGCTATTTTCGCCAGTGGTTGACGCACAAGTTTCAACACCTTTTACACAGTAACGACGTAGTATTTTCTCATTTTCTCTCCCACACATGAAATCCATTCAGTCGGGGTACTCACTCGGCCTCCTCCGGAGGTTTGGTCATGGCCAAGAAGACACAGTTGCTGATGATGGTGAACATGACGAAGTAGTCAAAGTACTGGTTGGTGGAAACGAAGATGCAGGCTCTCCGGACAGGGTTCCACGGAGAGAAGATGAAGAACGATTTGGACGCAGTGAAGCGGTGCACGTAGTTCTTGTTGAACCTCTTGGAAACGGCGCAAAACGTCTGAAACAAAGACAATGCGCGGTACAATGAAGAATGGTGGATGTCGTGTTGCCACGCCAACTTTGCTTGTCACTCGTCACTAAAACATTTTCCGGCAGACACATGAGTCCATGGCGCTATAGCGGTGGAATCAATAACCTTGCGTACGAGCTATTATATTCAAGGTGTTCGTAAATCGTAACATCCAAGCCACCCTCTTCCGGTCCACGGCAAGGTCGTTCAGAGTTCCCCAATTGGAGCTTGATAGAGCAGGGAGCGTATTAGTGAGCAGCACTGCGGGCTCGTGCGGCGGCTATAGCGGCTGGTTCCCATTTAACTTGCAGATCCGGGCGTCACCCAGCATAAATTCGGTCGACATTTACGGCCGGGTGCAATAGGCGGCGTCGGATGCTAGGCTTAGCGGCGCTGCTGGACGTACGGTACAGTTTATGTCATGTCTATAAATACACACGGTAGTTTTGGCGAGTTGCGGAGGAAGCGTGAGATGAGATGGGTGACAAGGTAGATATCCAATGTTGAGCACCCACGAGATGATTAATAAAAGTGACAAAAACTTTGTGCAATGCCGTGTTGTCTAATTTGCGTCTAATTAAATTGTGCAACTTTGTCTAATGCCTCTTTGACTAGCTGGCATTAGAACTACTTGCAATTTCAGTTTCTATGGCAACTGGGCACATGGCAACAACGTTTACAGCAACGGAAAAGCTTATGGCGTCACGTTATCAATAGTTAGTTATTCAATGAACTGCGGCACTGCGTGCACCTGAAAACGGTTGGCGTCACACAACCAAAGCGGGGAATGGTGTGGGTTCGCGACTCGCGTAACGGTGCTAGAAGCCATTAGTTGTGTAACACCCGCCTGGAATCAAGGTCAACGGAATTCGCGCATGACAACTCCCGAGACCAAGTGACGACACAAACTCTGGCGTCAGAGTCACGGACGGATGACAATGCTGCGCGGCCCTTTGAGGTTGGCGGAAGGGAGATGAGGGCTTCGGGCTCATTGACCTCAACACGCCAGCGATTACCACTGGGCCAGCATCTTTTCAAGTGTCTGTGCCAGAGTCTCGGTTTAGTGACAGGTTACGAAACGTAGCATGTTTCGTAATTTGGCAAGTTAGTAGATTTATTTTCAGTGAATGCCTTTAAAATCGCCAGAAGTAACGGAAAAGGCACAGCTTTAGCTTGGATGGAACCTATTCAGATTTTCGATTCATTTTTTCGGTTCATAATCGAGCCAGAAATGCATTTCGAACAAAGGTCAGGATATTTTAGGTCACCACTGTTTGATGATTAAATCAAAAATGATGCCAGGCTTCACATAGGGTCAGGTAGAAACTACCAAATAGATTAAGCACGCTACTGGTCATCTAGCAATGCGCCTCATTGCGTCCCGATGCCTCGTTTCGTTCATTAGGTGGCTGCCCACTCGTCTGCTCGCCAATGTTGAGGACGACCAAACACTGCGGGTTGCATGATTAACTGCAGTCGCTCCACGCAAGACAGCCCGCAATGAACTCAATAGTTTCTAAAGGACGCGAACAGACGGTGGCGGGCACTCATTGATCGCAACAGTGAATGCCGACATCGTCGCTGCTCTTCCAAGGTGTCTGTGGCGAATGTTCCTGAGTTCAGTGAAAAGGGGAATGAGCGACGACATGAAGCTGCATTTTCACGTCCCGTCCGTCGTCCATTTATCCATTATTTTATTAATACGGCTATATGGCATGATTGCATTAACCTTTACCTTGGCTTGAAGCAATCAGATCAATTTTAGAGCGTTGCAACATTAGGTTCTAGGAAAAATGAAATACGTTGCAAAAACGGTTGGCATATAAGCTACGTGGAAACAATTAACCAATATTTGTTTGCGTACCCTATTGTAAACAACGAAGCACAACTACGTAAACTTGTTATGCAATTAAATGCATTCAAGTGTTACTGACTGGAAATAAATAAATAATATTGTCACAAATCAATGAGGCATACACTGCAGAATCACCATCAATCACCTACAAGCCCGTCCCGTCTCCGGACAGCGCTGTACTCTGAGTGGACGCTGTGCCTGCCGCCGAATATAGCCCTATCGGCCGGCCGGGCCGCTGTCCCGCTGCACCGGCGCCGGCTCTGAATATTGCAGCGGCCGCGACCGGCCGGCCCCCAGCGGCAGTGTCCGCCGGCGGCACCGGCCGCGCCGCCCCAGGCAATGTTTTGAATGCTCCTCGCCGAATGATTTATGAGCTGGGTGGAGATAACCGGCTTCGGAGTCGACCGGCGGCGGTCCGCCGTGCCACCGGCAGAAATGAACACGGCAGAGGTGAGAAAACCAAACGGAATTGGAGCCGAGGCTGTTCAACGGAGAGCTCGCAAGGGCAATGTTGTATTTTGCATACGCTTATGAAAAGTGAAGAACAAAAGAACATGTGTACTGTGTAGTGTGGTAAGACCAACAAGCGCACAGGAGGACACAGTTTATAGCGAGAAGAAAAAAAACATCATTCGTCTCCTACACATTTCCCAAAATTGAGTGTTGAGGTTTCAAAAAAGTAAATAAAAAAGTATCCACGCACCCTGGAAATTAAGTTATGCAAGTCCTATTAGACAAACTTGCCGCGGCGTCGCTTTAACGCCAACCGCCCGATCGCACTCAGTATGAAATATGTCCTAGCCGAGCGCGGGTCAAGTAGTCCATTACCGTTTAATGTGACTGACATATATCGTCTATTATCAGCCGCATTTTGCATGATAATAAAAGTGGAGCGTAGGTCTAGCGACTCAATTAGAATAGGGGCGTTATCGGATGGCCGGCACGGCACGGTTGTGTATCTTGCCATTACCAGTGAAAAGGGCCCGGCGGTCTTTCAAAGCTGGGGCCCGAGTAAATCGATGCAATGGCAACGACGTCGCCACATGGAATACAGTGGATATCGTATATTCAATGCTAGCTGAAGGTCATCCCTGCGTAAGGCAAGGCCACGCGCAATCCCTTTGTAAGGTCCAATACCCGTGGCCAAACAACTACCTACATGGATTGCGACCTAGCTATTACACCATAAAACTATCTGCTGACATACATAGCTGAGGTAAAATGAGAGTGGAGATAACAGCCTCTATTCAAAACAAAAACAGCAAATTTCCTATAACAGTGGTACAAAATGCGTGGGTACTTGCATAACGCATAGTTTCTGGAGGAGCCTCAGCACATTGACTGAACTTGGAATAATGTTCTCAGTTGATACAATGTTAATATCGTGACTGTAAAAAAGGATCATGGGTAAATGCCAGCAAATGACAGTCCCTTTCTCGGCCGGCACGCTCCGTGCCGAGGCGCCGAATCTCCTATGGCCCGCCGTACACGGCTGTATTGCGGAACAGCATCCTCCGCACGCCAGGGGTCCGCCGCTGGCTCAGAGCACAGCGGAGGGCCGCCATGTCGTGATATCGCACGGCATTGACGAATGGAACAACTTTTTGTGAGAAGGCATGTAACCATAATCAGTATTCGGTGATCGCTGATCACACAGCTATTTCCACCAGCCAATCGAAACCTTGTACTATACGAGTATATCTGCTGGCGGGTCTGAAAACAATAATTACACAAGAATGAAAAACTTCATGATGGGATGCCGTAATGCCTGAAGACACCCATATTCCATAATGCTGACGTAGCTGTCCTCGTATGCTATAAGCGACCAATATGCAGAGCATTTTAGCCATAATCCCCCTTTCCACACTCACTTTCAGTGAGTTCTCACAGATCCTCTCCAAAGCGCGGCCGGCAGAGGCATCCTCCATAATATAACGCCACGGGTCTACTCGACCCTGACCGGTAAAGACGACCTTAGGCCCGACCGGTCGGCCCGGCCCGGGTCGGGCTCGCACACTGACCTGGCGCGCTCGATACAGACTGCGCGGCCGGCTATTGTCTTGTTAGCGGCGGCTGACCGGCGGCACGCAACCCTTCTGCCCGTACCCGATAGCCCTTTAAAAATGGATGTCGACTGGGCGGCCGGACTCGTGCGGCAGAGAACGGGGGGTCAGGGAAGAGCAGAGAGAGGCGACACGAGTATTGGCGGCGACAGTATGAAGAAGCTGAGTTTGCATAGTTCGGTCGAGCATGAAATAAGATTCCATAGCAAAAGTATAGCTACTATCTATAGCGCGACAACACATAAGAACAAAGATGGTGCAGCTATACCTATAGCTACGTTTTCGTTCTGCTGGTTCCATACTGCTGTCATACGTACCGTAAACCGGGGTGAGTTGATATGGATTCTGAGGTTTTTCTAGAAAACCATATCAACTCACCCCCTGGGGGTGGTGAGTTGATATGGCTTTGGATTTTTCGAAATTTCTCGGCTAAAGAAGCTCAGAGGTGAGTTGATAAAATGCCAGTGTTTAAAAAAGGCTGAGAGAACACATCCTGAAAGAAATCATCAGAAAAAATGGTAGTAGTTTGGCAGCAGAACTCACATTCATGAAAACGCAATCATGTCCAACACAGCGCTATCAAAATGGCTTGATTTTAGCAGCATCATTTTTTCGCTTTATGATACTTAGTTTTACTTAGAACATTCTGAACTTGGCTAGTCACGTGTCCTCAAGCCAACGGTATCAAAACTGGCAATATATTTTGGAATTACAAGTGTATTTTCTTGTAATTAAAACACATTGTCAGTTGCGGGTCAAGGTTGATATGCCTCTGACAGAGATAATGGATTGAAATGAAAGAATACATATACTTCTGAGCTTTTGTTGACTGGTAGTCAACAAAATATTAATGAAGTGAAGTGAAGCGAATCTAATTCGGACTGTACTCTATAACGTGAAATAAGCGACATAAAACAGAATTCGGCATCAAAAGCCAAAATTAACCCTCGCACTTATAGGCGGGCGAACGGACCACCTCGGCTTTTCGCACATAACTCGCGCAAAAAGCGGCCGATCGCGACGAAACTTTCAGTACCTCTCGAGTTTATCAATTTTACACATGTTCTAAAGATTTCATGACCCTGACTCAAATGGTTTTTGACTTGTGACCTGATTCTCGAGCCCATGCTTGGCCGGAATCGCGATTTGGCGTAGTCGGCTCACATTATCCGCGCATTTCCAGTCTTTTTGTGATTGTAACGTCCAAACATGTAAATGATGTTGGTCCCACGCAGTATTGTGGGTGTTAACTGTCAAGGTCACCTGAAGGTCAGGTCAGGTCATTGACCTTTGGTGACCTCGGTTCACTTTTTGGAGTTTTACATGTTTCTAGGGTAGTTTTTTTCGGGCCGATTTCGAAGTTAACATGCATTTGATCATTTACGAAGTAGTTTAAGTGCCTTCGTAACATGTTACGACACCGTCAGTGGTAGTAGACACTTGACACTCCCTATGGATAGCCGGCAGGACACCTACTGGTTGACCTGACCTGACCCGACCTGGCCTAAACGTACGAAGACATCTGTGATCAAAACTAACATGACATTCGTGATCAGCAACAACCTAAAAATAATACACTCGCTTTACGAACTTCAAATAACCCCCTATTTTCGCGACTTCTGGGTAATTGACCTGGCCTGGAAGGTTAACCAATGATCTAGGACCTTAAAGTTGGTTATCATCGGCTTCCTCGCGTCTCGGGCAACACGCTCATTTTTTCCGCGAAGCTCTGGCTCCATCAGGGGCCAAACGACGATGGGATTCCAACGGACCCCCCCCCCCCCCTATACGTTACACGCTGGCAAAACACGAATACGGGCGAGGGCTAAAACACCAGTCAATTTCTTTATATTGTTATTTGTTTGTTCCATTTCATTTTGTCACTCATTCTCGGTTGGCAACTGCCAAGCAGGAAAACTAATCAGCTTCACGAGATCAGAATTCCCGCGCTGTTAGCAATAAAGAAACGACAGTTCTGTCATTTTCGAAACTACGAATAATTATAACAATTTTTAATCTGTATGTATAAATATAGGTGTTCTATAGTGTTCCTTTGTAGCTTGTAGGGAGCCATCTTGAGACTTGACAGGGAGTTGTGATGTGCCTTTTGCAGGTTAAGTATGTCCACAGAAAAAAAAAACTTTGGGGTCACTGATGTTAGTTGTCGGACCTTCGTCCCCGTCTTGAGTTGAGATGTTAGTTTCACAACGTTTCGGCCAGTTACTCTCCGGCCGTCATCACTCGTCAGGTGTTCTTTGACCCTCAGAAGGACCTGGATGTTGGTGGCGTTGCGCCGTACGCGTCAAACAGTTCGAAAGCTCCTGTAGTCAGCGGGAATCGAACTCGGGTTTCCCCGGTGATGGTCCACGGTTCTAACCACTCCACTATCGAGACAGATCTGACTATGGCCGGAGTAGTTACTGGCTGAAGCGTTGTGAAACTAACATCTCAACTCAAGACGGTGACGAAAGTCCGACAACTAACATCAGTGATACTAACAGGCCTCGTCTCAAGCATTCAGAAAAAAAACTAAAGCTTTTGGGGGTTGATGGAATGATGTGGGGAAAGACAAGGAGAAGAGTTGGTCTAATTGACTTTGTCTTACCTGCAGACCCATATTTTATGCTAATTTGCATGCATACCAGCCTGGTATCAGCTTTTATCATGCATATCAACTCACCACTTGATGTCATATCAACTCACCACCTGTCACTTTTCTTAAAATTATAAAAAAGCGTTGTTATAGGTGAAACCCAAAACTACCTGGGATCAACAGTAAATTGATGGTAGTTTCTTTCCCAGTGCATGTTGTTCCATGAATATCCACCGTCTTTGCTGTAGGGTGGGGACTTTTCCTTAGTTTCAAAATCAGAAGAAAAAAAAGGACTTTGAAAAAAGTAATGTGTTAAGAAAGCACTGCACCACATGCATGCCGTTCTCAGCTATATGCATCACTTATTGGTTGCTTCACTTCACAGAAAAATAAAACTGAAAATTGGTTTACAAATGGATGAGCAGCACACATTTTAACATTTTTCGAGCAATTTATATCAACTCACCACCCCATATCAACTCACCCCGGTTTACGGTATTTATCGGGTAAATGTTCCTTATAAGAAGTACTGATGAAAACTGTAAATGATCTAGAAACAAACTGCAAAATAGCTTCATCAGAACGAAGAATAACTGGGCATCGTTCTGACCAGCCCGACCCATTTCTTTATTTCAATCCACTTCAATCCCACGCGATGCCACTCTGTGGACGGCCTAATTTCGCGGCAGCTGCTGATACCGGGAGCGGCAGGTGGACAAAGTCTGTGTTTCACAGTTAACGCCGCGGCCCGCGGACGGCAATCAGCTCTATAATAGCCCATATCTCACTGCGGGAACGTCAGCCACGCCACCGCTCACCAATATCAGCTGAGCTACGCCGCCAATGCCCGCGCCAAGAGTCGCCGAGGAGTGCGAATTGCAGCCGTGATACCATTTGAAATAGTGCATCACCGCTCGCCCTAAATTATGGGTCAAGGTGGACAGTTGAGCAAACTCATGGGAGATGAACCAGGACAAAATGGATGCATTTCCTCAGTAAACAACTATGTACCACGTCAGTAGCATATTATAGAATCCGTTAAACGCACCAAACAGAACAGCTCCAATCCCACTAAATTATTAGCGCCGTGTTTGTTAGTCGGCAGATTACGGTTATATAAGCCCAGTTAATTGGACGGCATTGCCGCGAACCAACCGGAGCATGGTCGTGCCATCCCAGCTTCTCGACTCTGGCCTGGGCGCGTCTCTGCAGGTTTCGGACGGCTCGCACCAGCTCGGCGAGGTCTCCTCGGTCCGAGTAGTAGTAGAGGTCGGCGGTGCGCCAGTGGAGGGTGGGCAGGCAGGCGGCGCCGGCCGTTCCCCGCCGCCGCCGCCGCTCCGCCAGCCGACCCAGCAGGCGCCGGTCGCGCTCGGAGGGGGCCAGCCGCAGCGGGCGCGCCGCGCTGGAGGTGGACGGCCGCAGACGCAGCACCAGGTGCCGGCCCCGATCACAGCCCTTGGACATGACACACGGCGCTCACAGCACACCCGGTCACGACACGACCCCGCCACCGACCGGCGGTCACGAAACGCGCTCTGCACCGGTCACCGGTCACGAAAGGCAGACTTCCGATCACGTAAGGCACTGCTAAGGATAACGTCAGTCACTGGGGCGGCAGTCGAGCCACGGCCACCGCGGCACAACACTCCGGGCCGGACCAGACTCCGTGGAACTGTGAGCTATCGGAGCCAGTGGCGGGAACTCGGAGCAACAGGTCACGAATCTGGTCACCTCACGGCCGGTGGCTTCTCGGTGCCGAGCATCAGTCAACTGAGAACCGTCAGGGCGGCGGGGGCGGTGGCGGCAGTAGGGGCTGGGGAGGCGGCGAGGGCGGGCATCATCTGAGGTAGAATGGCCAGCTGCCAGAGATCGTGAGCGTCAGCGGCCGAGTTCAACCGAAAAGTACGCACAGCTCACAAGCAACCTTCTGTTGACCCTGGCAACTAAACATAAATCTCAAACGCTGCACTAAAGCTAACGGACCTGAGACCTGTCAAATAGCAAATGCAACTCGGATTCGTCAGACGTCCGGTAAATGCTTGAGAAAGTGAAGAGTGATGTGTGGTGTGATCCCTGCATCCGGCTGGTTCACTGTCATTGATTGAGCTAAGGTACGGCTCAATTCAACTGTAATAAAAATGTGTGATTATAGTTATATCGCTGCTGAAAGATGGCTGTAAGTTTTGTTGTAAAAGTGCTATTCCCACTGCCAATGCGTTTTGATTGAGTGGATCACCATCATTATAGTAATGTTGCCACCTATTTCGGCTTTTATGAGCGTACATCACAGGTAGCTTTTTACAAGATCCGTGAACTCCCCAAGAGCTGGGAAATTCAGGCCGAAGCGCTGCAGTCCCCCCTGGGAGACCACAATATCACATCACCGCCAGCATGGCGTCGCCATACCGCACCGCGCCGGGCCGGGATAGCGCCGGCAGCTCAGATCAGACGCAGCAATAGTTTGTAGTTGGAACATGCATGCGGCGGCTGTTATTACGATTCCGTGATGCAAGGTCATGATGTCAAGGTCTTTAAGAAGGGAGAAGCTATTATCAAGCATGCTGTCATTGTAAAAGTATGGTTAGCCTCTTGCTCCTAATAAGTCCAAGAACGAAAGAACGAATGTGCCATGAGTAGTTATAAAAAATAAAACCTTTGATTGTTTCATATAGATGTCTTTTCTCGAGAAAGGAATCGAACTAAGCATATCCTAGCGGCCTGCACTGTCCTGTTTTCACCCTGTTTGAGTATGAACAGGAACTGTTTGATAGTCTTGCAGAAGCGTCTTTATCGTGCCAGCACCGCTGACAAAAGTGGAGCTCAAAGTGGCCCACAACACTGAATTATAGACGCTGCCACGGCGATCGACTTTACAAGCCGTATTGATCAAAAAGTACAGGTGGTGTGCCAGTGACCTTACCGTTGCCTGGAATACGCCGAAAACACACACTTACGGTTATAAGGCTGTAAGGTAGCTCAGCAGTGAATAACGCAGTAAATAGTTGTTGACGAACGTGTGTGGAATGGTAGCCAGTTTCCAAGATGGGGAATGATGCGATAGAAAAGAAATACGAGCACAGCACTTGCATACCATGTGGATGAAATATACCTAATAGGTAAGTAGGCAGTAAAAATGCATAATTTACTCTGGAAAAAATGCTAATGCTGTATTTCAAGTAGATATTTGGCACTCGAAAAGATCTTATTTGTATTATTACTGTTGTAATTAAATATGTTCAATGCAAAACAATACATGTAAAACGTAGATGCACCAACATTGAATGTGCTCTTTGGGTACAGTAGAGTACTCTAGTCAAGACGTTAAACCGTTATCACCAGTTTCAAATTCAAACAAATTCCTCGGTTTCAACGAGCTTTTAAAAGAACGACCAAATACAATAGCACCATGGATTTCGACTGATTTCTAGGCGCATGTTGAGTTTTCCATTGGACGCATACAACACGTTCTTGGCAAAAAATCCTACATTTAATTTTCTAGTCCATTTCCTCCAAACCGAAAAGAACAACAAAAACCATTAGTCACAGCATCTATAATCAAAATCCGATTCAAATAAGATGAGATATGTCTCGCTGGAAAGCCCCCTCGCCCTCCAGGGTTTTCCCGATGGACTTACATCCTCGTCGTCCTCTTCCTTGAACATGGGTCCCAGGCAGCTGCGGGACCACATGTCGTCCACGGAGGCCGCCGCCGAGCCCACCATCCCCCTCAGCTTCAGGTACCAGACCGGATAGTTCTGCGGCTTCTTCTCGGGGATCTCGTAGAACGGGTCGCCGCCGTTGGCCAGGCCATCCTCCAGGACCTGTAGCAGCTTCACCCATACCCCCGGCTTGGCGGGCGCGCGCGGAGTCTCCGGCCGGAACGGCACGTGCGGACGGATCCGGGCGGAGTTCCGCACACGGAGGCCCAGCCGGCCGGCCGCGAAACGACTCATGGTGGGTAGGTGAGGCGGTTAGGCACGGGAGAGGACCGGCAGCTGTTTCGACATCCCTCAACTCGACTCCAGTGATGACGGTTACAGAGATGGCGGCTGCGGATCACTGCTGATGTGATCTGTTCGAAGTCTGGCGATGACGACACTGAGGTCGAACCTCCAGCATTCTGACAGCACCATCGTGTCCCTACAATACCACAAAGCGCCTTCCAGTTTTAGAAGAGTCATCTTTCTATCACAGTAGCGCCTCACTCAGCTCCATCCCCCACGTTCTCCTCTCAACACCGCTCACACGTCCTCGCAGTTTCACCTTCTCACGTCTCAGTTTCGCTCATCCCTCCCACACAGCTGAGTCCCTCGGAGTCCCTCTCCGAGGACCCGCGAGCAGTCCTCGGCCGGCACCGCCAGCGGCACGGCACGGCTGTGAACTCGCTAGGACCGACCCAGCCGAACGGACCGCCGCATCGTTCTTGCCATGGCAACGGCCCTAGCAACAGACAGTCGGACGGTGCCGCGGCGCGCAGAGCTCGCCGCAGCCGCGTCACATTCAGCGACATGAGTGTCAACTGCGCCGCAACGGCTGCGACACCGGACGCCAACCGGTTGAGTGGTCACGGAAGGTGTGGTCGGTTTAAGCCACTGAATTTCTTAGGCTTGTCACGGGTTATCAAAAGTCATTTACGTAATTGTTCATACTTGTGACGGGTATAAGGTAAGTTGAATTGTGGCATGTACCTACCTGAATCAAATACTGATAGTAAAATGTAATAATAAAAAAAAACTTCGCTAAAAAGATCAAAAAAATCAACAAAGTCTAGGCAATGAAAATATGCCGAACTAATCTGCAGCAGCATGCATTTTGATTTTGGGCTACATGTAGGCAAAAACTGACGCAAAAAAATGCATTAAAAATGAATGCCACATCTGTTATATAGATTGCTGAATTTATTTCTATTTTTTTCTAATAATCGTGGGATGCAAGATCGTGAGGGGTCGGAGATCGCGCATCGCCAGAGGTGGGAAACGTTAACAGCTGCAATGAGTAAAACAACAGAGAATCAGTTAGATAGTTAGTTAGTTAGTTAGTTAGTTTGTTAGTTAAATTGGTGCTGCAATACTTGGATCATAAAATTCGTAATACATAATCTAACCATATCATGCAACGTCGATAGCTGCTCTGTGCTTGGTTTCCTTGGTAATTGATAGGTGGCAGTAGCAGTAGCGCCTGAATGTACACTGTGCCGCAATGCCCTAACGCAAACTCAGTCCATAGATGGCGTTAGCAACAAACGCCTGAAGCTATGCTGTACCGTAATACAGCAAGCTCGCTGAAATCTCGGATGGTTTGCATTTGTTCGGCCGTGAGTCTAGCGATATGACCGATCATTCTGTCCGTTTTGCCTGCGCATTTTCGGAATACCTCAATACATATTTTTTTTTTTAGAAAGGTTACCTTAAGAAGCTGACAAAAGATCGGGAAGAAAATAGGTAACCATGATCCGCGCACAATGCATATAAACAAACAATGCTGATATGAAGCATAACGTTAAATGACGCTGTTGAAATCATTCAATACATAAAAAAAATGTCTGGTGAACGTTTTCAAGCTTCGAAAAGATATATGCTATCACTTAAAATCATTAAGAAATTGCATTTTGTGAAATATGTTTCAAAAAAAAAAAAACATTAAGAGCGATCTACAAAAAAAGACAACCAATGGGTGTGCTTGCCTTCAAAAGAGCTTATGGAAGCCCAGTCGACTGTTTTGTTTTCTTGCGACGAATAAGTTTAGGCGCATTGTTGATCATGCAGTATAAGGCAATGATCGTAAACTCATTTCATATCCAATTTGAAAATTTCAAACTCGATTAACTAAAAAAGCACAGTAAAGTTAAAAGATCGACTTACATGCTTTGTAACAGATTCATCATTAGATATGATGTTTGAACAAATGCCGTCAACTTACATAATTATTTGTAAAATCGGTTTACGTTTTTCAGGAGTTCAATAGGACATTGACCCTTAAAGAGTTTACGATGTCTTATACAAAGCTCACGATTTACAACTAATGAACTTAACATAATTAGACCCAATATTTACAGTCATTTCTTATACACCACCGAGGAATATCGAGGAAGCAATATTTCATGATGGCACACCATCAGGTGGATTGTACGGCCCACTCGATGTTATTTATCGCTGTCTGTACAACAATAACGATATCGAGCGCATGGTGTGTATGGCCAGGTGGTCGACACAAAGAACTGGCCGTCACCACCGGCTCGGCCGCATGAAAGCCCGAGTGCCTCCTTGAAGCTTATTTTCATTTACAATATTTTAGAGTACTCAGCAAGCACGCAAAGCCCGACCATCGATGATATATCGAACAAAAGGAAATGCCAATATTCACGCTGCACGACGCTGCGATGTCTGTACAATAAACGACAAAGAATAAATCGACATTCACATTTTAATTGTCTTGCCAACAATATCAATTCAAGCTAAACCTTCAAATCATAATATTCGGCACCTTATTTTCACGTTAAGGCGCGAGATATATATCACTTAAAAAGAAGAGCAAGGACATCAACTATTAAATCAATGCTACTGCATAATGATGCTAGATTATAATCTATAATTATAATCTAATAATAATTATTGGCCAATATTTATTGGGGACAAAGTACTTTTCATGCCTTCACGCATATTTGGGGACTGGGGTGAAAAGGTTCGGGTAAAACCGCGCATTGCGTATCATAATATATCCCACTCCGCATTCCGCGTATGTTCGTAGAAAGTCAACCAATAGCTCATTTATCGCAAGAGCTCTCCTAGAAGGATCCAAATCGACTGTTGCCTTCCAGATCCCTATTTCCTCTCTGCAGATTCGGCGTCGCAGTGCCGCGTGCGGTTAGAAATCCGCTGCTCTCGGTGCAGAGAGCCTGTTTTGGTCTGTTCCGCCGCCGCAGTCGGGGTAGAGGTCGGTCGGTCGGTCGGGGCGAGATCGGCCGGGCGGTCGGACGTCTCGGTCGGAGACAGCTCCCGGCAATATGTGCCGTCTGGCGTGTTTTCGTTGGAGGGCAGCAGCTGCGGGCCGCTGTCCTGCCGCGCTGTCCCTCCCCGCTCTACCCGGGGACGTCCCACGGCGCTGCGGCAGTACCCCTCTCTCTCTATCTCCGTCCTCCCGGTCGGGCCCATAGCGCCCCGGGCCATCAGTGGCCGCGGCAGAGGTGCTGGCGATTAACGGCACCTGTGCTGCCACCTGCTGACGCCGCCGTCAACTAGTCATTTTACCTGGCCTACCGGCCGACGCTGCCGTCGTCGCCACCGACAGCACTGGGGGCAGATTGACGCGTCCGACGGCGGGCAGCTGGGGACGGTCTGGCGGCCGTGATCACAGACCGCGCCGGCAGCGGGGCATGAGGAGAAAAGCCAGCGGTCGGGCGATGGTACCCAGCTGGGGCGCTCTCCATTAGCGGCTGGCGTGGCGACCAGCCACCGATCCGAGACCAATAGCCGTCAGGGAGAGAGAGAGGCACAGCCTCCGCGGGGAGCGGCCCCAGCGGCCACAGGGAGCGGTCGCAGTCTGCACGGAGAGCGGTCACAGCCTCTACTGAGAGAGGCTAGAGCGGCCCCTGCCTGCAGGAAGAGGAAGACAAGAAGTCGAAGTATCCGCGGACAGCGGCCACATCCTCCATAGTCCATAGAGGGCGACTTTTAACTTATCCACGAAGAGCGGCACCATGCCTATACAGAGAGCATGAGGGCATGTAGCCCCATGTTTGGAAACCTCAGACTACAGCCTTTAAGAGCATATGCCTACATAACTTGTTGACATACAGATACTCATCATTATGCAAATCCAGACAAGTGTAACTGATGCATAGGAACAAGCAAATTAACTCCAAATTATGCGTCTTGCAGGCTCTCGGTCCGCTTGAACAACAGTAGTATGTACGGGAATCGTGCAAAATCCGAACAAAGTCATGGGTAGCGACACTTCAGTTCAGCATGTAAGGAAAGACCAGCTGCTCGGCTGTACCAGATGACATAATGCCCATTCCGTACAGGATACTAGCATCCCATTCAGTCCATCAATCTTGACTTCATGATCAACAGTCCCTGGAAACTCATATATAACACTATCTTTAAAAATAACTTCGACCCAGGATTCGAAACTGGCTTTGAAACACACTGTACCACTAGCAGAGAATGCAATTGGAATTTCAAGGAATTAAACGTTATCACCCAATAAATCTGCAATTTCAAATACTTTAGAATGGCCATTCACTATGAAACATGTCATAGCATCCAGTTTCTGTCAAATCACTCACCTCCTATTTGACTCTCCATTTACCAGACACGTGCGAGTAACTCAGTGTTTCTTTCACACACTGGCTGACGGTCATATTCCAAAAGAACAATAGATCCCAGTTTCCCAAAGGTCTGGCGTAACTTCATACATCTTTCCGTAATCTACACCCTTACAAACCACGACCAAGCACAATGAAGCCAGTGTCTATGCAGACAGTGGCTGAGAAGCGGCATCCGTAGGACGTCTTTGTTAAACTGACTGCTGTTAATGCTCCTTCCTTCGACGACAAAGAGGAGTCAGCCGTCAGTGTGAAGTTGTAGGTCGTGCAGTGTGTAATCGCAAAAATAAAATAATGCATCGTGAGCAATCTTCATCTGTTGCAGACATCTGGCCACCACATTTAACATCTCCAAAACTCTTACTCAGCATTCACTCAACAATGTGGTGTGACGTCTCCTAGAATATACATAACACTCGTGTAAACCCAGTTAAAAAACAGCCAATGTTTCCTTGAAAGGGTTTAGAAAGCCTTCCTTGAGAACCAACTGTATGGTGCCAAAATTTAAATAATTCGTACCCATCTAGCGGCAATTCGGTGTGACTCATACCTACACTTAGGCCGTGAAAAGTTACTTGACGGTACTTCCCGGAATCATTAATAGCATTTCGTAATTGAATGTATAAGTGAGCGGAAAACGTGCTGAAAATTGGACACAGACCCCAAGAGCACGCTCTGTGGCTCCATCGATCTGTTTGATTCATTAATTAATCAAATCCCGGCGGCATTCATTCGCGGTGTGAAAAGCCCACTGATACACTGCGCCACCGCAGCTCAGAGCTGAGCTGCGGCCTTCGGCTCTGCGAGCCGAAGGCCTGCGGCGGCCGGCGATACTGCGCCGCAACGCAGCAATGTACTGCGGCACAGGCTAACGCGCAGGCGAGCGGAGCGCTCACACGAATGGAGCAGGGAGGAAGCTGCAACAGACTCGTACGAACGGGACGGGGAAACAGCTTGCACACTGTACAGAGTGGCGGACCACGAATTTCAGATAGGTACCTTGTCAGTGATTTACAGGGTAAAAGAAAATGCAATTGTTAATTATATTCAAACCATGCGTACGGAAAATAAAGATGTGGCAGGTCGGATAAGGAAGAGATTGCCGCTGTTTGTCGCCTAAAAAAGAAGAGGAAAGAAACGCATCCACATTCGCAGACGGTGGGATTAATAGAATTGCCGACATATGATACAATTTTCATTATTTTCAACGCCATACAAAACCAACTAAGACAAAAATAGGTGTGCAGCGTACTTACATTGAAAGACAGCCATGTTGCTTGCCAAGGATTACAAAAGATGACATCGCTTACCTATATTTGATTTTGTTTTCGTCAAGTGTATTTTGATAAGGAGCTGCAACGATCGCAACGTCTTGAACTTCAACGATGCCCGATACGCTGCGACATTCCGTCTTTATCATTTAAAAGTACAAATTCGGTTCACTTACCTGGTTTATTGACTTCAATGCATGCATTAAACAATTTAATAAGGGTTTCGCAATAAGTGCCATAATGACCTCATTACATGACCAAATGACTGAGATTCGGACAGATATGCGCCGCTGGTTACCGTTGGTACGGTCCAGGCACGTATTGAGCGCGACGTCTGTCCTGTGTTCGCGGAGCGTGCGTGAGACTGACAGGATTACAGCGGCACGCACAGTCTCAGTCGTCGCCCCAACCCCTTCTGCCCCCTCCCTCCTCACCCCCACGGCGCCTGGCCCGCGGACCGTGAGGCATGCGTGACCGCCCGGCCAAAGGCGTTGACCTCTGCCCCGGAAACAGAGTCATTCTCGCTAAATGGGAAACGTCCATCGACCAGTGCCATGTGTCAGGGTGAAGATGACCAGTTCTGAAGTGAAGTCAAGCCGGCGACATTTGCATTTAAAGGCCCGAAATAAATCCCACTTTCCTGTCAAAGCGCTGCGCAGACGGTTACCGTCAATTCGCCGGTCCCGGACGCGGCGGAAAGTCGCCTGATCGGGCGGCAGTGTCGTTTCCCGGATATCGGAGCCGGTCGGACCATCCGGCAATGAGTTGTGGCGTCTCAACAGCCTCTCCGGCAGGCTCTTCACCAGGCTCTCCGGACGGCACCTCGAGCCCGAGTTACGACCGTTCGTAAGTCGACGGCTGGCGGCGGCCGCCCGATAGCAACTGGTGACAATCCCACTCAGATCCCCGGCCCAATCAAGACGTCCTCTCAACAAGCCGGAGCCGACGCCGCCGTTGGCATGCCGATGGCGTCGAACGCCTGTCGAATCCCGGCTGACTGATCGGCTCACAACCGGGCCCGCTACATCAAAGCTGGATCGACAGACGCACGGCCATGTCGGGTCGGACACTGCCGGCAGAGTCGGCGATTTACGCTCGTGGCCGGCCCGGTGGGCAGGTTCATCAGGCATGCTCGACAGGTCGATACGGGGCCGGCGTCTGTCTAATTTGGCCCGGAGTGGCCCGCCCACCGTCTGGCCACGGGCGATAGTTGCGGCTGCTATCGCACACATACCAATGCAGCGTCAAGGAGGACGGAGCTAGAGCTCTGTCATGAGGAGCAGCGGAACACGAGGCTCAGAAGAGGCCCGAGCGGAAGGAAGGTACGACTGAAAATGTTATTTATTTTCATATGGAGATAAATAACCATCGGAATGATAAAAAAGTAAATAATGCATGACCAGCTCGATCTTACGATGAATTATGGATTGGATGCGTGCCGTGGGTGGCGGTATATTTTAGTGGAAGACGTGGAGACATAGAATGTACAATACTATCCACATTATTTATCAATTATCATTATTGGTCAGACAGCTGTCATTCTTTTCTGCAGAGCATCTCACTCATTGTTACATAAATCAAGGCAGGCTCATTTTTAGCACAATGCATGCGAATATATCGGTTCATGAATCGCGCCATAAAAAGAACATGTAGAAAACATTAAGCGGTCCGTTCAGAAGTACTCATAAATGTATCCGTATAATAAAGACACAATGAATAAATTTTCATCTACGGTTCCATCTGCAAGAACCTGTATCTGAAGCCTGGTACAACACTAATGGCCTTGTTTGAAAGTCGCTGTGATATGTTTTACACAGACGACACCAAAACTATTTGCATGACTGTAAACACTACACAGTCGGGCCGACCAACTAGCTAGACTGAACTTTCCCTGAAGGGTCCCTGGAGAGCCCCTGCAGTATACTGTATTGCCGCAGCACTATGCCACAATGCCACATTGATTCCACCGTCGGGGTCGGTGCCTGTGACAGTGACCCTGGCGTTAGTTGTTGTGTTGCTGTCAGTGTTCCTGTTGTTGCCGGTGCTATCGGTGGTGCTGGTGTTGGTGTCGTTGTTTCGGCCGGTGCCGTGGTGCCTGTGTCTGTGTCGCTGTCTGCGCCGGTAGCATGTCGGCGCCCGTGTTACCGGTACCGGTGCAAAGACCGTTGCAGGGCTGTGCGATGTTGCTACTGTCTGGTGTCGTGTCGCTCTCGGTTCTGGTATCGTTGCCCGTGCTGTGTCGCTCTGAGTGTCCATGTTCGTACCCGTGCCGCCGCCGGTGTCGGTATCCGCCGTTCCCGTGCCGCCGCCGGTGTCGGTGTCCGCCGTTCCCGTGCCGCCGCCGGTGTCGGTGTCCGCCGTTCCCGTGCCGCCGCCGGTGTCGGTGTCCGCCGTTCCCGTGCCGCCGCCGGTGTCGGTGTCCGCCGTTCCCGTGCCGCCGCCGGTGTCGGTGTCCGCCGTTCCCGTGCCGCCGTCCGTTCCCGTATCCCTGGCGAGTGGCGGCCAGCACTGGCGGCTCCATGCCACCGGCTATTACCGCTGTCATTGATTTGCGGACACAGAAAGGCTAGCCCGACGGGCGACAGCACCAGAAGTGGCGGCCGCCGTCGGGGCGGGCCCGCTGACGGATCGGCGCCGCCCGATGACCGAGTGACGCCGCCCGATGACGCCGTGACGTCACGCTGACGGCCCGAGACGCAGCGCACGGGAACGGGTGAGCGCTAGCCGACGCCCCCGGCGCCGCAACAGGTCATGTGTGGAACCTGCTGTCCAGATGCAGATCTGATGAGAATGGTGTGACTTGTACACGTTACAGCGGCCGTCGCATAATTTTCATGTCGAGCCACCAAGACTTTTACTTACCAGGACGCCGTGATGAACGAGGTGATGCGTTTCAGACGGCGGACCATACACTTATACAGGATACGCTGCCGGTGGCAGTACGCGAACTTACCTGAAATAGAAAGAAACACGTCATCAGTAAGGAAGTCACGATAATCGTTACGTCTAATCTCGGGAAAGTCGGGAGCCTACTGAATATGTGTCATCCTGGACAGTCCCCTGCCGACAATATTAACTGTAACTTATGCAGTTAGCATCACAGAGGACATACAAAACAGGCTTAGGAAAAAATGGGCCGAGTCACTGTCGATATAATCATAGAGTCAATGACACACTATGTATGTTACCTGTTCGAGTCCAATCAATACCAACGAAAGCTAACGTTTCTTTCTACACAGGCGTGGAACATTTGCACAGGAAAACATTGTTTTCGTGTACAGTTTAATCTATAACATATTGATCAAAGTTAAGATACATTTTTTTTCATTTTGTAAGGTCTACAAGAAAAATCCTTCCCATTCTTTACTGAAGCTGTATATTCTGCGCATGTATGTGCCGCATTGTTTATTCATTTGCGCCGGGCCGGGTAGCCGCGTGCCCGGCTCCATTACTGCAGTCAGCGAACGAGTGGCTGATGAAGACAAATTTGACAGCGGCCCGCCTGTGGTCAGTCGCCCCCCCCCCCTCACAGAGTGCGGCGGGGGGGGGGCGACTGCCTCCGTCGCTCGCAGACGGAGGAGGACGGCCGCGCAGCCCAAGTAGCCAGCTCGTCCGACGGACGGTGAGGTCCCCATTACTCGCCTATTATCGTCATCTGATTATCGGATAGGCCGTGATGGGATTAGCTGGCGTCAGAGCGACTAGGCAGGTCCTCCGCCAGGCTTCGCCACGCCTTCGGACAGACAGAGGGGAGGGAGGACAAGGAGAGAGAGAGAGAGAGAGAGAGAGAGAGAGAGAGAGAGGGGGGAGACGGACAGGGGGCGGAGACGGCACCGCCGACTACAGGCCGGGCGGGGCGGCTGAAAATGGACCGGGGCGGGGCGGCGCCCACTCCCTGCAGTCGCTGTGCCTCCACACTGAACAGTGACAGCACCCGGCAGATATACAGCAGATATACTGCGAGGGACGTGAGGTAGAGAACCGGGCCGACGGTGGGAGTGGGTCTGGCCGGCCACTTTTATTTTAGTGACATAAACAACCAGAAAAAGGAAACTGTGGAGTAAAAAAAAACACACACACAAAATAAGATAGCGTTGGAAATATTCATATAAAACCGCAGTATATGATCCTAATCCCCCCCCCCCCCTGAATTCGCCCTTCACTACGTCTCAGGCGGTCATACAGTCGGTCCCTGGGTAAGCGGCTCCCTGTCCCGCTGCCCTGGACGTGTCGGCCTGACCCTGACCCGCTGGGAGCGCAGGTGCACCGGTCGTACAGAGGCCGAGCCGCTGTCCTCTCGCAGGGGCCGGCTAATCAGCTAATGGTGAACACCGGCTGCCGTGCTGTCCCACCATAGTCAGCAGACAGTAGCCCGAACCAACCCCGCCGGTCGGGAGCGGTGGACCGCCGCCAAACGATCGCCTTCTCCCTTCAGGGCCCCCTGATCGGTGTTTAACGCCGTGTTTAGCATGGGCGGCGCCACCGGGGGGGACGGGGGGGACAGGTCCCCCGCTATCGAAAGTTAGGGGGGTACAGTACCCCCCCTATCGGCGAGGCCCGTTCAATAGTTGATAATAATGCATTGTAGAGTTATCCGTCGCATTTAATGCATCGTTGGTTAATCAAGGCAGGTTCTGAATAAAGATTGCTGTTGGGATGTATCGCAGGGGGTCCTGGCCATCTGCAAAAGGTGTGGAGCTGTGATGCCTGTAGTTATAAGGTGATCGGCAGGGCCTCGGGGATCGTGCCCCCCCCCCCCCCCCTTTTTGGGGCGCCATTACCTCCCCACCCCACTGCCAAACCCCATTGCCGACAAAACCAAGTTCACTGAAATTTCATAGATTTCCGTTACTATATGGATATTTTCCATTCCTAATTAGTCAAATTCAAGCATGGCAGTTCCACCACAGGAACCATTTGAAATCTATGCCATTTAACCCCAGCACTTGTGGGGAGAAGTGTTCGGATAGATCACAGGCAGGACTAAAGAAGCACGCAGTAGCCCAAGACCTTATAATTGGATAGCATCGGCTCCCTCTCGTCAAGGGGTTCGATAGCACTCGTTTTTTTTCTCTGCAAAACTAAGTTCGGTCGGCGGCCGAACGGCTGGGGGTCTAATCGAGCCTCCCACCCCTCCCCTTCTTACGTCAGCGGCTGTGAAAATGCCATTACCAGCTGTTGAAACATGGCAGTTGCTTTTGCATGAGTGCACGAAAGGGTTTTAGGTACGTGATACGTGAAAGGTTTCACATGAAAATTGAGATACACCAGCTTATCAAATTGTGCTCACTGTGGTGCGCTCGGTTTTACCTTGACTAGTCTGTGAATTCTGGGGTGAAACAGACCAGTCAAGAAACCTGTTCCATAAGGAGAGCCACTTATGCTAAAGAGATGAGGGATGAGGTTTCCAGAGGCCTTCATTACCACCCAAAGGGGGTGCCCCGCCGGCCCCCGCCATTTGCCAATCCCTGCTGTAGTTGTTACGATTGGAGGGTGAATATGAGAACGATGCAGGTCGTGCCAGCTCGATCATGACGAACACAATGGTACAGACATCACAGCTCTACTGCCATTTTTGACGAAGTTAATCAACAAGGACCGGAATCCTACCCTGGGGCATTTCACCTGCAGAGGTCGCCGGACCTGAGAGTTGAGACCCTTTCACTCAATTTTTTTTTTTTCAACGGTACATGCGCTCGTTTTTCCCGCGAAGCTCTTGGCAAGTAAAATCCATCAGAAAGTGTGATCAAATAACGGCTGATGACCTTCCATGACCTAGCATGACCTTTTGAGTGACCACCGATGACATGACCACTGACGGCTAGCCATTAGCTGCACCCTGCCCGTTGCATATGGATCAGGTGGTGATGTCATGATTCTGAAATTATATTGCAGTTTTGGCGCACTTTTCCTCCATGACTATATGATGGTGAAGCCCTGAAGCTGACGAGACGTAAGATCGAAAATTTGAAAGTACGAAACGTAAGAATAGTTGGCACTGCTACTCATAAGTCATACCTAAGCAATTCGCAGCTTGTAGGAAACCAGCTTTGAGTTGGCAAGACTGCAAATTTTGATTTAGAGGCAAGGATGCTTGAAAAGGTGATCGATCTTAGGTGTCCTAGGATAAGTTTGGAAACGGGATTGGCAAGACTGCAAATTTTGATTTAGAGGCAAGGATGCTTGAAAAGGTGATCGATCTTAGGTGTCCTAGGATAAGTTTGGAAACGGGATGCACCATTCGATGTGTTTTGGGCTTTGCCAAGTTTTGGCGGCGTTACGTGCCTCGTTTTTTTTTTTTGCATACACGATCAGTATCTACTTTTGGGATTTTCGATTTTCGGTCCCCGTCCCCCCCCCCCCTATCGAAAACCCGTGGCGCCGCCCCTGGGTTTAGAGAGTGTTTGTTGCTCTTTGGTGATGAAACGGTTGAGTAGAAATGTAATCAGAAATATTTCGGATATTCAAGATAAAGAATTATACGAAGTCACATCCACTAGAAATGTTTTCATTCCTTGGATTATTGGAACAAAAACATAAAGGGTAGCGAAGCAGCACAGCGAAAAATAAGAGCAATATTGCACCAGATCAAAGGGCGAATAAAATAACAAATACTGGCGGGAAGATAGCATTGGTTTTCGATAGACAAATCGACATTACGGTCTGACAATATGGCTACTCATGTGTAGAGCTCACCGATGTAACAGACTCGAAAATCGGGCACTAGGCGGTGATCTCCTCTCCCCCTGCACCCCACCTTCCTGTTCCGCCGCCTATGATGTTATCCATTATATCCTCTAATTGCGTGAAAGGAAAATCACTGAACCGGGCAAAGGGCAAACGTCAAGATTAAAGGCTGTCGTGACGTGCATGTCACTTGGTTGAAAGGCCACTTTGTACTATGTCTCTCTTCCACAGCGTATGCTTTAACGAAATAGCTTATTTATTCAATGAAATATTTGAGCTTTTGATATAAATCGAAACTGTTACTGTTTCTGATGCTTGACACTGAGTTCCCCTCGCCTCCATATCAAAGTGTTTGCTTATCGACATCACAAAACATGACTTTTAATAGTAACAAAGCTTCTTTTAAAAAAAAGTTGGAAAAATATCACGGGCTTTTGATAATCGCCAACCAATAGGTCGGCTCTCAAATCATTGAGAACGGTTACTAAAGGTGCTGCGTCAAAACAACTCAAGATGGCATTAATGCAAAATTATCACACCTTAGACAGACACCACCAAAAGTGTCAAAATATTTCACCCCACTCTTGAGGGTAACTCCCCGGACCTTGCCTTTCTGAGAAGCTCTGGTAGGTTGGCGGCTACATCAGCTCCAGTGATACATGCATCACATGCTGGTGATTCAGGGCGGACTCTTTTCGCCGTCCCGCCCTCCCGATCCCAGCCTCGCTGCGACCCTATTGATTGCTTGACATACACAGAAGCCATTGTTTTATAAACAAGCCCGGTCCCGATCCAGCATGGCGTTTCCGCTATTTACAAATTGTGAGCGGCTGATTCGAGCCAACTGCGGACAGTCCCGTCGCGTCGCGCGGACACCCAGTCGCGGCGGAAGTCGCCTCTCCTCGGCCGGCGAGGCACCACTCTGTCTGCCTGCGGGTCTGCCTCTTCTGGGCCAAGTTGCCCCATCTGCTCTGTGCTGAGAGCCCACTCCCGACCTCTTCAGGCTCCGTCGGACGGCTGAGAGCCACTCGCCGGCTCTCAGTGTCCAAACTTTCCGAACCACCTCCCACATTCTCTCGAGCGTGATCCCCTGTGATCCGGTCCGTGTTAGGAGCCGTCGGCGCCGACACCTCACAAAGCCGCGTCGGCCGCGACGGGACGACCTCCGGCGCCCGGCAGACCGAGAGGAATGGGGCTGGCCGGTCATGGAGCGCTGGGATAGAGATGTCTGCAGCTGCGGCCTGTCTGTCCGTCTGCTTGTGTAATGTATATGCATGTCTGTTTGTCCGTTCGAATGAGTGTCTGGGCTGTGAGGCTGTCTCCATTTTTCGTTGGTATACCTACCTACATGTCTGTCTTTTCTCATTCGTCTCGACCTCGACTAGTATATCTGTCGTTTTGCCCGCCAAGCATTCCGACCAAATTCCGACGGTCTGCAGCGGTCTATCTTGTTATTCTGCCCGTCTTTACCCGTCCATCGAATTCTTGTATTTCGTCCATCTCACCGATCGCACCACTATCCATCTTCTACTTCTCTCCCGCCGCCTCGTTCCACCTTCGTTCCGTCTCTCCCTTGGTGCGGCCGTGCCTCGGAGGGGAGCATTCATTCTGGCCAGGGTTCATAATGTCCAGGGTACGCTATGCCCAGTGTCAAAATGGCCAGTGCCTTGAATGGGCCAGAGTTCATAATGTCCAGGGATTGCATGGTCCAAATGTGGCCAACTGGCTGCAGATAGGGTATATTCAAAGAGGCCAGGGTTCATAATGTCCAGGGCACGATGTGTCCAGTGTTCAAAATGGCCAGGGTTCATAATGTCCAGGGCACGATGTGTCCAGTATTCGAAATGGCCAGGGTTCATAATGTCCAGGGCACGATGTGTCCAGTGTTCAAAATGGCCAGTGCCTTGAATGGGCCAGAGTTCATAATGTCCAGGGATTACATAGTCACTGAAAGTGACGTCATTATGTAAAAAAACATGGAATCAGCTCAATGCAAAGCAGTGCAGTGCCGAAGGCAATGCCTTAGGAGAGATTACAGGCAATAGTAAATCAAATATTTTTAGGTTAAGTGGTTATGTATCTGGCTTCAGGCCGAAGGCCTGAAGCCTGATGCATAACCACTTAACCTAAAAATATTTGATTTACTATTGCTTGCAATCTATTCATGCGAGAAACTATTTCCTTATCCCTGGTAGGCAAACATCATTACCTTAGGTTAGGTTAGGTTAGGTTTGGTAAGGTTAGGTTAGGTTAGGTAAGGTTAGGTTAGGTTAGGTTAGGTTAGGTTTGGTTGGGTTGGGTTGACTATGTAATCCCTGGACACTATGAACTCTGGCCCATTCAAGGCACTGGCCATTTTGAACACTGGACACATCGTGCCCTGGACATTATGAACCCTGGCCATTTCGAACACTGGACATATCGTGCCCTGGACATTATGATCCCTGGCCATTTTGAACACTGGACACATCGTGCCCTGGACATTATGAACCCTGGCCTCTTTGAATATACCCTATCTGCAGCCAGTTGGCCACTTTTGGACCATGTAATCCCTGGACAATGTGAACACTGGCCAATTCAAGGCACTGGCCAATTCGAGCACTGGACACATTGTGCCCTGGACATTATGAACCCTGGCCTAAATAATACGCACCCGCCTCGGACGAGTTGGTTATGTGGCGCGAGACAACACAGTCTCCCCTCCCGGACCCCCTAACTCCGCCCCCTCCCCCCACCCGCGTCACTACCCCCGGTCTAGTGGCAAACAAACGCTGTGGGACGCGCCGCGGGCAGTCGGCGGCAGAGACTACCCAACTGGCGGTCACCGACGGAAAAGAAAAGAATGCGCCGAACATTCAACTGCGGACCGTATACTGCGACTGTCAAATAAAACAGCATCGGTTGTTGGGGTGGGTCATGTTCTATCATCAGCAGCAGTTGCTCGGTAGGTATTTGTTATGTTCCTTCGCTTGACTAAGCCATCCTAATGTGATAGCGCGCCCGAGATAAATGCGTAGCATAGATCCAAATTGCAAGGTGTTGCAACAAAAATCATAACAGGCGTTCCCGGGAAAACAAAAGATGTTGATAGAGCAACTCCGTCTACTAATGGATTCCTTGTTGTTCAGTTCCGTTTTACTGGCATTGCCAAGCGGCACAAACAATACAGTATCAATATTTCTCTCAAATATAATTTTTTCTTAAAATTGCTAAAGACCTGTGCAGAGTTTGCGGGATATGAACTTTTGCCGTCACGAAATTCGTAACATATTCACCCTATCATATCCGTATCATATACCAGTCGGCATCATATCATATCATAGCATCATATTCATATCAGTACGAGACATTATATTTATAAACTGCCATTTACCTATCTTCGCAAGCGCTAAGCAGTAGCCAGTAACTAGGATAGCTATTGCATAAATTCAACGCAGCTGCCACTCTCGTAAATTTCGGATCTGGGATTTTATGGTTGGATTAGAGCGAATACAATACATAAATGTATTCTTAACCATGTGCTGCTTTGTAATCCTCCAAGCAATAGTAGAAGAATGGGCGAGGAAATTCCAACCCTAAAAACGCCGACCCGCGCGCCCACCTCAGCAAAGGGCGCTGGTATTGACCGGTGCTGTTCCCTAAGACAGTCGCGCACAGAGTGGGCTGAGTGGGGCCCGGCACGCCACGGTCCGGACCACGGATCGAGCGCAAATGGCTCACTGGAACCGCACACATCAGCGCCTATCGATGGCCGAAATCGACAGGTGCCGGGAAGTATCGGCATGATAAGGGGGAAATAAAAAGGCGGGGTGTGAATGTTCTAATGAATTGAGCGCTTGCACGTGTGTAGTTTTGTTGGTGTGTGAAATTGGTACACTTAATTCAGCAGTTATTAAAAGTAAGATTCAAAATTATCCGCGGCGATTTGTATCAACAGAAACCAGCGAATTTCTTAAAACGTAGTTTAAATGCCGCTGAAAAATGTTTTATCATGAAATGTACAGAGAAAAAAAAGATCGGGAAAAAAGCACAAGAACAACCAATACCAACTCCAAAGCCAGGATACCAAAACACAATATCTGCAGGAGCCATTAGTGTAAAGACTGGTGAAGATTTATCTTCTTTGGTCAGCGGTTCCTCAGACATTTGGGAGGCTCTGTAGCCTGTATCACCAGAAAACAGTGGGATATTTTTCAGCCGAGTTGAATAAACAGGCGGCTCGGTGCCGTCCAGCTCTGCGAAATCGATAAAAACAACAGCACTCCACTGTTGAGGCATGCGCCGCAGAATAAAAATAGCGCGCAAGGAGCCCTCAAAAGATTCGCTGGACAGACATAGCGAGCAGGCTGACTTTAGCCACGGGCTGACCTGTATCAGGTGGCGAGGGGCTGATCAATATTCGACAGCTGTTGTGTAGGAAGATGTTGGCTGCAAATCTGCAAATCCGATATCCGGCTGGAAATAAATGGATCAGTACTCAGTTTAAATTTGCTTTCTAGCGTAAAAGGATGCTGGTTAATTGAATTTCATTATTGTAAGTAGCTGAATGACATTTATGGCAATAAATGAAACTAATAATTACCGACCAAAAGCTCTTTCTCGATCACATCACGCCATAGGTGGACACATCTGGATTCACAGCATTTTAATGGTCTTGTCGCGTCTTATGTAATGTGTCACAAGTGAGGACAGTTTCACAAGATTGGAGCGCCGCATGTGTTAATCTGAGCCTCAAATAAAAGTCGTGTACAGCCTGATATTGTTAGTGAATCCCCTTTTTCATGGTGAGCTTATCAGTTCACATAAGCAAATATTCAAATGAGTATTATTTTCTAATGAATGTCTGTGTCATAATTTCAAACTGCGAGAGCCTCTTCAAAAACTTGGAATAAAACTCAAATATAAAAAGAGCCGTTTCTTGATATATTTAGCTTTCCGACCACACCACACCAACCAGGTCAATACACTCCTGCGGGCGAGTTGATTTGCACCTCTGAAGGTCGTTGACCGCTGGTCTTCAATTAGCACGCCCGCGGACCGTTCAAGTGGGTGACTAAACGAGCCCCTAAGCGGCGGCGAGGGCCCAGACGAACCAACGAGACCGATGGGACGCATTAGCCCACAAAGACGGCGCGAAAATCGCCAGGCACGGTCCACTTTGAGGTCTCTGCGCCGTTGGCGTTATAACACACGACACGGTTGTCGGATTTTACATATGCTTAAGACGATATGATAGATGGAGTGCTGCTCTGGTCCCAAACGGACTATGAATTTAACACACAAAAAAGCGATCTAGACTAAGCGTCTACGAGTTTGGAAAGGTTGCGAATATACCTTCATACAACTGTCGCAGCACATTGAAGCAATATGAATGCATGTAGGTATGAACGCATTGTAGGCACGATATGGACAATGGAAAATCTTTTGGAACAAACAGAAAAAGCATGCATCCTAAACTTCACCTCGTAACTCACTGACCATGTCAGCTTTCAGTCCGTTTCAACAAACAAGTGGTCTCCAGTGTTCCATTGCATGCCATGGCAGTCAGACGAAATCGCGACCAGACCCAGCTTCTCCGTTTGAATTATGGGTCATAAAACATGGTGCAACCAACATCAAGCATAACAAAACCATGCAGCGTGGTAGAAGTGAAGAGAACATGCATAAAGAAACACGAGGAGTAGGCTGGACCGACCGAGTGCCCCAGGCGTGTTCATGTGCAACATGCATATTTTCTAAAACTAAATGTCATACCATACATAGCACATCGAGCATAAAATATCAGACAGCTTACATGCATGATATATGTATGTATGCCCTCACTATCTCTCAAAACGAACTAATATATCTAATATCACAGTGCATATAAATACCTAATATAACCGGCAAAAAGCATTACACTGGCATATACAGAAAGCATTTGAGTGGCCCAGGAGCCTCTAAGAAGCCATTCATATTGCATATGTTTGTTTCCGTGACCGGTATGGGAGCTGAGACTTGAGTGGGCTAAATATAAGCTGACGACAGATAGATGAGCGGTATTCGACACACGCCGGGTCACCTTTGAGGACAATCGACCGAAATCGACCAGACATACCTACAGCCGAACGTACCTATGCCAGGGCACCACGCCGTACTTATACACCAAAGCATGTTTAACTCATGCTCGTATTAGGGTATGAATTGAATAATGAACATAGAAAGCGTTTTCCAGAATAAGTAGGAGCACATAGGCACACTTTGGGCTATCCGATGTCAATCAAGATATGTGTGGCCGATAAGATATGTGTAGCCGATATACTCACTAATTTGTAAGAACATCAGCGTTTTGTTCTGATCATGATCGAAGATCACAACTGAATTTTCCCTGGTCGAAAAGGACGGTGTGGCATTTTGGCTCAATCCACCGCTGCTGTATGCAATTGCACTAGGCACAATGACTAGACACTGTAGACATGGCTGTAGACACTGTAGGCAAGAACATTGACTGGAGGCCCAAGACGCCAATCGGCACCAACGAGCAGGGTCTGAAAAATTCACTCCGGAACGGCTCTGGCGATCTAGCGAGCAGACAGGACAGGGTATAGGCGGGGCTGAAGACGGAGGCGGGGGCGGGGAGGGGGCGGGAGCGAGTGAGTCAGTGAAGTCACGAGCCCGTGAAGTTGGAAGTTTTAGATGAAAGAAACATGCTAGAATTCGTGGAATCGTGCTGATCTGTCCAGCTTTACGTAAAGACATTCACCCTCCGCAATCACTTTGATCACGCCAGCCAGAATCAATCACATACAAGACTGAAATGTTGTATGTCACTGGCAGAAGTTGGCTAGTTTACCAGTCAGTTTTCATTTTACTTATTTTTAATCGTTTATCATTTTTGTTTGCAAATATATTAAACTTGATAATTGACATTCCTTTAGTACGTCAGTATATGGCCACACGAAATGCATCTGTCGCGAAGATGCCGGGTGCCGGAGTGGCTTGACGTTGGGGTTTGCACAAATCCTTTCACTTTAGTAGTTACAGAACAGGTGATATAGCCGGGTCCAATTTTTCATATAGTCGGAGAGCTCAATGATCATATAGTGGTCTATGCCTATAAAATGACGACAATAATCATCACCCTACACCACAATCCAGTGTACACCACGCAAATGAGTGCGGCTGACATGCACACAGAAATAATCATGCAAAATTGAGTCCCGTGGAAAACAATGCTGCAAACTGTTCCGTACATTCACCCCACGTGCGTTGTGCACCTCTGGTCAATATTGTGCCCTGGCACACAGTGGGTGGCCTTCAAAAGCAATTAACCATACTTAATGATAGTATCAAGTGACATAGAAAGGGAAATGGAAAAGGGAATAGAAGAGTGGGATGGAGGGAAAAACAAGAGCTGGAGTGAGTGAGGAGTGAGAGAGTGAGTAAAAGTAAGAGGAGAGAGAAAGAGAGAGAGGGGAGAGAGAGCGAGAGAGAGAGAGAGAGAGAGAGAGAGAGAGAGAGAGAGAGAGAGAGAGAGAGAGAGAGAGAGAGGAGGCTCCCACTGGCCGTCCCGTCCCTTGGATTCCGTCACTGGCCACTGTGGCCGCCGCGGCACTGCCGGGGGCAGTGTCGTGACCTTTACAGCTGACAGGCCCCCAGCCATCAGCCCGGCAATGGCAGTCGGGCCATTGAGGGCTCATCCACTAGGCAGTGCAGCCGACCGATACACGGTCAAAACACACCGCACGCTACCCGATGGTCATACATTACAGAACGGCCGGCGGGGGGCGCCCGGGCCGCGACCCGACCACTGCCAGCGGCCGAGAAAGGCAATCCGCCTTGGAATGTGGGGTTAGTGAGCTTTGCATGAGCGGTCCGATAGAAAATGCAGCGGAGAATTGAAAGATACATGCCGTACTGCGCCATGACCGTTACTCATCAACATTCTATTGCCAACTGCTCAATCTTTCTCTGGTTTATTTTGGTCAGTCTTACCTGCCATGTCAATAACTGATGGACATTTGGAGCTCTAATTTGTATGTATTGGCTCCCCCTACTCTAGCTGAAATGTGAAGCGCCGCATATTTCTTTCTTTCATGGTATTCCCAGCTCGGGGTTTGCAGGGTCAAAGTTATACTGATGACCCACCCATCACCCTCCCACCGTTCCACCTGACTCCGCCACTGCGGCGGTACCCCAGCCTCCCCTCCCACCTGTCCTGGCGCCGCCGCTGCCGCCGGCCCCGGCTCGGCCCGACTGCCCCGCGGCCACGGCAGCGCGCTTCCTCAGACCGGGTCTAATCAATGGCCGGTGCGGGCGACGAGAAAGCCAGTTCATAATTAATGAGCAAACGCCGGCTCGGCCATGCCGTCATCATGCAATCAGGTCGGGCGGCGCGGCCCAGAACCGCCGGCCATCGGACAGGTTTGTCAGGCGCTGGACGGCAGAAGACGGGGGGACGGACACGGGTCACCCGTCAGACAGATGGGACAGACAGTGGACGGGCACCTGACAGGGGGCGGTCACAGTGGACAGAAGCCGGTGGTGGTTAGTGGTAGTGGGCGAGACAGCGGCTCGGGAAACGGTGGGCTGTGGTGGGAGGTGTGCGTGTCTACCGAGTGTGATATTCACGTTTGTTGATCCTCTACAGCGCTTTCCCCACTATTGACAATGGGTCGAGAGAAATCAATGCTGAATGTAGTCGCAATGAATCAATGAAAGAAGACGATTGACAAGAAATAATACTGCCACGATTTCAGTTCTATCGCCACTTCCCTCCAGGAACTGCTCCTTGAACATGACTTTACAGTTACACAAATCGTAGAAATATGCGTAGAAAAAGTTTCTACGAGCATTCTTCGGTGCCACTTCCTTCCATTTTCCCCAGTTGGCATGGAAATTGAATCGGAGATGGAGCGGGAGCGTTTAACCGTCTGACAGCAGTCTATTGTCGCGCCATTGCTGTCGGGACGGACCGGCTAGCACCCCTGGTTGGGCCATAATGCGCTCAGAGCCCGGACCGACCGTCCCCCGGCGCTCGTTGGGCACACTGAGGTAGCGGCCGACAGACTCAACTGTTTGTCGAGTGCGCCGAACGGCGGCGGGTTTATTGTAATTTCAGTGGGGATCGGCGACTGTTAGTGGTTGATAAAGCGTTAATGGTTGCGTTGCGACAATATCGTTTGCCTCCAGTTTCAATAATTGACAAAAAGGTAGACATTCTGTCCGCGCCATCTTGAATAGCTTTGTGAGCCCGAGGATTTCCGATAACTGTCGGTGAAAACTAAGACATGCATCGCCTCATGGTCTCAACGTTATCATCCAGCCAACAGAACTAAGAGCAAATCACACGCCACCATCCATCGGCGACTTAAGATGCATTCAGGTGCCCTCTAGTACAAAGAGAATTCATAAGTTCTCTCAGTACTTCCTAGAACCGGTCCCCAGCGGGTAGCCTAGCCCAATAGATTAACCGAGGTCCAAACTTCTCGATGACTCCAAACCCATGGAGGGCAATAGTTAATCCGACCAGTTGAGTCTAACAATAGTTATTCTGATCGGGCGGTCTGGAAGTCAGCCACCGTTCGCCGGCACTCGGTCAGACTTCTCCGGGGGTGAGTTTCCGCTGGCTGCCGGCTCCGTATCGCGCTGAAGCTCGACCTGAGCGGCCCAGTCGGGTCCCACCCGGCCCTCCGCTCGCCTGGACGTGACAGCGGTAACAATGCAGGACGCTGCAGAGCCGTCCGTCCCAGCCGCATCTGGTTTACATGATACACAGCGGCCAAAACATGTGTCGATATACATGAGCTGGACTTGACCGCGTCGTAGTAGCCCTTAAAAAAAAAAGAGAACACCAACGTGATTGATGTCAGAGCAGCGCCGGGGCCAGAGCGACTCCGCAATGCGACTCAGAAAAGGAGGTGTCCGTAAGATTTTGTAAAAAAAATGTAAACTAGTTATTATAGCGTTACTTGCTCTAGTCAATGAAGCGATTGAAATTTCATTTACCTACCATTCATTGCTTCATTTATAAAGTATAATTCATCAGGAAGCTAGTTATTACAATTATTTTGCAAGAACAGGACAAGATTAACTCTACTTTATATGGAGAAAACATGTGCTACGATCGGAGATAGATTTACATTTGGCATGCAAATTTCATCATGTCAAGCCGAATGACAACGCGGTTCTCATCTCCGCGATCTTGTTTCCATTTTTTAGTCCGACGATCCTCGGGTTTTTATTCCGCAACGTGGGTAATCTGAGAACAATTTGGAAATCTCGTGGATTTAATGAGGATGATCAGGAGACTGAAACAATCGACCCAATCGCTCTATATTTGCAACATTTCCGTAACTGACGTTCTAGATGTAGCGTGTCAAGCTAAATGAAACAAGAGCACGTCGCACTTCCTTTACCAACCCAGCATCCACATCCAAGATCAATTCACCAACAGGACTCACCAGTCTCCGGTGAATAACATCAAACAAACAGACCGCCATGGCTGCAGCGGTGAAGATACTAAGCTCGCTTCCCTTGTCCGCTATGAAGACCGCTGGCTCGCGCTCCAGCAGCGGACCGGGCCGGCGCGCGCCTATATCACCATAAAGCCGGCAGTGGGGGCGCGGCAATGGTGGCGCGCCAGTGACGCGTTCCGGCTCTAATGGGGCCCGATGGGACGCCAGCGAGCGCCGCCGCCACCTCCTGCACCGGTGTAAACAATTCGCCGCCGCCGCCGGCCCGCCGCAGGAGGTGGTGACGGTTGGCGGTGGTTGGTGGTGGCGGTGACGGTGGTGATGGTGGCTGGTGGTGGCGACGGTGTGCAGTTCTTGGTGAATAGTGGCCTAGCGGTGGTGATGGTGGATGGTGGCGATGTTAATAGCAATGGTGGTTGGTGGTTGATGGTTGTTGGCATTGGCGATTGGCGGTGGCATAGATAACATGACTCATGTTATCTATGGTGGTGGTTGTGTGGTGTTGGTTAGTGACAGTAGCGGTGATGACGGTGGTAGTGGGGGAACTTGGAACATCTGGGTCCTACTGGACGGTAGTTGACGGTGGTCAACAGAATATCTATGACGTCCGCTGAAAAATGCACTATGTTATTGTGAAAGGGATACGTGACTGTGTAATCCGTGGGGTAGCGAGATAGGAGAGTATCCATAGAGAGGATCCGACAACAGTTATACTTTAGCACAAGGTCTGACCATACTCTCTCCTTAGGGAGAGCGTGCCTGCATGCATCAGCTTTATGGGAACGTGCTATTCCATGAGGATTTCTGCCATTTTCCTACGAAATATATGTGCTGGAAATCGCTGAGTGTGCTGGTTTGGTACATGTCCGTTATTTCCTTCCAGGGCGTAAGTTGACGAGCTTCAATGCGACCAAGCTTGCTCTAACTGGAACCCAAGTCGATCAGAATGTGTCCGACCATCGGTCTTGGGGCCTTGGGGTCAACGCACATCTTGGATGTGCGTTGTGCGTATGTGGGACGGTTGGTCGGCCGACTTTCCTCCTTTATTCCCGTTGTTTTTCTTTTGTTAGGAGGGTCGGCCGGTGGGTTGGTCTGCCGGTCGGTCTGTTGTGAGGCCTGTTTCTGCCTGTCGGTCGGTCGGTCGGTACCTGTCAGTTGGTGGGTCGGCCGTGGGTCGGCTAGGTGGTTTGTCCGTCGGTAGGTCTTTTCATCGTCTGGTCTGTCTGTCGGCGCCCGGCGGGTCTATTGGTGGGTTGGTCTGTGTCTGTCCCCCCGCCGGTGCCCGGCAGGTCGGTATCTCTGCCTGTCCGTTGGTCGGCCAGTCTGTCGGTGGCTCGGTAATCCTGCTAAGAGTGATAGTGGCCGGGAGCCATTCAGATTGCCCCTGGGCCTGATGTGGCTAACAGCGACAGAGACTAATTGGTTCCCGGACAAAGAACAGGGGCCCATGTTTTGCGGCTGCGGCACTGCTTCCGTGACTGGGGCCAGAGTTTTTGTCTTCAGCCAGCTTCCACAAATTGGATAATATATAAAAGTTAGTGACGTTTTCCAAACAGAGAAAGTTATCTATACCAAGATAAGGCCAACTGTTATCAAACTAAAAACACTGGTGCAAACTACATACTGTATAATGCCATATACATAACCATTTGAGATCGTCGCTAGGAGAAACGCTGTCTGTCCGTCTGTCTGTCTATCTGTCTGTCTGTCTGTCTGTCTGTCTGTCTGTCTGTCTGTCTGAAGTCATACTAATCACCCTCACATTTAACACGTAAGAAAGGAAATGACCGGGCAACATGCCTTTCCACATTTTCAGTCAGTAAGCCCTATTAATGCCGCCACACACTAGCGATAAGACAATTTGGAACCACAGGCCGTCTCTTTGAACCTTGTCCCTGACCTGAGGCAGAAGCATTCCTTGAGCAGCCTGAGGTAAGCCACCCCGTTCAGTGTTGACCCAGGGGAGAGCCAATGGATGAAGACTTGTCCGTCGACCGTAATCCGTAATGCGTTTTAGTGGTGTCGACATACTCTGCTTTTCCGTGAAGGAAAATTGGCGTTGTGAATTTTTTATTTTTTTGGGACAAAACCCTAATCAATTTGCAACAATACGCATATAAAATTCACGCGGAAGTGATAAATTAAGAGCTCCTAACTAAATGTTCAAAAGTAACATTCATTATGAAGGACCCTGTATAATGCCATATACATAACCATTTGAGATCGTCGCTAGGAGAAACGCTGTCTGTCCGTCTGTCTGTCTATATGTCTGTCTGTCTGTCTGTCTGTCTGTCTGTCTGTCTGAAGTCATACTAATCACCCTCACATTTAACACGTAAGAAAGGAAATGACCGGGCAACATGCCTTTCCACATTTTCAGTCAGTAAGCCCTATTAATGCCGTCACACACTAGCGATAAGACAATTACAAAAATAGCCATTCAAAGCCACAAGTAACGACATAAGCTACTTTATCAAACTATATTAGACGTCTCTCAGATGGAAAATTGAGTTTAATACTACTTGACAAAGTAGGGAAGAAACTCCTAGAAGGAGGTGAAGAAGTCTACGAAGTTCAGAGTTTTATGGAGTGCTGCTTTGTTACAGATTAAGTTGGAGCCGCCTAAGCGACGGGTTGAAGGGGGCCATTGCGATAAACGACCTACCCTGATGACGGGAAATCAACAGATCAACGCCCTGATGGCGGAAACTTTCAACGGCCTGCAGAAAACACGGTCACCGCCAAAAAAATAAAGGCCACGAAGGACGAAAATAAAGGCGTAAAACAGCGGCACAAAGACGAGTGCTTCATTAAATCTTACAGACAAACGTTACTGGGTCATCGTCTATCTAACAGCGCCATTCTCTCAGATGATGGCTTTATCGACACTAATTCGAGGTTCATGATACGTCAAACGTCACAAAATATTTTCTTTCCTTGTCCCCAGAGGCAACAGGTCCTGTAGAAATGTGGGGAAGATGAACCGAGCTGACATCTGGAAAAGATCGAATGATTGAGACTGCAGATCAGAGGCCTAGGGCGGGGTAGCATGCGCTGTCGAGCTGACAACAAAGGCAGCAGAGGGCTGGAAGCCGTGTGAAGGCCATAAGATAGAGGAACACAGCGAGAGGAAAAGAAGTATATAAAAGCCGAAAAAAGCGACAAGAAACAAGTTTGTGACATAAGATGCCAGCAAAGATATATGATTGTAGTTCGCCGAGTAGGCTGGTCTATAGGAGACGGAACATGAGCAATCTGTCAAAAAACTCAAAGTGAAAGAGATTCAAATTGAGTGTTCGTGAGGATTGGCGTAGCGAAGGCTGGTAAAAAGGATATTTCAGAGTCTACCTAGGAAAAGACATTTGTAGCTTTTTGAGTTAATTGCTTTATCATGCAATTAAACATACACATTGATCGGGTGTCGCCTAATTATATCTATAACTTAAGATGAATTCAAAGTACTTGTCTTTTTCTTTTCTTGAAACATTATTTACAACAGTAAAGGAAGCTAAGGACTGTAATAGCAAACACTATTTTCCGACATATTAATTCTTGAAATCAGCTGGACTTGTTGCATCGGCCCTGATCACACTAACCAATCACACTTCTCGTCACTATTGGAGATCAGGAAAACTTAATAGCAAAAGTTTCCCAGCCCATACATTCACTCCAAGCCACCCCGAATCACCACCCACCATATAATTTGGCCAGCCAAAGTTTGTTGCCAAGTAGCATTAGCGCATAATTCCTGCTAGAAAAGAAGCGGTCGCTCGTGAGGCCCGACACTTCTAGTTCCGGTGGATTAGCATTTGGCGACAAGCTACGCAGGCACGTTTGGTGGTGAAGGGAGTGGTCAATACAGAATACAGATAACCGTGGTCTCAATTTCTACCTTTCCATTTCAAATCTTGCACAGCAAGAAATACAGTACTCGCAGAATACGACAACCTAGCCCGCCCCCGACAAGACTTCCTATGCTTTGTAGCTTGTTTTCTTATCCCAGCCCACTGAAAGCAACGGAGCCGGAGCACATCGGAACTGAATATTTGTATGCGTCTAGCTGCATGGAAATGATGGAAAGAACCTTTGATAAAAGCGCCTTGAGCCCAATGGTGCTCGGTATGAAGACAAATTCAGCCACATTTTTTTAGGCCTGTCTGTATTGACCACTGTATTGGAACACATCGTAACAAACTACGTGATCAAGATATATCATATTAAATATGCATGGCGCAAGCTGATGTGAGTCATAAGAACTATATCAATTAGCAGCAATATGTTGAGTATGCCTATTTAATTGTTAAGCATAATCGAAGGGCAGGGAAACCAACAAAATCATGTAGAACCATACACCATTCAATTCCTTCAGCGATACATCACCTTCAGTGATGCATTGGTGACCCGACACGGAACATCTGATGCATTGGTGACCAGACACGGAACATCTGAACCTTTTCAGGATACATGCGTAAAAGCGTGCGTGTTTTACGTTGGTAAGTGTGTTTACCGAGAACTTGGACAGGTTGCATAACCGTCCCTTGCTGGCAAACGACTCGGTGATATTTACAGAAGTCCTCAGAGGATTACATCACAGAATGACTTTCACCTCGCACATTTATACCATATGGCGTGTTTTGCTATTCACCCTGTTTGATAAAATATATACCTAATGATAAGTACGCTGGCAAAGGTACACTTGAACCAATCAATTGATATGTATCGATATTAAAAACGTTTGGGAGAATACTGGCGAAACATCGTATATTTAGAGTCAGTTTCCTGGTAAGGAAAATTCATTAACAACTGTTCGACTATCTCACGCCAGCTGGTATGAAAGGACAGTAACGAGGGATAAGGGCCTTGATGGCATCCTTCGGCCCAAATCGTCTCAACAGACCAGCATTTTCTACATCAGACCAATCCCCTTCACAATCCCTCCCCCTGACTCGGCCAGTGCACCAGTCGCTGTTGCCGGGCCGCGCACTACAGTCCGCCGGTCTCGCGGGCCGTCGACAGGTGCGTCGGCGCCTCTTTGAGCGGGTCATGACCCGGCCATTGTCCGCAGGCCAGCTGCCGGCTCCCTGGGGCAATCACGTGACCGATCGGCCGACCAATGAACCGCCGCGTCGGCAGCGCGCTCGCGATGCCATGTGCCGATGACTGATGTTGCTGTCACTGTTGGGTAGGCTCCGTAACACCGGACGGGTGTATTGTATTCGTGAGACCACTCGTGCAGCCTGGTCGTTACAGGCAAAGGTGTCGATTCGACGGTGAGGCCATAGTTCCTTCATGCGGGTATGTGCATGAGGAGGGCGCTTACCCTCCTTTACGTCTAATTCGTGCCGGTCTGTCGAGGTTCTGGGGTATGGTGGTTTTGTGTTTATGGCCAGCGCGGGCTGTGAGTGCGCTAATAACCAAGTAGATGATCCGAATAACACGTCAATGAGGTAGTTGCGGGGCCGCATGTTACGCTAATACACTCACATACTTTGGCCGTATCCGCTACAGCTTTTAGCAGAAATGGCGCCGACTCTGCCTCGCACAGATCTGCAGAGAACGTCATAGAGCACGAACAATGACACGTCCTCGACATCCGGACGGCCGTCAGACTGTACCGCCGGCGCCTGTCGCGCTCAGCTCTGTGCGCTCTGCTGAGGATGTTTCCTGGCTCCTTCTCCGCCGAGAGCGCAGGGCCACAGGCCGGGTGGGGCGGTCGGCCGGTCCAGCCCGCCCTGCCCCCGACCACAGCACCCCGGCCGGCGGCCGCGGCCCGCGTGCCGGCACCACGAATCGATAGGGGGCTATTGACGTCAGGTAAGGAGGTATGTTCGCGTCGGGCCGCGCTCCGGCCGCTGACGGCTGAAGGGGGCCGCCATGTGGGCCAAGGTGCCCACTGCTCACTGCTGCTCAACGTTTGCAGACAGAGCTGCGTAAGGAGGGAGGCAGATCAACGGCTAGGGTCGACGTCGACCTCTGCTCTGGGGGTCACGGACAGGGTCGGCGGGGGGTGCTGAGGTCAGGATCGCGACAGACTTCGATAAGGGAAATATAGTATTCTGTTTATGGAGCTGATATCTAACCTTACCGATGCGAAAAAGAAAGTGGCGATGTCTCGGGTCTCCAAATGACGTTAGCTTTTTCTTAGGGCATCCGCAAGTATGATTTTAAGGCACATATGACTCTAAAAAGGTTCCCTTGATAGCCTATTGCCTGGCATGAGACGAAGACATGCGGAGGAATGAGTCGTGAAACAAAAACAAAGATAAGTGCGTCTACACAATGCGCATTTACATTACAAAAACTACAATGTGACATCAGAAACGATCTGTTGGATGCACGCAAACCAGAATTGATGACCAAATTTTGTTGGCGACGCTTTTACATCTCAGATGACACACCGGCACACTTTGATTGTAAATGGAAGCCGATAACACAATTCCCATCATCAGCTTTGTGGAAACGTATCATCTTTCTAATTCTTCTGGCATACTAAAGCCATTAAGAGCTGTTGCGTTAACTGGCCATAACTCAGGTGTAATTAGCGTCACCATTCATCATTGGGTGAGTCCCAATTCAAATCAATTGGCATCTACTTTGTCAGCAACTTTTAAGCATCATTCGATCACAACTAAAAAAGTGCAATTGCTGAGATTTAAAGTCATCCCTCAACCAACTACCAAGTACGTCTCCAGGCAATTATTTGTTTCCTGTAGCTTGAACTACATAGACCCATGTTAGACAAACAATTTTTTTAGCTACATATAGTGTACCTCAAGCATTGAGTTGTATAATCGTCAAATCTGACAAAGATCTTGTGACCTTGTGCTGAGATAATAGTACTGATTACTTTTAACACAGGTGGAATAAAGTAAATTCAAAAGATGAAACAGCAAAAAGTCAAATCAAGACGTAGAATATCCGAGAATTTTCCACCTCCAGTGAATAGCTTGCGCGTCTAAATACGTTCCAAGGAAAATAACATATGAAAAAGATCCTAATCTTTTTCATTATCCCGGCTTATTTCCGGCTCCCTTTCAATTCCGTGGACGTCGTAACGCGTCCCATCCTGTCGCCAATTGACACCAGCGGTGAAGATGTCAGTGGACATCAGCTCTGAGCCAGCACCGGAGAACATCGGTCTCCGCTCCCGTCGCCTATGGAAAACACTCCGCCGTCAATGCGCCGCTTCTGTCAGTGCAAGTATAGAGTGCGTGCGTGGCACTCTGACTTCTGAGAGACAAGAGAGGGGAGAGAGAGAGAGAGAGAGAGAGAGAGAGAGAGAGAGAGAGAGAGAGAGAGAGAGAGAGAGAGAGAGAGAGAGAAAGAGAGAGGGAGGGAGAGGGAGAGGGAGAGGAAGAGGGAGAGGGAGAGGGAGAGAGAGGGAGAGAGAGAGAGAGGAAGAGGAATAGGAAGAGGAAGAGAAAGAGAAAGAGGAAGAGGAAGAGAGATATCGGCGAAGCCGATAGTGAGGAAACAAATATTTCAACTTCTTCAAAAACTCGTGCCCATGGATGAAACGGCCATGATTGGTGGTAGGTTTCAAATAAGTCACTGAAACTCAGTTAATGACAACTGATCGCATGTTTGCTAAACTTCATTGAAGCAAGCCACATGTGGCCCATGTTGGTGTGTAATAGATTGATTATTTGCGCCGGCTATTAATGGAAATCTAATGGATAGCCAAAAGCTTACGCTTGCAGTGCAAACACAAGTCAGTAAACACCAAGCAATACATAAGGACCGCGGCTTTAGACCAATAAGGCAGTGCCGTGCCCGCGACGGTAGAGTAAGAGCCATTCACGCTTAGCGCACCGCTCTTGGACAAAGCCGTAATTACTATGTTCAATCGCTTGGTAAGGGACAGTATGTACATAGATAGTTAATGAGATCATTGTAATCACTATAATCACTGGTCTGAGCACCTTTCCCTTAAAAAACAAAACATAATATGAATCAGCCGGAATCAATCGTCTTACCAATTCACAGCCTCTCTTCTTTAGCCACAGAAAAAGTTGCGAAACATCAACATTTCGCCGCCATGTATATGCTTCACCATAAATATTTTTCCATATAGACATCTGATTTCGTGCTCTGCGTTATTGATCAAAAGAAGATAAGTGTGTTTTTCATGCATCCATTTTAGGCTATCAAAACATGCCTGCGCACAAGGCTCGGGGCATAAAACGTCCTCCTCGCCATCTCGGCAACACTTTGCCTGGCGTAAACCAGCGGCAGGGCGCTGTTTACAATGTTTGGTTATGTTGAGTCGGCTGGATTGGATGGCATAACAACTAAGGTTGCGGTGGACGGATACACATTATGTATTGTGCAATATTTATGGTCCTGACCATTTATTAAAAACATTAAGTACTAAATCTAAAATAAGCGGAGAGTTCAAAAGTGCATTAATATCTGAATGACAGGTTTCAAGCTTCACTAAATAAATAAAAAAAAACACACTCATAGCAATAAATTAGGTATGCTTGAAAATAAGGTACGCATCTGTAACCAACAAGTAGCCAGGAAACATGTAACCGCATAAGCCTTTACCAGCAAGGCTATATCATTTTACACCAATAATTGACATTACGCACTGCTCAGCTTGACCTGCATGGTTCTGACCGCCGATATTATAAGATGGGTATAAATGGATGGATTGTCTTTTATATCAAAAAGCAAATGTGATGTTTGCGCTGTAAAGCAATTTATGTCATTAAAACCGTTGTTTTCTGTATTTTTGCTACTAATGCGAAAGCACTACAACCTGTGCTCCGCAATGTTGAGACGAGTGGTGTTTTCATTTGCCTAAATGTCGCTGGCCTGCCTGACCTTTGCCAACAAATTTCGCGTGTTTGCAAGATAAGTAATTAAAAGCGAAACTACAGCCATTTGAAGTGTTTTATTAGTGCATCGCGTATGTGATCATTGGGCCACGTTTCTTGGAAACTATCTCGGTCTGCTCACTTTCAGCCATGCGCTAGTGAGCAGCCGCGTCAGCTCGTTACCACTCATATTTTTTTAGTTAAGTAGCTTACTGTTCACACGCTACCGTAGAGAGATAGGTTGCCCAGCTCGCAACCATTTAGACAGGAATCCTACAAATTCAGGAACTGTCAGGCAAATTTGCATCACAGCATCAGTTGCCCTGGCCCCAGTCAATAAATATAGTGAGAAGAGTGCTACAGCACGTATTGTTCGGGATTGAGCAGTGAGTGGGGTCAACCGACCCAAGGGAGTTGAGCACTGTATTGCATTGTTCGGTATTAAAGGGACCCTCCCACCTTCAAAAAAGTTAATGAATTGGCACGAAAGTGATGTCGCTCGGTTCAGAAAGAGCGAAAACGAATATCTACCAAATTTCATCGAAAAATATTCACCGGTTTTCAAGATATTAGACTTTTACTTTTGTTTACTTTTTGGGATCTCCGCTGTTCCTAGCGACTTTATTTGAAAGTGCGGCATTTGTTGCGCGCAAAGCAGCATATACCACCGCGTGCTACCAAACGTTTTAGTAAAAGATTTAAAAATCGTTAGATCTCCGCTGACGTCACAAATTCTAAGGGGGCATACCAATGCACTAGCCCCTTAGAATCCGAAAACTGCAAGTTTGAAATTCCATATCTCCGAATTAAAGCATTTGTCGATGTTGTGAGTGCCCAAACCGGTATTTGCAGGCCATGGCCACCAATTTGGCTATCTCAACTAAAAACTAATGTTCAGGTGGGAGTGTCCCTTTAAGCAATGAGTGCGGTCAGCCGACCAAGACGAGGTGATCACTGCCGGCAGGTCGGCACCGTTTGAACTCGGCGGGTCAGTCCACATGACAGAGAGATTAACATCAAACAGCCCAACTCACCCAGCGGATGATAAAGGTCAGCAGATCATCGGCAGAAACACGGTCAAATAATGACTCTAAACAGCTGCTGTGATATCATTGAGTTGGTTTTGATCGCCAATGGATAAACACAAAAAGGTAATATCATTTTCATAATTATACTGTTTTACGGAGATTAACCAGCCTTCCAATGATTTTTCCAAAACGTGTCATTGGAAGGGTAACGGATTTTAGGGAGTCATGACCCCTATCTCTTGAGACCACCAGCAAGCTGGAGAAACTAACACTGGATCATTCTTCCTACCACCAGGCCAGTCGATTCTGACTATCAAATATTATTTCCAACTTAAACCACACAAACGGCCCTATGTAGGCTCGCTATGATGCCCAAAACAGCGCAAGAAGCTAGGCTGATGATCCGTTGGCACCCCATTTGCATGGCTGGCCGTCGCTGGGTCGTCCCCGGTGTCATGCCACCCCGGCGATAAAATGGTACGAAACGCCGTTATGAGCTTATAGGACATGAACGGGCTGGCAATGGCCCGTTTTCTTCACAAGACAAAGAAGCCGGACGTTCGGTCACCTGTGGCACGGATCGCCTGAAACTGAGAGCGACAGGAAGCCAGACGACCTCCAGACCAGTGTGACAGATGTCGCCTTTTTCCTTTCTATCGAGTTGATTTGATTCCACCAAATGAGGTGAGACCGCGAAGTCCTAGGTTAAACAAGATGTGCTGCAAGATCCCCGAAGACATTCACCGAACACGATACTAACGATACATGACTGCTCCTCAGTGTCCATTTTAAATACTGATAAACTTCCGACAACATGGCAGAGTTGCAAATGGAACAATCAACGGGGAATCCCTGAACAAGCTCGCACAACACAAAATGTTGAAAAGAAATGAACGTCAAATTGTTCACTTATCAACCAAAGGAGCGGTTGCCGTCAGGTAGCAGCAGAGTTTGGAATCGGAAGGATGCCAGGATTCTAGTCACTCATAAACAGCACCCCAATGTGCGCCACGTCCACGTGCAGCGCGCCAGAAGACGCATAATCGTCGCTACATTTCCGCCAGCACGTACCCAACCCCACAACGGCCATTAGCCAGGCGGTCGCCCAATCCATCATAAAATAACCCGTCAGTTGTAAAAGCGCCCGGCTGACTCACTATACAGGTAAGCACATTCGCTGCAATGGAAGTCAGCGGGCGGACCGCGGCCCGGCAGTTGCAGTAATATGGTACCACCAAGGCCACCAAGCCAGCATCGAACCGGGGTAGAAGCGGCTCGGCCTGGACCCAGCAGGGCGCCGAACGGCCAAGAAAGCAAGTATCGACCGGTGCCGTGACTGTGAGTCTCGCTCAACTGTTTGGCGGCGCCGTCACGTCACGGCATGTCACGTGACGTCACGCTCCTTTTTCCCAGCGGGAGCGGGAGGGAGCATGCAGCCAAGATGGCCGGCGGGTCTGACACAGCCGCATCTGACACGGCGCCGCCCCTCGGGTCTATCCTCCGGGGCAGAGCCGGAATTCGGTGGTTATTTTCCCATCGGGCACTGTCGACCCGGACGCGCGGCGAGCGGCCGCGTCTTCAATTCGTATCGGACACAGCGCCGACCGAATCGTCAGGACCTGGAATGGGTCGGACCGGTGTTGGACAGGGCGGCCGGAATTGCCTGGGGCGCCGGGTACGAGCGCCCTTCTTCTTCTTCTTCTTTTGCACCTCACCCGTCGCCCCCCTAGGGGGACGACGGCGCAGGCGGGTCGACCGGAGGGTCGGTCCGCCCGACAGCCCGGATGAATTCAATCACCAACGGCGCCGGTCCGCCGAGGACGTCCCCCAGGCTCGGGTTGAGTCCCCAGCGGCGGCGCCGCGCAGCCTCGTAGGCCGGACAGTCGGTCAGCAGGTGGGCCGCGCTGTCCGGCTCGCCGCACGCAGGGCAAGCCGCGTCCACCGCCAGGCCTAGGCGGTGGGCGACGTCCCGCGTGAGCGGCGATGCGCCCGTCCGCAGCTGGGAGAGGGTACATGCCTCCCAGCGGGACAGGTCGTTGTGGCCCGGTGTGGGCGCCGGGTGGGGGTGGGACGCTCTTGTTCTCGCGTCGACCATCGTCCCCACCCGGCGCCCGATCGCGCTTCTGGCGCTGGCGAAGTCGATCTGGACGTCCGGCTGCTCCGCAGCGGCCGCTTCTCCGGCCAGCTGGTCGGCGTGTTCGTTTCCGTCCAGGCCAGCATGCCCCGGCACCCACTGGAAGGTGACGGTGTAATATGGTACCACCAAGGCCACCAAGCCAGCATCGAACCGGGGTAGAAGCGGCTCGGCCTGGACCCAGCAGGGCGCCGAACGGCCAAGAAAGCAAGTATCGACCGGTGCCGTGACTGTGAGTCTCGCTCAACTGTTTGGCGGCGCCGTCACGTCACGGCATGTCACGTGACGTCACGCTCCTTTTTCCCAGCGGGAGCGGGAGGGAGCATGCAGCCAAGATGGCCGGCGGGTCTGACACAGCCGCATCTGACACGGCGCCGCCCCTCGGGTCTATCCTCCGGGGCAGAGCCGGAATTCGGTGGTTATTTTCCCATCCCATTTATTTTCCATCCCAATGGTCACTGCGGGAAGCGGCAGCGGACATACAGAGATGTGGAGCCGGAAAGAATCGTCATCGGTGTAAAAACAGGGGCTCTTTTTGGGACGATTTTGCCCCGTACCAGGACCTCACATACACAAATTGCAACGTCCAAGGTGCAGTGCATTGCTTGAAAGTAAAATAATTGTGATGTGATGTTAACAACACTGCAGTACAATCTGCAGTCCATACATGAGTCCGATAATGGCTGTGGGTGTTTCATATTCATACGTAATGCAGGATTACTTGAATGTAGGAGGGTCAGCTTATTGTATGTATTTGGTAGTGCTAGTATAATATAGCATACTTAAAGTATAGTTACAGTATTATATAGTAACTTATTTGGTAGGGCTAGTTTGGTTTCATGTAAACACAAACGTAGATAGGCAAGGTGATCACATGAGACGTTCTAGACTTTGTTTCATACAACTGCATCAATAAAACCAGTGAAAACATCAGTTTCCAACAAGTATAATCAAATTAAAAAGTTTTCGTAAAAGATAAGCAGAAATCGCATGATGCAATTGTAAGTGAGACTAGCTTGAGCTCGCCTCGATGGTGACGCGAAAATACTATCACAAAAAAAAAAAAAATAATGTCACGTCAGGAAGGGACAGATAATGAATGGCAGTTGTACTTTACTTGCTAATGCGATAATGTAGCTCTCCTTTACCGTCATACGTTTCAAATGAAGAAAATGCAACAATGTGTTACGTCCCTAAAGTATTCATTGAACTCCAAAGCGACAACACGAACGTGTTCGGACGTCTTATCGTATTACCGAGTGGCTACATTGCAAAACTGAATTAAATCACCACTCTTCTTTCTACCATAGTGTAGTTAGCATGCCAATAGCCTTTCAAACTCCTTTTCAATTGTCGGAGCATTTTACAAGTTAAATGGACAGATAACCGAAGCCGGAACCACCTAAGCGGGTTTTGCAGCACAGGTTCTAATCTTTACTGCCCAAGAGGGAAATTCCAGGTTCACATCAGAATTTAGAGTCGAGTGTTTAGCATTCCAGTAGCCGGACACGGCCCATTCTGCCCTCTGTTATCACCTGGCTTGTAACGTGACCTCTCCCCCTAATTGTACCCCATACCCGACCTCCACCTCTGACCTCAGGTCGTACCCGTCTCAAGCCCGCTTAGAATATTTCTGACCGCGGGTATACCCGGCTCCGCTCGCCTGAAATATTCCGTTCAACTCTCAAATCCATGCCATTATGGTCATGCATCAAAAGGACGATATAAATACGTAAATAAAAGGAAGCAAGAGATTGCCTACTGATACAACAATAGTCGAGGCAATTGTCGTTGAGTTCAGGAACAGTGCTCAAGACACACTGGAAAGTGAAAGCCTCCATTGGGCCAGCGCCTTCTAACCATGTCGCGTATTTGCCCAGCGCCAACTCACATAGCGTCGGTAAGGCATACAGGGCTCAAAATATAGCGACATCCACGCATTGACTGTCAAACAAGAATAAAAGGGGGCTGATCAATAGGAAATGATTCCCAGAATAAGGCTGACTCTATTACACATACTGATGATATTTGGAAACAGTATGGCATAGGTATGTAATACTGTGCATTTTCTACATTGTTGATGATTTGCCAGGGGATCAAATGATCATTGTGGACTCAGAACAAACTAGCACCGGACAGTTTGTGGAAGAAACCCGGTACCATGACCCCAGGTTTACAAGGTCCATAGATTGAGTTCATAGCTAATTCACTGATGACACAATCAGCATGATTTTCGCTAGGTCATCGATCTTACGGGGCCCAATAAATGAAGATCAACTTGATAAAAGTCATCCACATACTGCTGCAAACTTTGACATGATGCAAATCGTGTAAACAGATCTATCACTATCAAACTCCTTGTCTTTCCTAGTAGAATGTGGAGCTGCCGTGCACTCTGCATTTTCCTGCGACATCAAAGGCAGCGAATGCATAGCATGAAGACGCTGATATCAATTCCTGTGTAAAAGCAGCCTATCTCCACCTGCCACCCCCTGTCTATTCAGACACACTCGCCGGGGTCACTCAGTGTCCCACCCGGCACCCCTCGAGGCCGCCGAGGGCCACTCACCTCCTCGAATATGAACTGGTCGAATTCCTCCAGCGGCCGGCCGTACATGTGAGTCGGGAACGGCGAGAACTTGGTGGGCAGCACAGAGCCATCCTGCAGGCGCGCGTTGCGCCGCGGCAGCACGCCAAAGTGCTTGCGGGCCTCGGCCGTCCTGGTCTCGAGCCGCTCCAGCGAGGCCTGTGTGAAGGGTTTGATGGTTCCCGGCGGCGGCGTGCTGCCGCCGCTGGCCGTGCCGCTGCCGGCGGTGGGCCGCCGGCCGGGCCGGCCGCGGCGCAGCACCCACTGCAGCGGCTTACCGCCGCCCATGGCGGCCCGGCGCACTGACTCCGAGCTGACCGGTCACGGACACTGCCGGCGGCGACTCCCGCTCGGCGGGCGCATGGTGCGACACTGGCGGTCGGCCGCCGCCCGAGCCGGCCGCCCACCGCCCGGGCCGCCGCCGCCGCTGCCGCCGCCCGCCGGTCCCGGCTCCAATCAATGGTCGTGTGCAGCGCCGACCCGGCGCCGCCAGCGCGCACACATTCGCACACAGTCGGACCACAGACGGGCCGCGAGCACGGCGCAGGGTCGAGGGCCTTCTTACGGACTTCAACCAGTCCCAATGGTTTTACAGTGAATCGAATATTGACACGCGAAGTCATGTTTATCTAAAACATTGCCATCCATTTCGTAACAGGTATTGAAAAATGTAAGTAATGTGCTGCACCATCAATTCATTTTCAAACTATGTAGGCAATCATTGCAAGGAGGCTGAAGGACGCAAGATAATCAGGTCCTCAGAAAAAAAACATGACAAACTTGTTTGGAAGTTGATATTTTGGCTAGCATCCTTTATCTTCCATACACGTCGAACTTCCCAAGACTTGGACTTAAGTAGAGTAACGTCAGCATAACATCCTACCCGTTTAAGTACCACTGCACCGGCCGGCCGGTTGTGTCAGTGACGCCCCCGGCATATCTCAGTGGCCCCGAGCATCTCGTCCTTGACCCACGGACCCGAGCAGCAGTTCGAATAGATGTGTCCCCGAACGGTTCAGCTATCGCTGCCAACTGGAAAACCAGCAAACGCCGCAATAGTCGCGTTTACATAGCATTTTTGACGAGGCTCTAGTACGGCGCACGGTAACGCACAAGGTAAGTAGTTACATATTACTTTCGAAGCTGAATATGGGCAATGCCTTTGTTATGCTTCTAAAAGTCAAGTTATGGCTGATACCTACGCCAACTAAATCGAGTTTTGCTATAACTACAAATGTACTGTCGCACTTACAATAACTCCCCCAATCGCCTCGTTGCTGGTGCCCCGTAAGACCACCAAGCATTTCCTATAACCGATTAAAATCATTAATAATTAGGATTACCCGACATGAATAATTCTGCTTTGCCTTTGATTATTTGTATCGCATTCCGACAAAATGTATGACAACTTTTCTACATTGATTAGGTACATAACAACAAATTCGTATAGTATCGCGTCTATATCAAGTTTCTTAATTAGACAAGCCCGAACACAACGTATTACGTGTATTTGCCTTCTCAACTAATTTTTGAACTGCTGGATAAGTTAAATTTGTTGACCCAAAGTTTGTGCCACTAAGGGGAAAACCGGAGAACTTTTCGTCGACGTCTGTTTAGGTTTGCTTTGTGGCCAAATTTATCCAGTGGACAGTGTATCGTCAGGTTCTGCTTGATGTAAGGCCATCCGCCAATATATATTACTGACCGGGCCGACGAAATTATTTGGAAACGAGGTTTGCAAAATTGACGGAGGCCCGAGTGCGGAGCACGAGGGCCGGAGTCAAATTTTGCAAGCCGAGTTTCCAAATAATTTCGTACGGCTGAGGTCAGTAAGATTTTTCCTACATGCCGCATACCTGCCGCATACCTGCTAAGTAGTTTCGACAGGTTTTGGTGACACTTTTATACGATTGTTTTGTCCCTAATTTCCTAACAGTGATTGCGCTACTGCTGTGGATAAAGTTTTAAGGAAAATTTATAGAAGAAAATGCATCAAAACTCCTTGCTTCAAAAAGAATCGCGTCTGAAAACATCAACTCAGAATGGCACAACAAGTGGATATCCAAGGAGCATAATACATGAATGATTTGCCACGACATAAGAACAAGAAGAAAGTATAGTATTCCTAGTGATTAAACGTGAATTTTCCAGTGCTCTTGCAAGAATCTTTGCTTTATTCATGTAATCGTACTTTGTTGATGCCCTATGGCTAGGTAAACTTCGTGAAATACATTATATTTTCCATATTTTACATGTTTGTTTCGAGGAAAGGACTACAAACTTTTGTACAAAATATTTCAAAACCCTTGATGAGCAGAGCAGACATTGTTTACCAAAAAATGTTAGTTTTCTAATTTTACGAGGCAAATACCATGCAATAATTGATGTCAATTATACACTCCCTGTCAATTATGCTTCTGGGCTAATGCGATAAACAATAGTTAAGAGGTCATTGCCCTGGGCAGTAAACCCGGGCAGTAAACTTTTGTTTACTGCCCGGCCTATCAAATAACATGGCATTTTGACACAGACAGTTTCTTGGTCATAGTTTTACTGCCCGGCTCGTGCTGTGCTTAAGACATACCCCGGCATGTAGGAATATTCCTTTGAGAAGGAGGGAGAAACTTGAGCATTGCCTGCCCATCAGAAACTCGTGACTGTTGCCGGATGGCATTGCCTTTCTTCCATGCGCATGGATGCAGGGCTTTTAGCAGCATGCATGCTGCTAAAAGCCCTCAGTGAAAAAAAAATAGACACCTAGGTATTCAGCGAAAAGGGAAGAACATATCTGAAATCGAGCAAATGTATGCAGCATTAGGCATTATATTGTGCTAGTCAAATACCAGCAACAGGATGAGCGCCTGGAAATACCATGCAAATGGTATGCAAATCCAGCTGGTGTGAGAAACTTTCAGCATTAGTCCGAAAGAGCCTTTCTTTAAAACCATTCGTTACAAGTGATTCCCCTGCAGCACCCACATTACAGAACTAGCCAGCCCTACACTGGCGGTCCCAGGGGGGGGGGGGCCACGGGGGCCATGGCCCCCCCTTTGGTGCTGAAAGGTGGGGCCATACTATCTTTTGGCCCCACCTTTCAGATCGAACAAAAGTCCTAGAAAAGCTTTTTGTATGTTTCATTTTCTTTCTTGCGCCATCAAAGGACGTAAATTTCACTCATGAGTGGGCTCAGTTTCGTACTCTGTCAATTTGGCGGTCAGCGTCGCTGGCACCGGTCGAGTGTGGCCGCATCTTACATGGAATATCAGCGTGGGTTTACTTGAGACTCTCGTAGGCCCAGCAATGGCTGGCATGAGACCTCTTCGACAGTGGCGGGTGGGCCCTGCCAAAGGAGCGTGGCTCTAAGACACTAAAGTAAGACCTCATGGGTTGGTGCTGTGCACCTCAGAAGCCCGGTGGTGACGCCGTATGCCGGCTTGGTGAGCGTGGGATCTCCGGGGCCTGCATAGAGTTTGCATTAGCTAGTATGTAATTTCAGAGGCCTGTATGTAATGTGTACACAGTGGCGGTCGCGGGGGGCATCAGGGCCATGCCCTCCCAAGGCACATAAAGGGGGCCATCATATCATTTGCCCCCCCCCCCCCCCCTCAAGCAACCGATGGGCCCCCATAGGTGTATGGGACCCTGGCCCTGATTCGATCGTCACGAGGCTAAAAAAACACGCCCACACCGGTCTTTGAGCGTCCAACACTGACCTCTGAGGGAACTTCAGTGGCGGTCAAGCGCCCACGTTGACCGCTAAGAGCCCACATCGACCTCTGAGGCCCCACATCTGACCTATGAGGACCCCTTACCGGCCTCAGGGGCCCCAACCGGCGTCTGAGGGTCTCACACCGGTCTCTAGTGGCCTTATTGCTGTCTCTGGTGTCCCAAGACGAACATTTAGGTGCCAGTGAGGGCCCCGCATTGGCTGCTGAAGACCCGATGCTGGCCTCTAAGGGCCTGCATTGGCCTCTGAGGAGGGCTCATCTTGGCCTTTGAGGGCCCTCTGCTGGCCTCTGGGTTCCAACGACAGCTCATTCCGGTCTTTTAGGGCCCCACGCTGACCTCTGAGGGCCCCATGTTGGCCTGTAATGAGTAGGACCCACATAAGCCTCCGAGAGCCCAACTCGGTCTCTGATGGTCTCAAACTACTGGCCTTTGTAGTTTGCAGGCCCTGTACTGGTCTCTGAGGGCCCTAAACTGGCCTCTAAGTGAAAACATACATGGGTGGGCTTCTGAAGATCACAGGGCTCACGCAGACTCCTGCACAGCCGTACGTTGGTCCTGATCGAGATTACGTCCTGATGGTCCCGCGCAGATTCCCTCATATTTCGACGTCGGGACCCGATGAGCCGGTGTGGGTCCTGGGGCTGGCAGAGACTGATGAAGTCCTTAGGGCTCAGGGCCAGTCTTTTTAGCAGTAGGACTATAAGGCAGGTTGAGTGAGCCCCAATAGAGCCGCGGCCCTCAGATGCCAATTTTGAAAACCAGGAACCTGTGGGGCCGGGGGTCTCCAGAGGTCGGTGTACCTATTCTCTCCCGCCGCCAAACAACTATATGGGTAAATGTCATAGTCTGAAAATGATCTCTGGGTTTCACATGCTTGTTCAAAGCAAGAGGTATCCGTACTTCTCCGAATTGTTTTATTGTGGTAAGGTCATGAATCCGCGTGCCCGACCTATGCTACACCGATCCGTCGCCATGGTGCAGTGGCCCGACCGGTGGAAACACCGTGGGACGGGAAATGGAACTGGTGCTTTTGCCTTAAATTGAGCTTAAAGATTTCACGCAAGAATGAGGTGAATGAAGCATAAGTAATGCCAACTGCGCGGCGCCTCGTGGACGTAAAAAATTAGCCGATCACCCCCCCCCCCCCCGGTGACTGATAAATGTTATGTCCCGCGAGTGTGACTTTGGCCCCCCCTTTTGCGAGCGGCTGCGACCGCCAGTGCAGCCCTAAAATAATTTTTGAATACCTGAAAAGTCACCTAAATGCTGGAAAGAACAAAATGCAGCAAAAAAAATCATCTGGCAATGCCTTGGGCATCCAGTTGGTATCCATATTGTGTGCTCATAACCCCACACTTCGTTGTATAGCAGCAAAAAAGATAAGAACGTATGTATTTATAAGCCAGGTCGGGGTCCACAACGTTGGCCTAATCTGACCCCAGGAATCACCGTGGTTGATTTCAATTCCGCCGTCCGGCCTGTGGAGATCAGCGTCCCTCCGCGGCCGCTGCTGCTGTCCCCGACTCGGTATCACCCGGGAGCGATCCGGGCCGGCGTGTTTTCAATGCAGTCCGATCGGCGCGGCGGGCCGATGGCCCGCGGCCTGCTCCCATATTGATTACATGCGGCACCGTCGGCACGCCAGCCGCCGATTCCATCTGCAGGTGCGCCCGGCCCGACCGTCTGATGGGCGCTGAGGTGGGGTGATGGGGGGAGGGGGGAAGTGGGGTAGAAGTAGGGAGGGGAGGGGAGGGGATGGTGGTATGGTGTGTGGGGGTATGATGTGTTGGCACTCGTGTGCTGTGTTGTTTATTGCGTGGTGTTTTTGTAATGGTTTTATGTATAGTGCGTGTCCACCTTGCCAGCATGCTATGTGACGAGCTGTTATACAGGGTTCGTCATCACACACAAAGGAAGTGGTAGAGGAAATCTGGGGACTCTTTTGTCGAGGACATTCCGTGGCACAGCTGAGAAACAATACAAACAGCCTGCAGTTCGCATCAAACCTTATTATAATTTATAACTCCTCTCTTGACCTCATAAACTGTATCTTCAAAAAACATACAGTTAAAATACAAAATCAGTGAACATGACTACGGATAATCTCCCGTCAAACTAAGCTTATTGGTCCAGTCTGATATTTTGTTAATGGCCCTTCCTAACTCTACTTGCTCTCCCCATCCTGTTCATGCGTTCTAGCACTACTCTTTTTCTTATACTCTCCATTGCACTCTCACTTTCCTCAATGCAGCGGCTGCAGCGGCCGATCGGTGGCAAGACGCCTGATGTCTGTCAGATTTTCACCAGTGACAGTCAGATGACGGTTCGTCGCCGGCGACGGAGGGGTCGTCGCCGGCCGCGGTCTCGCCGATGATGGGCGTGATCGATGCCTGGCCAGTCGGACCACGCCCGCAGTCGACACCTGCCGACGACGGCCTGTTGACCGAGGACCCGCCGCCGACACCACATCGTCATCGACGCCGTCGTTGATCGTCCGAGGTGATGAACGTAGTCCGACGGTGATTCTGATGAACCGTACGGCGGGAACGGTTATTCCCCGAGCTGATGAACCGCGGCGCTGACGGCGATTCGCCTGAGTGGCGATTTCGACAAGGCCGTTTCGGGGGAAACGGCGGTGGCCCTCGCGGGATATCGTCTCGATCGCTTGGCAACACGGGCACTGCAATTAAGTTTTACGAGGAGGAATCTACGGCCTGTGAGTGAGTGCTGCGTCAAAGGGTACGATGGCGAGCAAATCATTTGGAATACACAAGTTTTGTAACCGTTTTTAAGTAAGAGACAGCCACACTTGCGTGACGCTGTCGTCTTTGCAGTTGTGCACGGCCTACATTAATGCTACTGCTTCCGCATTTTACCCAAAACTCATTCCAACTGGGGAGCCTCCCGGCTCAAATCACAGTGGATGGCGGCGTTGTTTGTTCGATCTAGTCTGGAAAATGGCAAACGCGGCGCGGGCAGGGCTGACGCAGAGATCAACACTAGCACCGCTGGGATTGTCGGCGCACTTTGCATAATAGTCGCACCGTGCCAACACGCAGCGAACGGCGGTCCGTTTGCAGCCCGACTGTGGAATCGGTTTGTAGGCCGACTGTGGAAAACAGGAGGACCGTGTCTGGGCTGTTCCAGCCGTACATAGGTGAAAGAAGATGGCTGTTTTGTATGCGAGCTTCCAAGAGGCTTTATAACGTCAATGTTCTATGCTTACGGTGCTTCATTTATGTATTTATGTTAGGAACAAGAAACATTAAACAATCATGTTTATTCTTTAACAAGATACAGATTGCAACATTCAATTTACAAGATAACCATCTACATGTACTGACAATGCCTACAATCGGAAATGTTACCCTGACCTGCAAGGCATAAAAAGATATCGTCCTCAAACATTGACAGAATTTAATAATGGCTGCATACTGAAAAAGAGGCAGCGCCGACCGCGGACGACAAATATTTGGTCGGTGCGCTGCAGAACACTAACAGGAAACCCGACCAGACATGCTAATTGTTGGCGCGTGCGTGTGCTGGATGGCCTACGTCTCAATGTTGGCCGTGGCGGGTCAGGGACAGCAGTTGTCGACTGCACCCAGTACCCAGCCCACAAGCCCACACAGTCCCACCCCACCCCACCCCGTCCAGGGCGGTCTCAGATGGCCCAGTGTGTGGAGCTGTGTACCGCAGCCACCCCGGTCCCAGGGGACCCTATTATCCCCCTTCCCTCCCTCCCTCCCGGAGCTGAGAGGTTGACCTACAGTGCCACCCCTCCCCTCCCCCTCCGGCCGACAGTCGGTATCGACCTGGGAACCAGGAGGGAGGGAGGGAGGGGGAGTTAACTGTCGGTACGCACCCACCCCCACTCGGCGATTACTGGTGGTGCTGAATTATAACATAAATAAATAATGTAAGGATTATGGCCAGACTCAAAGGACAAAATAAAGGAGATTTACTCTAAAGTTTCTGTGTGTTTCTATACAAAAGATAGCATAGAGCAAAGGTATGTTGCCGCTCTTCATCAGAAAACAGCATTAGGATTAGGTACTAGGTAAGTACTCCCAAAACAAAAACGGGTGACAGTGAACTTTTAATGGGGCATCTACCGAGTTGGTCAACATCGGTCAGTATCATGACACGCTTTGGCACAAGTTGTTGGCCATTTATTTCGCACGGTCAAGTTCATGCAGCTATTCTAAGAAGTCTCCAGGAAATGTTTATTCAATCGACCCCCGAGGTTAGGTCAGGGGTCATATAGACGTTTGAGGTTAGAGAGTTCAGGTACCCTCACTTCGTACAATTGAGTGCCATTGGTACGAGTCTAGAACATAGCCTTTTTGTCGCTTGTGTTGACTAGTACAATTTGAGTGCCAACATATTGGGATCGATTCGGTCTACGAGGGGGTACCCAAAGGCCAAAAGAAACGGGAATTGTTTCATATCTGTTTATTCACTGATCCCTACACATCGTCACTCATGTCATTCTTAAAGTTATCTCCCTGCGAGACAATGCACCTATGCAGACGCGTTTTCCAGCTCTCAAAGCAGCTCTGGAACTCTTGCAAGGCGATGCCTTGCAGAGCCATCGTCGTTTTTGCTTTTACATTATCAAAGTCGTCGAAATGGTTTCCCTTGAGGTCTTTTTCATTCTGGGGACCAGGAAAAGGTCACAGGGTGCCAACTCCGGTGAATAGGGAGGGTGGATCCGTGGGGTCACGCATTTTTTGTCCAAAATTGTCTGACACTCAAGGCGGTGTGCGCTGGCACACTGTCGCGATGAAATCACCACTCCCCGCTTCGCCACCTGTCGGGGAGTTTTCGTCTCACCGTGTTTCACACACGCCGCAGAACGTCCAAGTAAAACGTCTGATTGGCAGTTTGACCAAGGAGGAACAATTTCCTTCGCACACTTCCCTTTGCATCGAAAAAACAAATCAGCATTGTCTTGACATTTGACTTCACTTGGCAAGCTTTTTTGAGGCGCTTTTGGGATAACATTTGACCACTTTTGAAGTGCGAAAATCATTCATATACCCGCGTCTTGCTCACGGTTGGTTGGTCGAAATGGTTTCCCTTGAGGTCTTTTTCATTCTGGGGACCAGGAAAAGGTCACAGGGTGCCAACTCCGGTGAATAGGGAGGGTGGATCCGTGGGGTCACGCATTTTTTGTCCAAAATTGTCTGACACTCAAGGCGGTGTGCGCTGGCACACTGTCGCGATGAAATCACCACTCCCCGCTTCGCCACCTGTCGGGGAGTTTTCGTCTCACCGTGTTTCACACACGCCGCAGAACGTCCAAGTAAAACGTCTGATTGGCAGTTTGACCAAGGAGGAACAATTTCCTTCGCACACTTCCCTTTGCATCGAAAAAACAAATCAGCATTGTCTTGACATTTGACTTCACTTGGCAAGCTTTTTTGGGGCGCTTTTGGGATAACATTTGACCACTTTTGAAGTGCGAAAATCATTCATATACCCGCGTCTTGCTCACGGCAGCATATTTGTATGCTACCTGAAGCATTGGAACCGTTTCAGTCGCGGACTTCCCCAGCAGGAAACAAACTTTCACAGATGCACGTTGTTGCTCAGTTCCGCTATGCATAAAAAAACGACGGATCGGGCGGGAGTGCTTCAATAAATACGTGTGCCACGCGGCCGCACCTCTTTATTTCGTCACCTCACGGTGCAGACTAGGTCCCAGGGGCCAGACTGGTTTGCCCCTAGCAGGGCAATGCCGAGCTGCAACTGGCTTGGCCTACAGAGAACGATTCCCGTTACTTTTGGGTACCCCCTCGTATTTCCCGATAGATCGGCGTGGGTCGCGAAAGGACAAGAGGGCGGAATAATTGTTTGGGGCTAATTGTTTGTTTTATTATATTTATAAAGACAAGACAATTTCTCCTGTAATGGTAACACAAAGGTTGGAGTCGGAGGGGTACCAATGCTGGAAATATTTAGAACATTTTATAAATTGTATAAGCTTTCCTTAATCGGAAAAGAAAACAATGAACTAGCCACAATGCATATACGAAAAATTGTATAATATTGTACGTACGAATTGTACGTACAATAAAAATAGAAAGGACAAGCGGCTGCGCCACTTGCTTTGCTGCGTGGTAGAAAAAATTGCAGCACCAGCCAATTTGCTTTCGAATGGTGTTTGTTTCATGTCGATGTGTCGTCTAGAAGCATAGATATGGACGGAAATGTGAAGAGACTTTAAAAAAAGAACTGTTCTGAGGGCGTTGTTGGATGAAATCTGGGTGATACGGGGTCAAGACGGGTCAAAGGGGTCAGCCCCGGTCGCTTTGGGTCAAGCCAGGTCACATGGTCACCTCTCGTCCGCTGGGATCAGCCCGGGCCACTGTTCTGCTTTTGCCTCCACCACTACCCCTACCACTACCCCTACCCCTACCACTACCCCTACCACTACCCCTACCCCTACCACTACATCTACCCCTACCCCTACCACTACTACTACCCATACTCCTACCCCTACCACTACCCCTACCACTACCCCTACCACTACCCCTACTACTACCCCTACCACTACCCCTACCCCTACTACTACTCCTACCACTACCCCTACCCCTACCACTACCCCTACCACTACCCCTACCACTACCCCTACCACTACCCCTACCACTACCCCTACCCCTACCACTACCCCTACCACTACCCCTACCCCTACCCCTACCCCTACCCCTACCCCTACCAACACCGCTGGGTCATGTCAGGTCACAGAATAATTTGTGCCATTCCATTGCCCTTACTCGATTTTTTTCGGAAATGGCGCTTTGTGGCAAATGTGGCGCATTGCGGCAAATGCGGCGCATCTGTACCTGTTGTTTGAGCATGCACCCTTGCACCAAATTGTACCCTTATCGGGTCATATTTGACAAAACTATGCGATTTGCGGCAAAAATGGCGCCTTGTCACCAAAGTGGCGCATTGCGGCAAACACGGTGCATTTGTATACTCGTATCACAAACTGTTTCCATTGAACGAAAATCAACACATTTTTTCGCCACTTTTCATTCAAATTAATAACTTGCCGATCCGCCAATGCGAGGCACTCGCCGCCGATCGGCATGCATTTAGTCCACAAAGTTTGTCGACCCCGGCTCTCAATGAAGATCTACGAACCGATCAAAATTCCATTGGCGTTCTTCCAGCGCGCGCCACGTGCCAACCGTGCACCCCACCGAGCCGAAACCTAGAAAAGGCGCTGACCCGCTCTGTCACCTAGAGAGTGTGCAAATTTCAACCCCCTACGATATACCGTCTGCCCTGTAGGCCGGCTAAATTGAACCCACTACACGGCGTGGCGGACAGACAAACAAACAGACAGATGGATCCTGTTCAAATAGTAAGATACTGATTTCATTCGACACCTTTTCAACAAACGGTAAAGACCGATACCACAGTCCAACTCCACAAAACAACGCTCTCTGATAATCGCCTGCAAATGTGGGTGCTGGAGAAGTGTCAATCAACGCCTGTTCCCAGAGGGACTCCGTTAGCAGAAAACAACACCGCCACCTGAGCACCGCATTACGTAACACAAACATGATGCATTGATGCGCCCCCACTGTATAGGTACTGGGTCAGACTTAATCCGATTATTAGCTCTCCCTGGTCTCTTTGGTAAGTCCGGATTTTCTTCGCAACTTCGCACCGACGGGGGGGGGCGGATGACCACCCCCCCCCCCCCGAGATCTCGAGAACGAAGCAAGATAGCGACAAGCGGTAAACGGCATCGGATATGCACGGCCAAGATCTACAATTTTTACTAAGGTCATTTTCAGGTCAGGTCAAAGATGACGTCACAGGGGTCGAAAAAGTCAAAATGGCGGCGCTAGATATGGAGAGTTTTTTCTCGAATAACTTTCGAATTAATCAAGATAGGAACAAACTAAGGGCATCATCGTGATCCTCTCGTCAATCCGCATCGAATGATATATATGTTGACCTCGAAAGGTCAAGGTCAAAGGTTGACCTCAGGTCACGTGACCTCGAGGTCATCATGTATATCATTCGATGCGTCTTGACGAGCTGAACACAATGAGACCATCCACGCGTCTGTATCTTGTTCCTGTACGGAGTTATTGGCCAAAAACCTTTGGTGACCTTTGATGACGTCACATGACCTCGCAGCTGCCCAACAGCAAAACAGACCTCAAGGTAGTGAAGGTTGATCGTATATGAAGTCATGTATGGTATATGGGGCCATTCCGACCCGTTTTAGTGGTAAAAACAGGGAGTTGATTTTTCCCCCATTGACTTATAATGGGGAGGTCACGAAATTGACCTGACCTTAGGTCACCGATATCAAAATTCCGAGATATACAAATTGTAGCTACTAATGACCTAATAATATCCTGCGACTTTCAAAGGCCTCCGACATCTACTGTAGCTCTGGCACGGTGACAAAGTTGCAAAAAAGTGACTTGAGGTTGGGTCATTCAAAGTGACCTGGTGACCTGACCTTAAAAGGTAGGAGGTTCAAACTTGCACACCATGTGTAAAATTGATGAGGTTATAGTCATACCAAATTTCGCGGCGCGTAGCGCCGCGGTTTTCCCGCTATTCGCGAAAAACCTCAGGGGGGGCGGATATCCGCCCCCCCCGTCGGTGCGCGGGTTAAGTTTCCAGAAGTATTTGCATTGGTGGATCAGGAAAGGCGGTCTTGACCTCCGGGCGAGTCCAAAACACGCAGAAAAATCGACAACATACTAAGTAACTCAACTGATCTCGGTATTAGTATGTACCACTGTGTAAGCTGTATATATGTTCGAATTAAGCAAAATATGAACGCCAGGACCAGAGTATGGTCATCGGCATGCAGTCCGCCGCAAAGTGAAAGATCTTCCCGAGGCACAGCATCCCGTGGCGCCGCGTTACATAACCCGCCCAGCACATGGGCGGTACAGGACTGTTCAGGTAGGCTGGTCCCCACCGAAGCTCGAGGGCCCTCGTCGCCGGATTGCCCCGGAAAGTGGCTCCGACCGCTCCTCCTCCCCGACCCAGTCCCGCCCGTGTTATTGTGTTTGCACGGCGCTAGCGACGCTTCGGCGCCTCCTGGTGGTCGGACCGGCAGGTAGGGACATCTAACGGAGAGAGCTGAAAGCCGCAGTTCATAAAATGCTAAAACTGGTGACAGAGGCCGCTGCTACTCTGATAAGAGGTTAGTTCGGTGTTCACTTTACTTTTAGTGGGCAGACAAAGTGAATCACAAAGGTATGAGCGAACTTCACGACGTGAAAAATGCACATGATGTTTCTCACGCCATTCCTTTTTGAAAGCATGGCGTAAACTTTCTGAGGTAGGTAAAAGTTTGCCTTTGGCAATTTAGCCCAACATTTGGGAGAAATTGTGGTCTGAAGACATTTATTCATGCCTAAACCTAAGACATAATTTTCAGACAGGACAGTGACTATCTCTCCGTTCCGTCGTTTTTATTCTCAAGATAACTAGCCAAATCATTACCCTCCACGCCTTAACCCGCGCGGGGCTGGGGTCTCCAGCCGAACGCGCGGGGCTGGGGGGGTAAATTTTACCCCCCCCCCCCTGTTATCTCCCGAACTAATGGTCCGATTTGGAAAATGCAAACGCCAATCGAAAGCTCTCATCACGAACTACTAAAAACATGTACTTAATTTAAAGTTTGAGGTCAAGGTCAAGGTCAGGTCAAGGGTACAAATTGCAAGTTTCTACAGTATCGGCCTTGCACCGTAGTTGCCGAAGAATGGAGTCATGGACTGAGACTGATCGCCCAAAACGTGTTCTTAGGCTACCAAGATAATATTCGTTGCATACAATATCATTCAGAGGTCAAGGTCAAGGTCAGGTCAGGTCAGGTCAGGTCACCAAAAAAACAAAATATAGAAAAGGGCATGTGCGACACATGTTTTATGGGTCATTTTACTCAAAGAATTCAATAGGCACACTCAATAAGTGATATGGACCACCTCTGGATGAATTTCAGGTCGAGGTCAGGTCAAGGTCAGGTCAAGTGAGGTCAAATTTTGAAGTTGGTTGTTAAGGCCTAAAAAGGTGTCTATCTGATGCAGTTTTTCACGGCGAATCGAATGGTGCTATTTTGGTTTCCGTACGAGGTCTAGAACTTCCAAAAAAGTCATTTTTCAAAAAAATTTGTGTGTCGTGACGTCATAAAATTTTGAATAACTCCCACATTTTTGAACCGATTCTTCTAAAATTTGGTATATAGGTGCACATAGACCACTTCTCTGACATATATTCCGGTTTTTTCGATAGACTCAAAATTTTGGATTTTATGTATAATGATTTTCCCAAAAAAGTCAGTTTTTTGAAAAAATTTAGGCCAAAATCCAAAATTTTCAAAAAACCGAGATAGCCATTTGATAGACAAAGTAAAATTACGTTATAACCTTTTTTGTTACGTCTTGATTCCTTTAAAAATGAAGATGTTAGCGGCGTTTGAACTTTTGCCGTTTTTGAGGCGAAAATGGCGAACATGACGTCACTAAAACGTCAATTTCTCAAAAATTTTCCGACGGATTTCGCTCAAATTTTCAGGGAACGTGTCAAATTGATGTAAGAAAAGGTACTGAAAGTTTGGCGGCGCTGCGCGCCGCCGTTTTTGAGATATCGCAAAAATTCGCGAGGGGGGGTAAAATTTACCCCCCCCAGCCCCGCGCGGGTTAACCTACTGGTCCGGGCTGGACGGACAACTTTATCCCAAGCTAGAAGCTCCCCTTGGACTGGCCCTAAGCCGTGTGCGGTGTCAGGGGGCTGGGTGGCCTGTCTTCAGGATGGGCTCAGCCCCGACGTCTCACCAGGGTGTCCGCCCACACCAATGTACCCCCCCCCCCTAATTCCTATCATCCTTCCGGCTATGCGATGGCCTTTTTAGACGGAAAGAGCCTACAGTCTAACCCAAGAAAAAAGTGACTGTCGCTGGCGGGCCATGGCCCGTGGGAGTCATGGGTGGACTGCTCCACCATGTCTTCTTTGGAAGCTATCACTTATCACGTTCCGTTCAGCAGCGGCTGCACAATATGAAAAAGTGGAAACGTATAAGGGACAATTTAAAGTGTATGCCATGAATACTTATGTACTGTGGTATTGGGTTTCATCTCAGGTCAACGGTAACGATGCCAGGAATGTTTGTAGCCCATTACATTGAACAGTTTCATAAAAGAAGTTATGACAATGCATGGATGCAAATTGTGCAAAAATATCTGGACAAGCAGGTCTGTCATGGATTCTCCACCTCTTTAAAGGATTGAAGGTGTCAGGTCGCCTATTTCTCCAAGCATTTGTCAATACTATTCATATTAGGGGAGAGTGGGGAAAGATGCCCAGGGTTTTGCTATGTCATATATTATTCGAAAATGACGATCGGAAAGCAAAAACTTGGAGTTTCAACGGAAGCCGACATCATTTTTTTCCAAAAATATCACACTTTCGTGCCTGAAATATGATAACTTTTTTTGCTATTAAGCATTTTCCCGAAGAAGTGAAAGGGGGCATCTTACCCCACAGGGTGGGAAAGACGCCCCCTGGCGTTGGGAAAGATGCCCCCTACACTATAAGTGACATAAATGGGCACGTGAATCGCCTGAACGAATCAGTAGTCCCTTCGAGCCTGCAGTAGACACCAAACGTCATCGAAAGGGCCCTCAAAAGCAGTCGTAAGGGACTTCAGAGGTCATCGTTAGGGCCATCATAGTCCAACGCGGCCAAACAAGCCTCCGTGGTGGCGTTCGGAGACCACTGTGGGGCCCTTATAGGTCTTAATGATGCTTGAGGGCCCTCGAGCCCATCGTGGGGACCTCAGATGCCAGCGCGGCCCGTGGAGCCAACGTGAGAGCCCTCAAAGGATGTCGTGAGGGGCCCTGGAGCCAATAATGGGGCCCACAGAGGCCGTCGTGAGGGCTCTCAGAGTCACATGCCGCCCAAAAAGTCGCTGTGTGGGCCGAGAGACCGGCATGGGGAGCACCCGACCGTACTGGACTCTCAATAGTCCCAGATCGGCTTTTGTCTCTCATCACAAGTATGTAATAAATGATTTGACGGGCTGCTTGAAGGACAGCCTACGGATTTACGGGGGCGTCTTTCCCCATCAGGACAGGGGGCATCTTACCCCAAGGTACCGAAGTAACATTAAATCAGTACAATTTGTTAGCCATAAAACTACACCCTGAAACAAACTGTTTGGGACACAGTACACGCATGTTAATGTATAACGACTATAGCAAGGGACGCAAAAATTATCTACCTTCTTTGATATTTACAATGTTTTGACACCAAAATATTTTTTTGAAAGCAGCAAATAAAAAACATGCAATCACCAGCCAGCCGTTGCCCAACTGAGCTTCGCAAATTTTTGTGCAGTTAACAAGGCAGGCTTCCGCTTTACGCAAAGAACATTAATTTCCAGGTTCGATTCTTTTTTTCGCCGCTAGAGGGGGTGGGGCGTCTTTCCCACCCTGGGCATCTTACCCCACTCTCCCCTACTAAACACGCATCCAAACACAGAAGAAAATTATGCAAGCCATGAAATACGACCCTGCCTCTCGATGCTAGGCACCTTATCCGGCAGCTTTTAGGACGGCAATAAAAAGCTGCCAATACCTAGCGGGACCACCATGTGCCTGGCCGCACAGCACTGCCTGGGCGCACCTCATTAGTGAAGTGATCAGAGAATCGGCGGCACTGACCCGAACATAAACGCACTTCCGTCGTGTTTTCTTATAGCGGTTCTCTCGCCCACACCAGGGTTTTTGTCATATCATACCAAAGAGTTCGCTGATCTGTGGCCTGAGATGGGTTGTATGTAGGAATAAAAACTGAGTGTAACATTTCACTGGTCGTTCAGCCATCAAAAGTAGCTCAATAGTTTTAGTAAACTACTTAAATGGCAACATTTAGGTATATCTAACAGCAGCATATGCGACCATTCGACCTTCAACCAGTCCGCACGGCAGCCTGATAACAAACGAGCTCAACACTTTGACCTTAATTGGGAATTTCTAACCGTAAAGCGCCAACACATGACGTTTCAGGTTCGTTTGGATTTAAATCTTCCTTGTAATGAGACCACTTTCTACGGTGAGATTGTTGAATTTATGGCACTTTGGCGAGTTTGTTTACAACCTCAACACACGACCAGCGACAGTTATCTCCCAGTGAAACAGAACTGACACGATCTGAATGTTACGTCATAAACCACTTCGAATTAGGGAGCGTAACTTTCAGGCAGCACTATTGGAAGCACGCAGTGCTACGGTTTTAACAATATATCGTAATCATAAGTTATTTGACTAATGCTTTATTGGCAGGCTCTCCACATGGGAGAAAACATAGGCGGCGGAACGGGGAGGGCACCGGGGCACCGTGCCCCTCTTTGATTTTGGCAGTTTAACCCACGAGCCGCTGGGGGGGGCATAAAGTTGCCCCCCCTTTACGTTTTGTAAAATATCTCCGAAACCTGATGAGCTACGAGCGTGAAACTTGGCATAGCTTCAAATGAATACCTAGGCAATGTTTGAGGAAAGTTTGGTGGTTGTAGCATCTAAGATGACGTCACAGTGACGTCATAAAGTTTTGTCGTTTTCCGATATGGACCGTTTCTGATGACGCTGAGCATGAAACTAAACTGTAAATGAACTAGACAGCACCTGCTGTCATCCTAAAACATCTAACTACACTTCCATCTAGTTTCTGACCAATAATCGACCCTTTATATTCGGTCCCATATATCTGATGTATCGTGAGGAATGTGAGAGTCGCAAATCTATAATTTCACTTATGACGTCACTGTGACGTCATTTCAAATGGGATCGACACCAAATTCGGACACAACATCGGCTAGGTATTCAGAAAGATGTGTGCAAAGTTTCGCTTCTCTATCTCTTCGCGTTGCGACGATATCGTCGCAGAAGTAAAGGGGGGGCAACTATATGCCCCCCCCCCAGCGGCCGGCGGGTGGCGCGGAGGCCCAGCGGCCGCCGGGTTAACATTAGCCTTATGGGCGTTGCATGGAAAGAATGGGACCAAAAGTCGGCAGTGCCCCCCTTGATGGAAGGTGTTCCACCGCTACTGGGAGAAAAGACCAATTAACAGTAGGAACAAATCATATTTTTCTCATATCAGGATATGGTGTGGAAATGGTGGGAAATGGTGTGTGTGTGTGTGTTTTTTTTTTAATAGCCGTTTTCATGGCGGGCTATCCGGCGAGTGCACCTAATTTGACCCAATCTGCACCTAATCTCTTTTACAGCAAATATCTTTGCTTTACGAATTTATTTCCGTGTTTTAATCGATGATACTCTGATAATATGACAAAGCAGGCATATAAGCAATTAGTGCAACCCTAGCTGATCGCTACTAAAACACACTGAATCTAATTTGACCCAAATATGCAACAAATCTGCACCAGATATGCATCAAATGTATACCAGATAGCCGTCGTGAAAACGGTTATTGTTGGCTGAGTCCAAGGAAGACAACAATGTGTGAACTTCTTTCTTGCGTGCGTCACGTTGCTGAACGATCATACAAAAAGTGAGCACATTTGTCAACACAACTCATCAGATGAAATTATGCTGGAAGTACTCACATGTTATAGCTGGCTACTTTGCTCACTGCAGCCTCAGATGACACTGGAGTCTGGAGCCACAAAGCCTTTCACTTAGACCAACTTACATTTATCAGCTTATCTTTACAATGCGCGTCTCTCTTCCCGTTGCACTGTGACATAGATCTGCGACCAGGGAGTCGCCCCTGTGCCGCCGTGTTACACCGTCATAAACTGCAGACGTGCCCCCATCGCCGGACGGACGGGGTGCGCTATTCGCCGGAACAAATTATCATCCCGGCTGCCGATTTCACGCTCCTATGCCGGCTGAATGAAAAAGAATGTGGGCGGAGCACTGGGAAGAGGATGAGCACAGTGGCTCAACTCTGTCCCACACCGTTATCAGAGGGTGGCTAACGTACGACACAATTGTTACGACAGCATCCGTCGTTACAGCGTTACGACTCGACTGTTTCACGCTGCCCGGGAACGACGCCTAGTTGGGCGGCCAGACACGCCGTTGAAAGCAGCAAAGTATGGCCGGTATTGAGGACAGATCCGGGACTGGTCACCAGTGACACTGTGACCAGTGCGAGAGATAATGAATGGTTCGCCATTTACGGATCAGCCGATTCCAGTTCAGCTTCTCTGACCAGAGAAACCCCGATCCAAATAGTTTGTAGTTGTAAGGAAGGCCTGTGTAAGTAACTGTTTCTGACAATAACACAACGCCCGTGCCTTGTTTGGTAGGCGGTGGCAAAACAAATGGCGATGGCCTCAAAAACTCTCGTTTCTATCACCTATCTCAAAGCTAACGTGACCGCGCTGGGCACTTGATCGAAGGAAGCCATCTGGGCTCGCGTGCCCCTTAAACGGCCCTCTCCAATTAAGAATGACACCGACTCCGATGTGTTCCAGCCATATGTGGCACTGGATGGACGACCTCTGAGCGGGCCTGATAGATTCGTCTCGGATGGTTTACCGTTGTTTCATTCCAGGGAGGGCAAACAGACTGATGCAAAACGGTGCGCTGTCATTCAGACATTGTGCCACTGAGGCAAACAGCAGGGTGGTGGTTACGGCACTTTACCGATCGATTTACAAGAAAAAACAAGCATGTGGATGAGTATGTAAGCACCACAACATGAACTACGATTTCTGAAAAGAACGACAGAGATAAAAACTGAAAATGGTAAGTTAAATTTTGAAATGATGCAGGTCTTATTGAAAATAGTTTTCCTTCCACGTCCTGAACCTCACATTCCTTACGAAGTGTTCCGCTGATACAAGTTCGGTCTGCGATCTGATAGCGATAGTGGTCGGTAGGCTCATTTGTGCGGCATTGAGCCCGCACCCCGGCTCCCTCACATCTCGGCCCAGAGGCCGCCGCCTGGTCAGAATAACAATGGTCTCAGTACTGGCATGGCTGGCAGGCTGAGGGAGCCACCCGGGCATCCACCGGACGGACTGGGGTGATTTACAGACAGCACGGACCGCCACCCGGTGGGGTGGACAGTCACCGGTCACAGGTCATGGCAGAAGGGACGCACGGACCGACATCCGTCAAAGGTCACTAACGCTGGGGACTCAGAGACCCCAGTCCCCATTAACGAAGGTCAGGTATGTAGTGAGACCGGAGGGTAGGCTGGTGCATGAGACGACCCCGGCAGCCAGAAGACGCTGCGTGTCACCTATCCAAAAACATGGCATGTATGCGGAAGGAAGCCACCCCCTAACAGGCGCGGCGCGGCACCCGCGGCGTACGCGGAACCGACAGCGACTGGACGTTGAAAAATGCCAACAATGATGACGGTCCTCTGACTTGCAGCAGCCGCTGTATTCCGGACGGCGCAAGGTCTGCCATTGTCGTGTACCGGTCTGCGTCGTCCCCGCCGCCTTCACCCAGTGCCGTGGTCCCCGGTCCCGTGGGACAGTCAGCTGACCAGCGCGGCGGGGCTCACCTGGCAGCTCACCTGGCGTCGTCCCCGCCGCCTTCACCCAGTGCAATGCCGTGGTCCCCGGTCCCGTGGGACAGCCAGCTGACCAGCGGAGCTCACCTGGCGTGCTCGATGTCGCGCTTGTTGCCCAGAAGGACGGTGGTGAAGTAGTCCGGCAGTTTCTCCTGACTGAATGTCTCAAAGAAGCCGGGAGTTCCATCTGAAACATGAACCGATTGCTTGAGCAATGAGCATGACCACTGGCCACTTCATAATAAGGAAGGTAGGTATCGTCTGTTTCATGAAACATCATGTATGCAGGTAAGTTTCAAGTTTCTTTTTTTAAATCATCAATGACTTTTCAACGAGGTTGCACTGAAAAGAAAATGTTGCAAATCCTCCGCACAATAGATTCATCTTCTGTTTATGACCGCCAAAATGGCCGTGTTGGCGTTCAGATGCGTATCAACAAAGAACAGCCAGAGATTGACAAATAATAGCCTGTCTTGCCTGAAGAGCATGGTAGCTAATGTCAGAAAGAACTTTCATGAGTAGGTCAATGAATGTCAGCCAAGGGTAAACATCAAAACGTGATTTAGGAAAGTACCTTCCTTCAGACATTGCCACAGTCATGGCCCAAACTTATGAAATATTCACGAAAATTCATTCCAACGTTCAATGAACAGTTGCCAACACACGTCGGATCATTAGAGAGTGGCACTGGCGACTGGCGAGACCTTTGTTCTGATGCGTAACCGTTCACGCATATGCAAATATGACTGTCAATGACCTCGAGAATACGCGATCCTGAATTTCCACAAGCTCTAATGGCCGCAATTACCATTCTGTTGTGGACTAAATGTTACTTGTGATGCAATGGTTGAGTGATTCGAGTCAGCTCCACAACCTTGATACATATATAAACAGTGCCATTTGACAGAAGCATCCATGGCCTTCCCTCACATTAACAAACATGTAGAGCTAGCTGTGAGCCGTTCGTATATGCCAGACCCGCTCCTTCACAACTCTGATGGGCCAGTTCCCTGGAAAGTCACCTCCTCTCGCGGTGCCATACGTTACGCGACTTTCTCCCCTGGCCGCTGCTATCGTGCGGTCATCGGCCAAACAGCCCACCGCAGGGCGGCCTGACCTTGCCGGCCCCACCGCTGATCGTATCGGGCACCCGTGTTAACCCATTGACGGGAGCGGTGGGTGTCAAACCCCACCGCTACCCCATCATCACCGCCCGGTGCAGCATTCACCGCCACAATCACTCACCGAGCTCCGCGGGCCGGTGCCGCCGACACACGAGCGTGCCTCCTGGCCTACTACACCGAGTCGAGGTCACACCGGGTGTCGCGCTAATCCGGTCGTCACCCGGCCCTGCCGAGCACCCTGTCCGCACCCCTCCGGCCTCTACCCCGCCGCTGTTTACCACAGACCGCACCTGCCCGGACGAAGACCGCCCGCGGGCGAATATGGCACCTCGGAGCCAAAACACAGCTGAGGTGCGCCGCCGAGCGGTTAGAAATGGATAATCAGATCAACAGGGTTTTCACGGCGTCGGCTCGGGCGGCCGGGGGTCGTCTGTGGGTAATCCAGGCTTGGCTGCAGGTGTGGGAAGGGTTCAGAGCTGCTGGAAATTCAGCACAATCGGAGGGGAATGAATCGTAAAAAAGGATTTATTACGAGAGTGATGTGAGATGACTATCCAATCCAGCATCTGCCACATAGCAGCTGTGATACTACTCCTTAAACTTCAGAACGTCGTCTCTAAGCCGTCTGGAGATAGGGTGTTCGTCTCTGCTGATCCCTGGCATTATTTGCGCGTTGCCACTGTTATTGCCAAGTCAATAGTGATGTATCATTGGCACTCCAATAGTCCATTGGAGTCCTGGATACGAGTCCTGAAAACGTATCCTAAGTATATAGGATATAGGATATAGGATATAGGATATAGGATACGATATAGGATACGAGTCCTGGACTATGGAGACTGGATACCTCTGATGAATGAGCGCGATATCAATGCTGCAAGTAACATCCCCATTTGCCTTCCTTTTACAATTACGTTAGATCCTATCCCACTCTCTTAGCTCTGCAGTCCCAGCGACTCTGACTATGCAACAGCAACACCATCATAACACATCCTATTCCCCTCTTAAAGTTGGTCTCATTCGATCAGCTCCGCCTATTTCACTCCCTCTAACCGCAGCCCCGCCCCACCAGCTATATTCCCCCCCCCCCCACACACACACCATCCCTCCGCATCCCACAGCGCGCACGCCACGCCCGATCCGTCCCACTGCACCCCGCATCCCCCATAATCGTAAACAACGGGACCCGGGCGCAGATAGCCATCGGCAATTAACTAATGACAAATCTGCTTTCGGTTTCCTCTGGCTGAACAATAGCCCGACGCGTGCGCATTGAGGCTGAATCCGAGGAACTTTCGCCGCGGCAGGGAGGTCCGTGGGTCGGTCTCGTCTGATCTAAGGTGGGGCAGCTTATGGGGAAGATATCCGGGTCCTCACACGAGACACACAGAAAAATACCTTCACAGAACACTGTTCGGTATCAGAGAACAGAGGATTTGTTCTTGTATTGCCGAGGACACTCCAGTGGCATGAGTAGCACATAACATATCGACTATGACATCATCGTTTGATAAATGAGTCACGTTTTCTCGCTCGAATGTAGTCGTCATGCGGTCGTCATGAAGACTTGTAGGAACACTTATGTCCTGTTGAGAGATAAAATCGAAACTCGTGACCGACAAGTGCACGAAGACACCGATGGCACTCTATTTTTTGTGACACAACGGCCCAAAAGTCACGATCTCACTCGTTTCTGTCAGTGGTTAATTGGTTTGCTCTCCCACACAGTCGATCGTATACAAAGTCGTGACTTGGTAGACATTTCGGGAAGTCATAAGTGATGGGATTTCGCATGACATGCTAGCCATAAGCGGCGGAATGGGGGGAGGGCACCGGGGCACCGTGCCCCCCCCCCCCTTCGATTTTGTCATTTTAACATCAGCCCTATTGGCGTTGCATGGAAAGAATGGGACCAAAAGTTGGCAGGACCCCCTTAATTGAAGGTGTTCCGCCGCCACTGATGCTAGCAAATCATGGCCTTTGATTTGCTGGCGCAGTGCGACCGGGGTCAATACGTGAAAAGTATGGCAAAATTTTTGGGCTTATAAGTCGCTTTACTGACGGCGCATTCCCTATCGCCACCACCTCATATTTACGGGGTGCCTATATCGGCTTAAGCAGCTTGTAACATACCTAATGACGGTCTAAAAAAATGCTACCCCACAATCACATAAAGCCTTCATCCTATCTAACATCTTACAAAGACAAATGGAAGGGACGGAAATGATGTCCTGAATGATGGAATAAACTCACTCAAAACGATTAACTAAGTGTTCTGCGTCGATTTGGACCACTTGGGCTGATATCTCCGCTCATCGGGAGCAGCCCTTCGCGGCGTACGGGCGCAAAAACCGTCCCGCCATAAGGAGAAAGTCCTCGAACAAAGGAGCGACTACAAGTCGCATCAGCCACCACCTCCCTACCATGACCAAAAGGCACCATCACTAGCGGAGCCGGCGGCCGAGAGCGTTTGCTTGTGCTCAGATCGGCGTGCGCAGCCACAACCCGAGTTGCACATGCGTAGGTGATCAATCCCCGTCAAGAGCCGCCCCAAGTTGCAGCGGTTTCGACATGTTGCTGCAGGCCACACCCACGCCTTAGGCTGGAGACTTCCACACGCGGGTAAGTCGCGTGTAAGTGGTTTGCGGGTAAGTTGGCGTTTATCTCGCGTTTAAGTTGGCGGGTAACTTTGCCCGGAGACTTCCATCTGCGGGTAAATAGTTTGTTCGCTAAGTTAGCGACCGAACTTACACGCGAGCCACCCCATGTATTAAGTTCGCGGGTATCTTTTCGGTGGTGCTTTTTTTGGTCCTTAGGGGGTTTAAAAGTTTATTTCTGTGCAAATTTTAAGTGCAAGTGATAGACAATAGTGCAATCATCTAGTTCAGGCTTTTTCAGCCAGTTCGGCCTAGCCGTTCGGCTGCTAAGATTAGACGAATTTGAGGTCACCTTTTCATAGTACTGAGGCCAGTTTTACCAACAGAAAAATAGCCGCCTGGCGGAATTTTTCGCCTAAAGGCCGATTCACATACGGATCGAGAGCGGTAAAGCCCTATCCGCTTACGTGCTTATCGCGTTTCCACTCCGTATGTGAAACGGTCTTAAGGCAAAAAATTCTGCCAGGCGGCTATTTTTCTGTTGGTTAAACTGGCCTCTGTGCTTGTTGAGGGGTTACAAATTACGTATTTCATCACTGCAAGTATCCAGATGTTTTCAACAAGTCATACATGAGTAATCAGAGCAATATTTGATTTGACAGAATTGAGGATGTAGGACTCAAATTTTCAAATACGGAGGTATTAGTCTATTTCCATCGCACCTATCTCCTTGCCACCAGCTGCTATTTCGTAATCTTCGGGATAGTGAGATGGGATTCGTATCGCATCCGAAATAATGTGATCGTCGAGCCAGCCGGCTAGTGTCGGGCCCCTGTCGTCGCACTTCGCGTTACGTGTCAGTGGGGCGAGGACCAGCTCAGTGGAAGCAATACGAGTGTCCGGTCAACAACCATGGACAGGAAGAAGAGGAGCAGAAATTTCAGTAGTAGAGACATGCATTTGTTAGCCGATGTCATGAAGACTGAAGTAAAAGTCATCAAAAATAAGCGACACGATGGAAGGAGTAATGAAGAACGAAAACGGTCTTGGAAGAACATTGTTACAGCCTGTAATGCAAGGTCAGAAGAAAAATGGGACTAGAAACAGCTGACACAGCTCTGGAGAGATATGAAAAGGACGGCCAAAAAGAACCATTAGCGGTTTAAACGGCAGCAAATGGGCACTGGTGGTGGACCGGATCCTGCGCCGTTGGAACGTCAGCCACCCCCGCGACACGCACATATTAAACTGATGACTGATCACTCGGTGATAATCGTCCTTTGTGTGGCATTGCATTGGACACCGACGACGCCTCACCGGTGAAGTGACGGGGCGGGGGTGAGGACGGGGGGTGACGGAGACGAACCGACGAGGGCAGACGAGTAATCTGAGATACGGCTGTTGCAAGATCATGCAGTAGACTGGCGGTCGGCCATACAGAGTGAAATAACACAAGGCGATTAGCATTACTGATGCTGATTGGCACGGCTTCAAACGCTGTTCTGGTTAGGTTAATGCATCACCACATCCCATTGTTACGGCTGTACTCATTGCATGTGCAAAAACGCTGATTGGGGGCCACCGGTCCCATAAATAACGGAATTTCGCACTTGTTCATTGGACCAGCTGATCGCCGCATCCCGATCAGCTGATCGGGAAGCCCTTTAAACTGGCGTGTAAGTCGGCATTTAAATATTTACACGCGTGTAGCTACCCACCAGTTAACCGCGGATGGAAGTCCCCGGGTAAAAGTTGGTGGGCAGCTACACGCGTGTAAGGAAGTTAGCCACCAAAATAAACGCGAGTTAACCGCAAACTGGAAGTCTCCAGCCTTAGGCAAGGTGAAACATTCGGGCTGGAGACTTCCACACGCGGGTAAGTCGCGTGTAAGTGGTTTGCGGGTAAGTTGGCGTTTATCTCGCGTTTAAGTCGGCGGGTAACTTTGCCCGGAGACTTCCATCTGCGGGTAAATAGTTTGTTCGCTAAGTTAGCGAACGAACTTACACGCGAGCCACCCCATGTATTAAGTTCGCGGGTATCTTTTCGGTGGTGCTTTTTTTTTGGTCCTTAGGGGGTTTTAAAAGTTTATTTCTGTGCAAATTTTATGTGCAAGTGATAGACAATAGTGCAATCATCTAGTTCTGGCTTTTTCAGCCAGTTCGGCCTAGCCGTTCGGCTGCTAAGATTAGACGAATTTGAGGTCACCTTTTCATAGTACTGAGGCCAGTTTTACCATCAGAAAAATAGCCGCCTGGCGGAATTTTTCGCCTAAAGGCCGATTCACATACGGATCGAGAGCGGTAAAGCCCTATCCGCTTACGTGCTTATCGCGTTTACACTCCGTATGTGAAACGGTCTTTAGGCAAAAAATTCCGCCAGGCGGCTATTTTTCTGTTGGTTAAACTGGCTTCTGTGCTTGTTGAGGGGTTACAAATTACGTATTTCATCACTGCAAGTATCCAGATGTTTTCAACAAGTCATACATGAGTAATCAGAGCAATATTTGAGTTGACAGAATTGAGGATGTAGGACTCAAATTTTCAAATACGGAGGTATCAGTCTATTTCCATCGCACCTATCTCCTTGCCACCAGCTGCTATTTCGTAATCTTCAGGATAGTGAGATGGGATTCGTATCGCATCCGAAATAATGTGATCGTCGAGCCAGCCGGCTAGTGTCGGGCCCCGGTCGTCGCACTTCACGTTACGTGTCAGTAGGGCGCGGACCAGCTCAGTGGAAGCAATACCAGTGTCCGGTCAACAACCATGGACAGGAAGAAGAGGAGCAGAAATTTCAGTAGTAGAGACATGCATTTGTTAGCCGATGTCATGAAGACTGAAGTAAAAGTCATCGAAAATAAGCGACACGATGGAAGGAGTAATGAAGAACGAAAACGGTCTTGGAAGAACATTGTTACAGCCTGTAATGCAAGGTCAGAAGAAAAATGGGACTATAGAAACAGCTGACACAGCTCTGGAGAGGTATGAAAAGGACGGCCAAAAAGAACCATTAGCGGTTTAAACGGCAGCAAATGGGCACTGGTGGTGGACCGGATCCTGCGCCGTTGGAACGTCAGCCACCCCCGCGACACGCACATATTAAACTGATCACTCGGTGATAATCGTCCTTTGTGTGGCACTTTGAATTGGACACCGATGACGCCTCACCGGTGAAGTGACGGGGCGGGGGTGAGGACGGGGGGTGACGGAGACGAACCGACGAGGGCAGACGAGTAATCTGAGATACGGCTGTTGCAAGATCATGCAGTAGACTGGCGGTCGGCCATACAGAGTGAAATAACACAAGGCGATTAGCAATATTGATGCTGATTGGCACGGCTTCAAACGCTGTTCTGGTTAGGTTAATGCATCACCACATCCCATTGTTACGGTTGTACTCATTGCATGTGTAAAAACGCTGATTGGGGGCCACCGGTCCCATAAATAACGGAATTACGCACTTGTTCATTGGACCAGCTGATCGCCGCATCCCGATCAGCTGATCGGGAAGCCCTTTAAACTGGCGTGTAAGTCGGCATTTAAATATTTACACGCGTGTAGCTACCCACCAGTTAACCGCGGATGGAAGTCCCCGGGTAAAAGTTGGTGGGCAGCTACACGCGTGTAAGGAAGTTAGCCACCAAAATAAACGCGAGTTAACCGCAAACTGGAAGTCTCCAGCCTCGGAGTTGCATAAGCCAAAGTGCATGGCCCCCTGGGAGAGACTACCCACTGAAGCTGTTTTGTTTAAGCTGTTTTATTTTTGCTGACGCTTTTATATGCAACCACTCACGCACTAACCTCCAGTAACGATGAAAAATAGATAACCGAAAAATAAAAATAGATAATAGAATAAAAAGTTTCTTCTGCAGTCCACTACACGTGTAACTATCATTTTCGATTGTTTGCATAGTTTTGCTGCATAAGCATATCAGCGTTTACCGTAAATGTCACTAGAGCGGTATTTCCGCCAGCCCGGGAGGACACGTCATTACGGCATCGATGAATATCGATTACAACCAAGCCCCATCTAACCTGGAAATGTGGACGCACTATTATCACATAGCGGTGCCGGTCTACATATAAATGGATAATTCTTAGGTGTTGTTTTTATCCGCTCGTACAGCCCAAATATTTAACGAGCTTACAAAAGATGACTGATGTCATCACTGTCAACCGTGGAAGCCGTATGGCTACCCATCTACGCTGGAGTACGAAAAACATCATCTCACATATAAATGGATACAATACTATAAACGCACGTCAACAACTGCCCAGTGAGGCATATACCAGCGTCGCCGTCCACCCACGAACTCTCAATGGATGCCCACATCACCACCTCTACACCCATCCTCCCTAACAACAGCCGACGCACGACAGCCCGTCAGCACCCGCTGCTCCCACCGGCCACTGCCGACCACATGAGGAGCCGGCCCGCGCATAACTCAAATTACTGGGTTAACGAGCGCAGCCATGCATATTCAGGCCGGGAGGGCGGGGTCGGTCAGCGCTGCGACCTCGGGACCGTCGACAGCTGGACCGAGCCTGCCCGACCCACCCGAGCGCCCTAGGGAAGTGCAGGAGGGAGACCGGGAGGAGCAGGCTGTATGTTATGTCTAGCCGAGCACCCTCAGACAGGGCGGAGGGGGTGAATAGGTTGGTACAGGGCTGGATGTTACGTCTAATTCACTAGCGACAATCGCCCGTGTTGCGAAATCACAGTCGATAAATGATCAGATATGCCGATACCTATAGCAGTGCTGCGCTTAGTCGCTTTGACTTTGTGGTAAGACTCTGGTGTCCTGTATTGGTTCGCCCCGTTTATGAGCATGCGTTACGACGCATAAAGAACCCGTATGGAGTTACCGAGCTCAGATGTGTTACATTTTATCCTGCAACAAACCAGCAGGCGTGACCCACGCAAACTGTAATTCAGACCCGCAGCAGGGTTCATGTTCGTTTTTACTGAAACGGTTAACCTGAAACGCAGCACGCTCTTCACGCAACGTAATATGAAACAGTTCACCATGCAACTGGCTCGAGTAAACCACATGCTTTAAAAAAAAAAAAACACGCAAATTAACACAAGAAAATGCCAGTGGCGGCGGAACACCTTCAATTAAAGGGGGGGGGGGGGCAATGCCGACTTTGGTCCCATTCTTTCCATGCAACGCCCATAAGGCTTATATTAAAATGCCAAAATCAAAAGGGGGCACGGTGCACCCCCCCCCCCCCCCCCCGTTCCGCCGCCTATGGAAATGCCATCAGAATGGGAAGAACAGAGGTACACAAAAGAAGTGAACAGACAAAAATAACAGAAATGAAGAGGCAATGACGTTCCGTTGTGATTGGGCAAGTCTCCCACTGAGGCCACCTCACACCGACACACAGCCGCCGCTGTAGTCCGTCGGTGTCGCATCCATTTCGCCCACACGCGTCTCCGTATCACCTTTTAGATCTGATGCGGCCCCGCGCGTCACTGTCACTGACGCCCCTATATTCGTGCAGGCGACGGCGACATTTTTACGGTTGACTGGCGGGACAGCCGGTCACTAGCAGTCCGGGGTCTGAGCTGCCGTCACAGCACTCAACTCATCAGCTCCCTCTCGCCGCAGCTTGCCGCTGGCCTGTGGTCGAGCACGTGCGGTGTGGTTGACAGTCCTGCTCAGAGGAAATTAGAGCAGCCCGTCTCCTCGCTACAAGGAACGGGGGAACAATGCGGACAATGCGCACGCTCGGCCGGGCGCAGAAGTCGGCCAGAACCGTGTTCAGAAACCAAAAGAGATGCGACGGGACTGGTTAACTGGAATGCAGCCCTATTGTCTCTGGTCTTCTGGAATGCTGGGCTTCACAACACTGAAACAGGATATGCTTCCGATCTATAAACGAAGCTACCGACTGTCCAAACATGCAAAGATGATGCGTTTCTTGCCCACAATCAATTCACTCACGCTTCCTGCGTTCAGAATAGAACATGACTTTTATATATTTACCATAGTCCATATGATGGCATATGGTTTAACCATGTTTTACTAATCAAACCATCACTATATACCTACATATTTTGACGGACCCTGCCTCACTCGAATCATCAACCAAAGGTCACCACACCATGGCCATTATAATTGGCCAGTTTATCACCCGCTCCACGGCCGCCTCTGACGGGCGCAGGGAGCAGCGCTCGTGGCTCCGACGGCGCCGCACGGTCCGCGGTGTAACGTGTCGGCTCAGTCGGCTGCGCGCGGCCGGTGGCGGCGGGTGCGTGCAGTGAGACCGGGTGAGAGCCGCGGTGAGCGCCACGCGAGGCAGAGCAGGTGGCGGAGTGAGGGCGAGGACGAAGCCTGTGACAGCGTGTGGACAGAGAGGTTTTCGTGGAGTGATAACGACACCAACGGGCTCTTAATTTATCACACGAGCGAATACGGTGCGGAGACTGCAACGCCACGTGGGAATATAGCGGAGACTGCAACGCCCGGTGGGGGTGTCACAGGGACTTCAACTGAAAACAAAACGCTAGCACCGCGGGCTTGAAATACAGCCGAGCCTTGCGCCGACATAAAGTTCAGGCATGGGACCAATCAAGTAACTCCCTCGCACCCACGCACCTCTGCGGACGTAGCCCGCGTGTCGGTGACCGGTGACGCGACCCCAGTGACCCGGTGACCGGCGGTGACCCATGGTGACCGGCACGGTGACCTCCGGGCCGGCGATGCTCATCACCAGTCGGTGTTCCTCTCAGAGCAGCATCTCGACCAGCAGCTGCGCCTCGAGTGGCACCAACACGGAGCCTCGACAGACGGCCGCCGCCGCGGAGCCCATCAAGGTGCTCGTGCTCGGAGCGCCCGGCGTGGGAAAGTCAGGTGAGAAGACGGAGCGCGTCTCCGAGGATTGGATGATGATGCGTTTTGTCGGTGATTTTATCAAAATGAAAAATAGTCTACATAGATGTGGTGTACATGATGGGTATGAGTATAAAAGCTTCAGAAAGTGGATGTCTTATTCCTAAGTAGTTACCCCGTTGAAGAAGTAGTGTAACTGTACTGACCCATACAAATTTTGGTTAAAATTTGAATTGAGCGTACCAATAATGACAATCAAAATAATTACCGTGACAAAATACAGTATAGCATGACATACAAATGTAGCAAACAGCATGGCGGTTCTGACGAAAGGCATGACTGGCTAGTGGCTATGCTAGTCGCGTTAGATTCATTTATACGATTTGGCATTCGGGTCTGAAATTATTTGATGTTTTCTCACACACACTTTGAACGGCCCCTTTTGCATCACTGCTACACTTCCCAGATTGTTCATAACTGCAAGCTAGGCATTGATCTATTTTGAAGCCATTTTCAAAAACCCATGTAATTATTTTGTTAGCACAACTCGTCCGCCCTCTCCTAACCTATCCTCTCATCTCCTCCCCGTCTCCCATTAGTTTTGAAGGCGACGACGGCCCAGGTTGCCTGCCGTCGCCGTCCCTGTTTACGTCCCGGCAGCGCACCTGGCGGACCCACGCGGCGACACGGAGGAGCGCGGGAGGGAGGGACGGCTGAGAGGGGCACGGACGGACTGGGGGGAATAGTCCATACAGGAGGAGATGACCAAGATATTTGGGGAAACAGGGACAGCACGTGCTGCAAACAGCAGGGACAGGGACCCCTTAGATCAGTGGTTAGACAAGAACGTCTATCAGCGAAGGGCCGATTAATGGGACATGGGGCACGCGCTAAAAGCACCCCAATCCCCCTGGTATTATGGCATTAGACCGGTTCACGGTCACCCCGCCACCCCATCTGATGGGTCAAGCAGATGGAGCACAGTTGATGGTATTGGCGCCAAAACAGCCCGCGTTGATGGTGGATAGGATTGTTGATAACGCATGCGTACTGTAGTGATTTATGGAGATCATCAGGGAGTCAATTACTTAATTTGCTTGTAAGTAAGACCTAAGGAATCCTATATTTTACTGAGACTAAATAAGCTATTTGTCTTGGGCAAACTTAAAAAAAGCAAATGCAGCCGAGATGGTTATCGAACACATGAACACGCATATTCCCGAAATTTGGGTTTCAATTAGAAACATGGAATAGTCAATATGGGTTCCCGTTCGAAGTTTGACTTTAGCGAGACGACATTACCACAAAAACGTGCTTGTGCACCATGTGAACGTCCCTTTACCGATAATACCTAGCTTAGGGCGGCTCTGTAGCTCCTGTCCACTGACTGCTGTGAAAATCGCTAATCTGTCATGTCCCTCGCTGAGATGGTCATTTCTGTTTTCAGCCTTATGCGTGCGGTACCTGACGAAACGATACATCGGTGAATACAGCTCCAGCGGCGGTGAGTTTGAAAAGACGCCAGCTAAATATTCATGTCCGTGAACAACAGACTCGTTTAGCTGTGAGACGATGCACGATTTGCATGTGTGTGAGCATTTACGCAGCAGGACAAGGACCCTGATGGTCAGGGCTAACTGTTCACAAAGACGGCATGAATGTTTCATGAGTGTTGAGTTCCTCGGCATTGCTAGTCTTTGTTGTACTGTGATGGTCGTTACATATGGTAATGTTTATATTAGTACGAATGTTTCACGTTTGTCATGTGTAGGAAATGTTTTCCCACAATTATCAACTTTGCGTCTACCAGCAGCGTGTCCTCGGCCCAGTGTGACCAAATCTTCCGTCTTTTTCAGATATGCGGTACACCCATTCGGTGACCCTGGATGGAGCCCGAACGGGGGTGGAAATTTTGGACAGCTGCAGATGCATAGTAAGTACACTGCTTTTCATATTAGTTACACTTGCATTAATCTCCCGTAGAAACGACAAACTTGGGTAATTGGTTATTTTTATAGCTATTGACGCCGATTTTAAGTTTCACAAGATCCGATAAATAGTCCAAATGCTGAAATAAAGACACTAACCAGGCGCTAACGGACAGCAATTCATAGCGTCAGCGCTCACTCTATAAGTCACACACAACCAAATGAACGTCTGATAGATTATATGAATCCGTCATCATCACTCAACTGATTCTATTGAATACTCGAAGTCGACTCCAGTTTGACCAGTTATATGCAGTATGCACGTTCCAGTTACGTCTTGGAATCCTCAACAGTTACATCTGTGATTGTTCCTTATGATTGATAATCAAGAGATAGATAATGACTTCATCACGAGCAGTAACTGACCTATGGCCGTAGCCGCGGTTCCCCTGGGAAACCTCTAGGGATTCTTCACATTCATAAGGACAATGAAGCTCCGAAACTCTCAGCGACAGTCTAATGGCGATTGATGAATGTTCGCAAGAACGGGCGGCCGCGCAGGTGGTCGCGCAGATCGCTATGGACAGGGAACGATTACGCTTTGCGTTACGCAATTTAGACAATAGCGACGCGTAATGGTGACTCTCAGGTTTCAATTGAAAGATCCTCCTCATTGCATATTCCAGGAAACTTGATTCAGCGTGGCAGTCATTGATGGATGCTCTTGTATTGTCCCTGGCAAATACACCCATTTGTAAGAAGATAGCTTAGCGAATAAGGCTACCTAACTGGAAAATCATTAATTGATTGTGGTAATAAATGTAATAAATTTAGTCCGAATGGTTGAATGGGCGCATTTTGAGGAATCAGAGCCCGCACTAGGAATAGCTTGTTGTGCTGACCCTGACCCCCACCACCCGATTGTGCAATTCCAGTTGTATGGCAGAATTTTGTCCGAACGTTTAACGTGCCCTCGCTACTGGACAGTGGACACGGTCCCCTCCGCTCACTCACGTTACCTGGCTTCTGTGCGGCCCCTGCCACAGACACGCACGCCATTACACGTAGGAGCTAAATGTGGCCACCCGCACCGGGGCTTGAACCGGGATATCACTACCGGTTAACCCTATTCCGGGCGGGCTCTGAAAGGTTCGATTCTGGGCGGAGGGGGGCCTTTTCGCCCCCCCCCTTCAGATCTAAAAAATTACACATCGCAGCGACAAACGGCAAACAGCGTTTGATAGGTCTACCACTTTTACATAACACATTTTCAGGTCAGGTCAATATTGAGGTCACCAGAGGTCATCAACGATAAAATGTTTTGGAATTAGTTACCTATATAACTTTTAAACTAAGAAACATAGAGACATAAAATTAATACATTTTTTGTTGCTCTCGTCGAGGCGATGCGAAATAAGTATGCAATGGCCTTCACAGGTCAATTTGAAATTTGACCCGAGGTCAAGGTCAGGTCATTCATCAATGAGGTTGTGGGGTATGGTCATGCTGCATACCAAACGACGCGCCTTGACCAGGCGAGCAGTTTGGTACCACTTACAAGTCTTTAGCACCATCATGTCGTGATTTATTGACATAAAAACGATTTATGGCGTCACATGACCTCAGATGACCTTTCCCGGTGCCCCTGTCAATTAGCGGCACCAGGATCATCACCGATGAGATAATCTTCCATAATACTGAAAGAATTGGGTGGTTTCGACTCGTTTACATGAAGCAGGAGGCGTTTCAATATTTTCCCATAGGCTTGCAATGTAAAGGTCACGAGTCTGGCCTGACCTCAGGTCATAGATATAAAAATTCTGAGATATACAAATTGCACATACCGGTACCCTAACTAAAACCTGAAGAGAAGAAACTGATCCGTCAAAAACTCTAGCTCTAGCGTGGTTGCAAACTTTTCTGAGGTGGGGTCACCAAACCGCCTCTGGTGACCTGACCTGACCTAACCTAACCTAACCCGGCAACTTTTTTTTGTCAAAATGTGCACAATGAATTTTAGGAAAAGTCACCGAGTATGAGCTTTCAGTCTTGCAGCGTTTGGCAATGGCACAAGAAAAACCTGAAAGGGGGCCTTAAAGCCCCCCCCCCCCGCCCGGAATAGGGTTAAGCGTCGAATTCCGGCGCTTTTATCCACTCGGCCACGGAGAGGACTATCTTAATACCAAGACCATCAATGACCAATCAGTGAATTTATTCGCCACTTTTGATTGTGCTGTAAGAAGCGCACCTATCATGACTTCATTTCCTTGTCGATGTTATATTTGCGCGGTCTTCAGCGATGTGCAAAAAGAAGCTAACAAACTTAGGTATCCTTGATACACCCTTTCCAATCATGACTAGTTCAAGTGCCCGTAATAAATCGAATTATAATTTTCGGTGAACTGAATGATCCTGTATCACAAACTCAACGACCCAAACCAGCCCACACCAAATTACATCACGTCTAGAATACCAAATACACGAGCACGCGGCACAAACATCACACTAAGAAATGCAAACACCCACACCAGACTTCCTCATCGCACATCATCTTATTATAAGTCATTCTTTCCAGCGACAATCAGAAACTGGAACCAATTGCCAGAAACCATCCGTAATCAAAATCATAAATCATTTAAAAAAGAAATTCGCGAGCGGCTGGGGTTACCTGATCCACCAAAGTATTACAGCTTCGGAACAAAGGAGGGAAATACATTATATACTAGAATGCGTACCGAAATGACATATCTGAACTCCCATTTATATAAAATCCTCAAATGTCTTTCCCCAATGTGTGACTGTGGCTATCCTGACGAAACGTCCCAACATGTCGTCCTTTCCTGTCCCAAATATGCGAATCCCAGAACTGAAATGATTAATACATTAACCCGCATCTCGCCTTCTTTTGCTGACCTTGAACAACCTCAACTATTCCTAACATTGGTACACGGCACTGATCTCGGCGGTGTTGGTGGTCGGGCGGCGTTTCAAAAAAATTTGATTGACACCGGTAGATTAACTTAGACTCTTGCACGCGGTAAACTTGCTCATGTGGCTGGTGTCCGAGGTGGGTTGTGTGGCGGCTGACACCGACATCAGACTTTGGTGCCCGGCGGCCGGTGCCGTGGCGGCGGCCGGTGTTTTATCCCTTGGTTTACCCTTACCCAGACATGGTGCCTCGAGTTAAGTACATTGTGTGCTTTTGCATCATGTCTTATCTGTTTGTTCAACTTTATTTTTGCATGCCTTGATCAATAAACGAAGTGATGATGATGATGATGATGACTGCTCCTCTGTAGTCAACTGCTGTTTTACTTCCAAAAGCATGCAGCAAAGAGGCAGAATGCACACACACGAATCATCCCCATCGCCAGTCACGCGAATAAATCATCGCCAGTCACGGTACTTGTGACTTCATTCAATGATCTTCATTCATAGACCTTCCCATTTTTACGATGCATATGGAGAAGCCTACGGTTGGTAAATGTGTGGAAATACAGATAGGTACGAGAGTGACTATGAACATAAAAGTAGTTAGTTGGACGTTATTTTACGTCAGGGACTAAGGGGAGTCCCTACGTGTACACATCTGTTGTTAGTATATAAGACCATTCACGGGGATCACGTTCAAGGGCATTTACCGTAACAGACGGTGCGAGAAGGAATGTACAGGAAACAGCACTAGTGGGTCTGGATGGGACACGTTTAGTGTTGTTAATTCACGCTGCACTTATGCGCTGCAACCAATAGTTGTTTTCCAATAGAAAAAAAAAACAATTCCAACGGAAAGTGTTTGTCTATTTCAAACACCCTGCAGCTATCATCGGACCATGTAAACATTTATATCGTTATCAAACGTACACATTAAATTATGCGTTTCTAGTCCTTCCTTCTATCAAGGTAAACTGGCGCAACGCTGGGTCACGTGCTGTGTTTGCAGGCGACTGGCTGTCTGTTCGACCACCTCCGCTGGGGCGACGCCTTTCTGGTGGTGTACTCCGTGTGTGAGAGATCCAGCTTCCAGGCGGCTCGCGGCTTCCTGGAGACCCTCAGCCAGGAGAAACTGCCGGGCTACTTCACCACCGTCCTTCTGGGCAACAAGCGCGACATCGAGCACGCTAGGTGAGCTCCGCAGGTCAGCTGGCTGTCCCACGGGACCGGGACCACGGCACTGGGTGAAGGCGGGGGAAGGGGGGGGGGGGGCGACGCAGATGGCGGACCTTGCGCCGTCCGGAATACAGAGGCTGCTGCAAGTCATCATTGTTGGCATTTTTCAACGTCCAGTCGCTGTCGGTTCCGCGTACGCCGCGGGTGCCGCGCCGCACCTGTTCGGGGGTGGCTTCCTTCCGCATACACGCCATGTGTATGGATGACTGACATACAGCCGTCACTGGCTGCCGGGGTCGCCCCTGTACTGCCGTCACAACATACACTGGACAGGGGGTTTCGTGAGCCACCATCGCCATGACCTGTGACTGGAGTCCCCACTGTCACCGGTAGTGACTCGTGGGTCCCTTCTGCCATCCCACGGTCATGACCTGTGACCGGTGACGGTTCACCCCACCGGGTGGCGGTCCGTGCCGTCTGTAAATCACCCCAGTCCGTCCGGTGGATGCCCGGGTGGCTGCCTCAGCCTGCCAGCTGTACCAGTACTAAGGCCATTGTTATTCTGACCGGGCGGCGGCCTATAGGCCGAGATGTGAGCGAGCCAGAGCGCGGGATCAATAGCTCACAAATGAGCCTACCGACCACTATCGCAACGAAGGTGACCGGTGGGGCAGTTACCGCTGTGATACATGGCAAGATGCGGATTGTGGCATGAGAAAGATCGTGTTTGTCGGACTGATAGGAAGGCAAATGAGCTTTCCATTCAGAAGTGGGCCAGATAACCCTTTCTCGTAGTCAAGGACCCGCACGTTGTTGGTATAAACACCTACGTCAACACAACAAGATTAAGGCACATTTTATGGTAGTTGTTACTTTCAAAGCGTTGCAGCAGCCTCCACCCAAGGTCTCAAAATCATTTTGCAGAATACTATCTTTCAAAAAGTAATCACAAATAGGTTGAACAGTTGGAAGGCCTACTAGCATGCATTGAATGAAGTCAAAAGCTCAATGGTGGTTGAAAGAAATTCACTTTCATGAGCTACATAGAAGAGAACAAAGATGTTTGATCTTTCCTGTATGGGCGCGAAGATTCCAATATTAAACGGAAATTAAGTTCAAGAGCACATGCATTGCTGTAAGATATCAAAACTCATTTGCATTGTTTGTGGTTGTGCCCCTCCTAAGCACAAAAATCCCCCGTTGACAAACCCTCTCTCCATTTCAGGCAAGTGGACACGGAGGACGGGCACGAGCTGTCGCTGGCGTACGGCTGTCCGTTCTACGAGGTGTCGGCGGCCGAGAGCGCAACAGGGGTCGCACTGGCCTTCCACACCCTGCTCAAGGAGGCACGCAGCCTGCAGCTGCTCAAAATGCTGCCCATCCGCCGCCGGTCCGGCGTCAACAGCGTTTCCAAAGTCCTCGGCAACATCTTCGGCAAGAATGGCAAGTACAAGAAGAAGAGGCCCTCGCTCAGTATTTAAAAACAGTGTGGAGTGTCAATGTATGTAATTTGCGCTGTTGGAACTGTGTTCGCTTATGATGTGAATTGGATTAACTGCCAAGCTACTTTTGTGGCATGTTTTAACTGATGTTAGATATGTGGCTTTAGGATAGGCATTCAGAGAAGGGTCTACTACACTTTGAGTGATGCCATTGTTCTGTTAAACAGTACAATACTGTTGAAACTGCCTTGTTCTGCCTTCTGAGTCGTTTAGAATATCTAAGGATGTTCGCATGAGATTTAAGCAATGACCTTTGTTCTGAGAAATTGACAAGTGTGAAGAATGAAATGTATAAAATCCACATGTTTTTTTCAGCGCTTTTGATGGGAATCCGAGAGGGAGCCTAAACGTTGCATTTTTTATTGTCACTTTCCTCGTACTTCTACCCAAATGTTCGAATAATTTTTTGAGCTTGACTTCATTTCAAGCATCAGTGGTCTCCATCATAAGTCTTTATCATTCCAGCCTTCAATCAAAGCCCGAAGACCCACATTGCGTCACGATCTAACTGAGTTCATGCCCACATTAAGAGCCAAGCCTCTTCGAGACACATCCGCAATGGCGGAATGGGAACTGTCACAGTAACGATGACGGACTCGGCGACTCCGAAGACGGATGACGATGACGAGGCGGAACTCAATTTCAGCTGAGTCGTCTTCTCGTGACACAGCCGCAAAATGTCGTACGGAGCAGTGCGCGTCGTGACTCGCATTCCTGAAAATGCCGACCGTAAAGCACCTTTATTGGGCATCATCGTGCAAACGATCACCCAGCGTTTTTATCCTCGATAACTCCCAAACCTTAAAAAACTTCGTTCCGTTCCCTCACCTCCCAAGCCAGCAGTCGACGTCGTTCTACGTATTCCTTTTCCCAGGGTCTATTCTGCCAACTGAAAGGAAGACCTCTGCGGTACACCATCTTCCCATCAGTCATCGGACGTGACCTAGCATGAATAGATGTGTCCTCTGTTGAACCTCCATGTTCCCCATTCTTTCCATCTTCTGCTGCCCTCCTCTGCAGGAGACACAGGTCCCTGTCCCTCGATATGGCTCCATCTCCTTATCGAGCCTTTCCCGACTGTCCCCTTGCAGAGCTGATGACGTCAGAGGTTCCAGAAGGTAATGAACGGCGCTCCGGGAGGACAGGTAATGTGCCATTGCTGACAGGTGGCTGCGCTTATATGGTCGGCGGGGTCCGGAGGTGGGTGGGGTGATGGGCCAGCCAGGCTTCCACTGCAGAGGCTCAGTAAGATGGAGCTGCGGTCTGCAGAGCACAGTTCACAGCGGGAATGAGACGGGGGCAGTGAGCCGGCCAGCGGCGGGGATAACTCACCTCAACGATCGGCACGTCAAGCTGACGTCGTGGGTAAATCAGCTACTGAGTACTGAGAGAGGTGTGTTGACAATAGAAATAGAGCTGTTCAGTTTCCAGTGGTCTATGTCGATGGACAGAGAATGAGAAACTAAGGCCACAGAGAGAAAAATGTTATTTGTCAGTAGCGGCGGAACACCTTCAATTAAAGGAACTATCCCACCTTCTAAAATGTTGTTAAAACCAGTTAAATTGTGCCCGACTTTATAGATTGGATGACCAGGAACACGGTTCTGGCATTTATTTTTCATTAAACATCTTAGGCTTCCCATATTCCAAACACAAACTTTCAAATATGTGACGTCACAGCCCAAAATTACCTCCTTCCCCAGGCCACATTACTGTCATAAAGCTGATTCTTTTTACTCTGTAGGCACCACAACAAAGTTCAGACCAAGTTTTAAGCGATTTTTCAATGAACAAACCCATTTAAATCAGAATGACTAAACGAGGTGACGTCACACTAACGGACGCTCCATGTTGAAGATAGGGCCTTGCGCAAGGCCCATTTTCAAATGAAGGGAACGAATTTCTTCAACACCAAGAGGCCGCGGGGGTTGCAACCTAGATAGATAGTGGTTTCTGAACCTCGCCGCAAACTTGGCTATCTCAACTCAAACCCCATGTTAAAGGTGGGATAGTCCCTTTAACCCGCGACCTGGTGGGGGGGGGGGCTATTTTTTGCCCCCCCCCCTTCCAGACTTTTCGATATATCTCCAGAACCGCTGCGCCGATCGTCACCAAACTTTCAGTACCCTCCCGGACATCAATTTTACACATTGTGACCAAAAATTTTTCCAAAAGCTATGATAGGTTGGCCGGAAATGACGTCAGAGTGACGTCATGTTCTGCCGTTTTCGACCCAAAAAAGGGTTTCGCGGGAAGAGCTGTCAGGCCTATAGCTTTGCAAATACAGAAAAATGTTTAGGACATAAAAGCTGTAGAATTGACAGGGCTACAAAACTGCTATCTCGGATTTTTGATTTTTTTTTTATTTTGACCCCCAAAAATTAAAAAATAGATTTTTGGGATATAATAGTCAAAAAATCCCAAAAGTTTTTTGAATTTCGCAAAAACCGGAATATATGTGATAGTCCTTACCACCTTCCATCCACATACCAAATTTTAGATTGATACCTCTTTTTTTGGCGAAGTTATAGCGAAAAAACTGTTCAAAATTGATGACGTCAAATTTTCAAACTCAATTTTTAGCAATTCTAGACCTCGTAGTGCAAAACAAAGACCACCATTAGACTCCCCGTGACGAGCTGCATCGAATCGATACCCATTTTATGCAAAAATATCAACTTTGAAATTTGACCTTTTTTGACCTGACCTTGACCTGACCTCCACCAGAAAGTGACCTAAACCGTACCTGATGGTCTTATAACCAACACCATTGGGTTTGATATGAAAAACTGGCCATAAAACATGCATCGCACAACCTTAGTAAAGTTGGGTTCATGTGGTGACCCTTGGTGACCTTTGGTGACCTGACCTGTGACCTGACCTGGTATGACCAGTGACCTCTAATAGCAACATATGTACTAGACAACTGACGTCTTATCGCTGATTTTCGACAAAATGCGTTTTACTCGGTGTTATAGCGCTTTCCCTAGAAGCCCCGTGAACGGTGAAACATTTTATCTTTGACCTGACCTGTGACGTCATCGGTGACCCCGAGGTCAATAAAATTTGGTTTCCCTCGACAAATTTGACAGGGCTATCGAACGCCGTTTGAATTTTGCGGATCCGTCCAGTAGTTTCGGAGATACGAGGGGGGGCAAAAAATAGCCCCCCCCCCCCCCCACCAGGTCGCGTTATAAACAGACCCCACCAGGGCGCGGGTTAAGGGGGGCACTGCCGACTTTTGATCCCATTCTTTCCATGCAACGCCCATAGGGCTAATGTTAAAATGCCGAAATCAAAGGGGGGCACGGTGCCCCGGTGCCCTCCCCGTTCCGCCGCCTATGCTATTTGTAAAAGCAGTCAAAAGCATGTAGTTACCAGAAGCGAATTTTATTCTATATTCCACGGGAAAAGGACCAGTAGACCACTAACCGACCGAGTCAGTCGCAGGCACCACGAGCCAGACGATTTCCGCTCTCGGAGAGCTGGAGCTAGCCACGTGCAGTCATTATGCAGTCTCTTATTGGGACGGTGCGTCATCGCAAATTCATATTCTGCTTCCTAGGCCGTATAACTGGACTGTCACAGCATTAGCACTCACTGTCGCCCCTTACATCAGATACGCCCTATCCACTCTTTCAGACCAATGTCAGAGAGCTGCATAATCTCCCCGCACAGTCGGTCACTGAGGCAAGTCGTACACCCGCCCTCAGAACGCACGGCGCACGCAGCGCGGGTGTCACTGTGTCACTCAGACTGACACCGAGTGACACGGGGCGACACTGAGCGCGGGCAGCACCGCTCGGGATACCGGCCTGTCCCCACGGACCCCCGCCGAGGGCGGTATGTCCGTGCACAATGTGGCCGGGTTAGAGTGGAGGTGCTCAGCACACAGAGAGGAACACCGGCCTGCATGCATCTGGTTATTCTCGTGCGTTGTCAAAAGATTCCAGGCCACCCACATCGGGGTCCGTTAGTGGCCCGAATACAAACGAGAGTGAGCTCTCCAAACGTGTTGCATTGTATGAGAATTTGTAGGTGTTTCTACTGGCTTACTGAGTGTTCCCACTACATATGAAAGCCAAGGAACGATAATGACCGACAGCTTAATCGACAATGTCAATTGGACCAATCTCGTTGATTCGCCCCATGGAAAGCGAATGGGTAAAGGCAAGAAGACATTGAAAAAAACAAATAGGAAAAAATGGTTCGAGTAGAACACTTGAATAAATAGCCAAATTAGTATCGTGCTTCGGCCTTCAAGGCACCGAAACGATTTTCGTTCATGCCATTCATCGTACGAGACTCAAATGAAAAGTGGGTGGAAGGAAACAGCACGACAATCCACTAACTTGCATTCTGATATATTCCCATGGGCAAAGTCCATATGAAAACTACGTCATCGCTTCAATATTCACGGAGACGCCATGAGCTTTGCTGCATCCCGTTGCATATTTACTCAGCAGCAATAAACAAAGCCGTCAGTGTAGCGCTTGCATGACTCCGGCAGGTCAGACCCAGAAAAGGCACCGGAAAGGTCGAAACCAGGGTGGTTGGCCACATCCATCTACCAAATGCAGCTCTACATACCAGCAGAACACCAGTTAACGGTGGTTTATACCTATCCCCTGGGCTCAGTCCGGAGTGTAATCTGTCTCAGCGAGCGGTATTCTGCGCTCTTGTTGCACATAACCCCAAGACACGCTAATGGTGCTCCAAATGAGCCCTAACGACGTGGGTTTGACCTCATCGCTAATGCACGCTGCATGGCGCAGCAAACAGTCGTTAGGTTTATCAAAGACTGTCAATTTAGATCTCACTCGATCACTGCGCAGTGTTCAGCGCAGTGATCTGCGCCGTCTGGAGGCTCCTCAGTCGGGGTCAGCCCGCTGCTGCCGGACCGGTCCGCCCTCGTGTCGTAGGGTGGAGTCCGCCGCACCGCTGCCACTCCCGGCCATTGAATGGATAGTATGGCGCACAGGGTCCGGTTCTGGCGGCGCTGAGGTACGGTCGTCCGAACCACCACGCCGCGCGCGCACCCCACTGCAGCACGTAATGGCGACCTTCGACTGCCCACACGCAGTCTCAGCAGCTGAGAGAGACGCTCACTTATAGAGGAGGGTGACACGGCATTTCGGCAGGAGCATCAGGCGCAGCTGAGGCAGGAGGGAATGAAACTCTTCTGGGCCGACATTCAATTAAGCAGTGGTTTGGTTTGTGAGATATTCTGAAGCTGCATTTAGTCGAGTACCTATAAAGAAATATTAAGGGATTACGTTTTTCTCTAATGCAAACATTGCGCATAACTAGGAACTCATGACTGGAAGGTAAAATATGCCAGGGAGGAGCGTCTAATTGTTATGCTCTAATACCGATCCAAAGGCGTTTTCATTGCAGATTAGCTGCACCCTGAGAAAAGGGACCTAAATATGGGCGGTGATTACACATCGGCCTGTCAGTTTCGAGAGATTTACAACACACTACAGTCATGATCCTCAATTTTATGATGATCGGAGCAGGCAACGGTCAGGAAAGAAATGCGGCTATTGAGTTTAAGTGACTCGCCCACTTTACAGCAGGGTTTAGCGTAGGGAAAGTGTCAAAACGTCAGTGTAATGAAAGATGACTGAACATAGGCATACTGATATGGACAGGAAAATCACATTGGCCTTTATATAACGCGCCTGGCGTCTGTAATGCAAAATTCAATGTTAACTTGACAGCAAATTCAAGGAACATGATTAGTTAGACCAAGTAGTGGAAGCTGGTCCTTCGTTATCATTTTAATAAACTGAATATTGGTATGACAAGTCAGGTGCGTTTAGTAATGTGGACAGCTAGTAGATGAAAAGCAGTCATTATTTTTTTCATACAGGCATTGCCACTGTAAATCTATGTTTTCAAATTGCTCGGGAAACACTGGCAAGCCCCACTGTGTTTGTCTAAGTTCTTACCTGAAATGTATGTTCCACGAAGAATAAGTCAACGAGACATACCTAAGTAGACCACGGTATGCAAGTTGCGCAATCACATACAGTATACACCCGAAAAACTTCGCCCGAGAGCATCACTTGCATTCAGTGTCTTATGCCACCATCAGATATTCCGTTTCTAAAAAGAATGTTTACGTTGAGCCATAAAGCAAAGCTTTCACACCCCATAAAATGTTAACCCTCGCCCGCACATGGGGGGGGTGGTTGCCACCCCCCCCCCCCCCCCCAGGTAGTCTTTCTGCTCTGCACTCAACATTTTTGGAGCTAGAAGGCTGATTTTTCGTATAGCTGCTCCTCTATCCTTTCTTGATGTCCACTGAAAATTTCAAGTTTCTGTAATTTTTGGTTTCGGAGATATGACCTTGTTTTTCAGGTCATGTCATGACCCAAATGGCCAATTCTCAACATCTTTCGCTTGCCATGGGCCTTGTGAGCTTTTGACACCCTGCTTTCGGCCTTTTTTGCCAGTCTTACCTCCCACCTATCATGGAACATGCTGTTCGACGATGTACAGGGGTCAAGGTCAGGGTCAAGGTCAACCTAGGTCATCTAAGATAATTGCGTTTTAGGCAAGCTGAATTTACTTTTTGTGAAGTTTTTTGACTGCATTTTTGGTAAAAGCTTCTCAGATCATGATTTCATGTAATATGGACCCAAAAACAATCGGTGCACACATCAGTATACACACAGACACACACAGACATACAAACACATATAATTGACCTTGACCTAACTTGACCTGAAATGACCTCAGCAGCAAAATTCTGGTCGGGTAGTGTGACAAAGAGGTTCTAGCTGGCTTGGCACCAGAAAACAGCATCGTCATCGGTATTTGATAAGCAGCGCACTTGATATCCAACGGTGACCCAAAACAGCAATATTTTTTAGTTTGACCTGACCTGGAAGGTCAATGACTGACCTGAGAAGGTAAAACTGGGTATCATTGGATTCGTCTCTTCCCAAGGAATCTTTTTGGTCTTTACTGCTAAGCTCTATCTCCAACAGGAACGAAATGGCGCGGGGGGGGGGGGGTGGCAACCACCCCCCCCCCCCCATGTGCGTTCTAGGATGGGAAAATAGCATGTGCGGGCGAGGGTTAACGACGCAGCTCAGACGCCATAAATGTGTGTTGTGATTGCCTGTTCAGTGTTTGGTCATCAATCTAAGTTGTAAAGATGCAGCCGTAAAGAGAGCATATTTACCAGCATATTAATGAGTAACAAATTCTAGGGCGGTTTTACTGCGGTTTCATCAGAATCTAGGATCATATTGTTCTGCTGCGCTCTTCGTACGTAGCCATGAAAACCAATTGCCTTCTCGGATACCAATGACAAACAGGTTATGACAGAAGCAAACATTGAGCCGCAATGTCCTCCATACTAGAGTTGCAAAGGTTTCCCCAAAGGCTGCTACCGGCCCCACAAAAATTTTCTGGGATACCGGCATGCTACCACGCCCCAAGCAAAAAAACCGAGGTCCATGTGTTACCCCTACCCTTAGCAATGGAAGTAGCAATGGAATTCTACCACAAAATGTATCTTGCAGTGGCTAATATTGCTGTTACACAATATGAGAGCCTCTTAGTGTCCAAATTTTGAATCCTATGCTGATATTTTTTTTTTGCACAAAATCAAAAATACCGGCATGCTACCGGCAAGACATGCCAGATACCACGAAAAAACCTGCGGTAGTGAAACATTACCGGCATGCCGGTAGTGCGGTAGGGAAATTTTGCAACTCTAGTCCATACCTATCACAGCAGCTCGACCGAATTTCGCCCTGGTTAACTATAGGGAGTTTGCAATGATCCTATGGTTCCTGCAGCACTGCAGATAATAAAAAACATCCCCTATGTGAAAATACCAGAAAACATTTAAAACACCGAGCACTCAATGCCGCCCTGTCTCATGATTTACCTTTGGGAGCTTTCCATCGACATCCATATTCCATACCACTTCATCGCGCTGCTCGTCTGGCTCTATACCTGTTCGTAAAAGCGCCTGCTCGAGGCCTTGCCCGCGGAGCAGCCTGGCGCGTCTGCGGCGGTCGTCCGCCCGGTCTTACCACGGTGGTCGGTCCCACCGCCAGCGAAGGCGAGTTCGGCCGAGAACGCGCCCCTGTCAACCCGGCAGTGATTGATGGGCCGCTGCAGAGCTGGTAATGTCAGGTAGGTACCGCCCCTGGTGCTTATCAATGACTGCTGCTGCTGTCACTGCCACTGCTGGCACTGTCACTGCAGAGCTGGTAATGTCAGGTAGTCAGGTAGGCGCCGCCCCTGGTGACTGTCACTGACTGCTTCTGCCACTGCTGCCACTACTGTTCTGTCACTGCAGAGCTGGTAGTCAGGCGCCACCCCCGGTGACTGCCACTGACTGTCACTGCTGTCACTGCTGTCGTTGCTGCTGCCACTGCTGCTGCAGCTTCTGCCGCTGTTGGGCGTTGTATCTTTAGACGGACGGTGGGCATATACTCTGACGGTGGTCTGAGATTCCCCCCTTGACGGTGCAACCGATACATGTGTCCGGTGGACAAAGGAAGCTCAGTGGACACAGTTTCATACACGCTTTTGATGAAAGTTGAAGTTGAAGTTTAAAATTCATCGATGCTGAAATTAACAATATCCAGGTCAACGAGTTGCACTTAACGTTCACTGTTTAGCTCCTTTATCATTTCCATGTATACTGTATAATGTATATGAGATGCCATGTTGGTGGAACAATGAGCGCATTAGCTACGAGACCAGGGCAAAGACCCTGCCAAGAATGTGCCGTCCCTAGGCGATTCTGAGGTTCCGAGCGGCCTTAGTCATATTATTTGAAGGAATCCTACCAATCCTACTTCAGACACAGTAATTACAGTCGTTTATCACGGCTGGATCTTAATTGGTCGCCTCGATTCCTCTCACTCGGACGCGGGGCCTTCGTGCGTGATGGAGCGCGCGTCACACTTGGGGGTGTTCTGGGAGGGGTCTCTCTCTCTCTCTCTCTCTCTCTCTCTGGCCTGCCATCTCATATGGTGGCCGAGCCGATCAGACTTGACCACGGTCTGCACGCCGATATAAACGCCGAACGTTAAGGGAAAATATATCATGCTATGCTGTTTTCCCATTCCCTGCGACGGTAAGAAGCAACCAACAAATGAAATGTTAGATAGCAAAGTGGTAGCCTGTTCCGTTAGACATGAAAACAGGTCTTCCTAAGGCATTTCCGGTTGGTACACTTCGAACAACAGCTATTGAGGAATTGTAGCATTTTGGCCACCCCAGTCCGCTGTAACTTGGTAACGAAGCGCTCTCGGCTTCTCTTCCCTAAGCTTCGAGGCCCGGTCGGCCTCCTCTGATGCCATCCGCGGCGCCTTGGGAGTCCTCCACTCACCCTCCCTAATGTCAGAGGCGTCGCCTTTTTGTTGCGCACGCCGGCGAGGCGGTGTGGTTGCAATGTGCATCATCAGCACTCCACGACGTGATTAGATTGTATCGGTACCATTAGTGATAGCTGAACGCGGTTTAGCTTTGAAGTTATCAATATAATTGATTGTTGTGGAAGTCGATAAAAAGGATGCATTGTGAATGTTTTTTTCAATTACATTAGCTTTACCATGCCTTACTTTAACTTTGCACCTCGGACTGAGTTGAGTTACCAACAATTTTTTTACTGGATGTTGTTATTGCAAGAACTTTGCGGAGAATAGGTAAGAAATATTTTGCTTTATTGAGGTCTAGCGGTTAATTAAATCACTCAAGGGTTGTGAGATATGAAGTTTAGAGAACGCATGATGCTGATATTGCTGATGCCACTGATGCCGTCAGTGCGTATAACGCGCTACCACAGGCGCTCCGTGAGATGGAGCCCAGACTCTTCCCACGGAACCTCCGTAAACACCTGCTCGAGCGTCAAAACGGCGATTAATAGGTGTCGGATTGTATGTAGTTGTGTGCAGAGCAGACTTGAGACAGCTCAAGAAAAAAGTGAGCTCGCTCAGCTCAACTCCGTCTTATCCACTCCCGCTCAGCTCCCGCTCAGTGTAACGCGGCTCAGCTCAGCTCACGTTCCGCTCAAACCGGCTGCGCTCCGCTCACGCCCAGCTGAGCTCAGTTTCCGCTCAGCTCAGTTCAGTTTCCGCTCAGCTCAGTTTCCGTTCAGCTCAGTTTCCGCTCAGCTCAGTTTCCGCTCAGCTCAGCTCAGTTTCCGCTCAGCTCAGCTCAGCTCAGCTCAGTTTCCGCTCAGCTCAGCTCAGCTCAACTCAGTTCCCATTCAGCTCAGCTCAGTTTCCGCTCAATTCAGCTCAGCTCAGATTCCGCTCAGAAAAAATGTACCGACGAAAAAATGCACGGACGAAAAAATGTACAGACGAAAAAATGCGAGACGAAAAAAGTCGGACGAAAATCTGCGGACGAAAAATTGTCCGACGAAATTCTGCTAGACGAAAAAAAAACGTCATGGAATCATCTCAACTAGGCGGTGTTCCACGGCCGAGGCACCCTGCCAGGAGCTGACGTTACATTTTGGGGTAGTGTTGGAACTTGGAGATAAGAGTTTGTTTATATCTCCATGGAAACCCCATTTGACACGTGTGATAGCAGCGTGCTGTTATCAGTGAAACCTATAACACCACCCTGATCTTAACCAAGGCAATGTCAACACTATTAGAACTCATAGTCGGCGTGTAAATAAGGGAGCTTTTCCCATATAATGGACATCAGAAGGTGAGAGTTCCAGTTAGCGCCTCTGCCCCACCCCACTTTCAATAGGATATGGTTGCTTAGCCAGCATTCAACCAACGAAGAGGAACTTTATTTGCTAATTCCTAATTGTAAATATTTTATGCAGAGGTAAGAACCCTTATTGATAAAATTTATTTAAATAACTGCTTAAATAACAAAGTGAAGAATGCTGAATTGCACATTGCGGAGCAGAGTGTCAAGGCGAAGCATCAAGGCCTGACAGTAGATATTCATCTTGCAGTCAGACTTGAAACTTGAGACTGGCTGTATTAGCCTGTAAATTGGCCAAGACCCTGGTCTTCCAATTTCCATGCAATATGGATGAAAGAAATTAAGCTTGATTAGTGATTACTATTGATTTCTTTAGAGTTTTGATATTTTTAAGTGCGATCACGAAGGCAGTGTACACTCCATAGCTAGTTCATTAAGCATCAAAGCCTGAGTTAAATTCCAAGCATGAACTGAAAAGAATTAGAACTGGATCAGCTCAGCTCAGCTAAATCAGCTCAGCTCAATCAGCTCAGCTCAGCTCGCTCAGCTCGCTCAGCTCAGCTCAGCTCAGCTCAGCTCAATCAGCTCATCTTAGCTCGCTGAGCTCAATCAGCTCAGCTCAGCTCAGCTCAAGCTCATTCAGCTCAGCTCAAGCTCATTCAGCTCAGCTCAGACAGCAGCTCAGCTCAATGCATTATGAGCCGGCTCAGCTCACAGCTCAATAATTTGGCAAAATGTTGAGCCGGCTCATGAGCTGAGCTGATTTTTGAGCCGGCTCAACTGGGCTGATCACAAGTCAGGTGCAGAGTGTCTGTTCCCAGTTCCCATGGATTGTTTTTGACACGCGAATCATAATAGCCATGTGTTCATGGATGATTGCAAGGTGTTAATACAATACAATACAATACAATACAATACGGGTTGGTGACTCGCAGATGTGTACGTCTCTTGGGACAAACACTCTGGTAGGAAATGACCCAGCAGCTCAAACGGGTCAATCCGACAGAGTCAACAAAGCATCACGCTCCCGCTTCAGATGTTCTCAATGGTTTGTTAGGGATGACCAACAGCTTGGAACAAGGACATCTGATTATGACTGAAAAAAATGTTGGTCGTGAAGATGGAATTACTCGTGTTGGACAAGACTTCGGTGCCTGGAACGTTCATTATATTTTGTCACACTTTGGCGTGTGCACTGTGTATCCGTTTTTATATAAATAACCAGCTAATCCTGATCCAGTAGGTGCGTGGCCGTGGGTGCGGGTGGAAGTGGGCCTGAAACATCGCGCCCCTGCATGCTCACTGCTCGTAATCCAAGTTTCGGTATTAGAAGACGCGATGGCTTCGCGTGTGCACAAATTAAGATAAATTTGTGCAGCCTTCATCAACGCATGATTCTGCCAAGTGACTCGAGCTGGCTACATTGGTAGGTAGGTAATTAAGGGAAATTCATCTTACCTACTTTTTTTACGGAATATTGTCACCCGTTCACTAGGGCTGTCACTACGCTGTCACCAAGCATAGCTACCAGTTGTCTCATCGTTTCGCTACACTTCTCAGATATTTGGGCAGCTCTCTCCCCTGCCCTCAGACCTGGGGCATTCCACGATAGATCGACCAAAGCCGTACACCCTCATATTTTATTTTTTGCTTAAAATTGGTCTAATGGGTTGTTATGGGCGGGGAAGCCAGCTGTGCCGAGGATTTTTTTCTTCGAACACCGGTTTCCGAGATATAGCCTCAGGCAATTCCTGGAGGTCACGCTGCAACCCTATGTTTGGCGGCTTATAACTCAGAAACTATTGGTTTTCAATGGTAAAAACTTGATATGTTTCAACTTGAAATCTACCAGCGAACGTTTTGGCTATCTCGGATTTTCGATTTTTGAAAATTTTGATCGCGTGACATCTTGATCTTTTTTTCGAAGAGTGACCTTGATATTTTCCCAACTGAAAGTCGCAATTTTTTCTGATGACGATTAAAGCCTTATCAATTGTCATTCATATGCGACAATAAAAAAGTGGCTTTCGGCCTGCATTGACCTGAGGTCAGGTCATTTTTATGACCTGTCCATTATTACGAGCGGGAGCGACAGCGAGATCTCGAGACTAAAGCAAGATAGCGACAAGTGGTAAACGATTCAGGATTCACACGAATAAGGTCTACAATTTTTACTGAGGTCATTTTCAGGTCAGGTCAAAGATGACGTCACAGGGATAAAAAGGAAGTCAAAATAGTTTTGGCTGTACCTTTTGATCTAATAAAGAAAGAGACGTAGAATAGGCACCAATCCGTTTGCTTTCGCCTAGCGCCAGTTCGTTTTGAACTTCGATACCGATGACCTGAGGTCAGGTCAATTTCTTGACCACCCCATTATAAGTCAATTGGGAAAAATCAGCTCCCTTATTTTTACACTAAAACGCGTCGGAATTGCCTAATATACCATGAGTGACTCCATATGCAACTAACTTTGACTACCTTGAGACCTTTTTTGCTCTTGGTCAACTGTGACGTTGCTCTTGGGTCATGTGACGTCATTAACCCTCGCCGGACCTATTGGTTTTCTACATACGCGCCGGCCGAGGGGGGGGGGGCGGGTACGACCCCCCCCCCCTCGCCGTTTCGCCCCTGGTGGAGCTAGCGCGTCGCGGAAAAAACGAGCGTGTGCGCCGTTGCGAGACGCAGAGATTGGTACCCGATTTTAAGGTCCTAGGTCAACCGGTGACCTCTGAGGTCAGGTCAAGTGCCCCAGGGTACGAATCAGTTTTTGGTGAATAACTTCGCAAAAAACGGCCGCAGAGCCGCGATTTTGGCAGCATCGTGTTCGCCTCGCTCAGGCGCGTCGAATGATATACTCTTTGTTCGGGTCAGGTCAACTTGGGGTGTTGACCTCAGGTCAAGGTCAGGTCAGCACCCCCAGGTCACGAAGTTGGTCGAAAGAGTCCATGTCGCATGTCATTCGATTCGGCAGGTCTTCCTGAGTCCAGTGGTGGCCTTTCCGACTCGCTAGCTCAATTTGATCGGGAGTTATTGACGAAAAACTAATATGACCTTGATGAATGACGTCACGGAAGGTGAACATTGCAAAACTGACGCATCTAACCTTGCAAGGAGTGCATCTAATCACGATTCTGTGTGCTTGGGATAGTTGGAGATCGTTCCCGGCGCCAGAATAGCAGTTTTCATTTTTCCCCATTGACTTATAATGGTGAGGTCACGAAAATGACCTGACTAGTGATGTCAATCGGTTACCGAAAATTTCGGTACCGAAAAGATATGCTGACCGATTCGGTAATCGGTCGGTCAGGCCCCCAAAAAATCGGACACTTTCGGTCACCCTGCCAGTGAAGCCATTTTCAAAAAGAGAAAGTATTCCATTTTTGCCTGGTTAAAATGAAATTTATTGGGATGTTAATGATAAAGAGTTGCAAAATTTCCCCCAAAAGCTACAAGAGATGCCACATTTTGGCAACTTCAGTACCCATCCTGATCCCACCCAGCAGGCAGCAGCCACCCATTGTGCAACCACAACTACAAGCAGGCTTATTTTGACTCAGTTGGCCCCACAAATACACACAATTTCGAAACTCAATTCCAGTCTAACTGTTAAGATATCACCTGTAATCAAAGAAGTTATTGCCTACAAAAATCATTATACAGTGATCAAAAATGCAAGGACAAAAAGAACTTGAATTACTGAAATGTGTTTCTGAAGACTGGACAGCTAGCACTAAGCACTTAGCAGTGATCACATTTCAATTTACATTTCACAGGTGTTCTACTATTCCACATTCTCCTTAAATATTGCAGGTACCAACCAAATGTTTGAAATCTAGATGACCACAACATAAAAATTAAAAACATAGGAATCTTGATAAAACTACAGAGGGCCATGTCCGCTTTCTGGAATGTTCCACATCATCTCCAAACACAAGGGATTTTGAAACAGATCAGAGACTTTAAACCAGCTGATTAAGTTGCTGCAAAAAAGGTTTTGGATTGTTACATGCTGCATCGTGAATGATTTTATTGATGTAAATGTTCCAACACGATTTTGATTTGAAGTCTAATGAAATCAACATTGTAAGTGTAATTCACTTCAAGAAAATTAGTTTCACTTCAATAATTCAACCAAAAGGGCATATAAATAAATATTAAGTCATCGTCTTACATCCTTTAGTTAGGAAAGAGAGGATCTTAAAAGTCAATCCTTGGTTCTACTTGGGTTCTACTGGGTTCTACTATTGTTTTGCGCCACTTGTATTAATTTTGTCTGCATATTGTGTTTTCTTGTAAAGATAAGACAAAGTGCCAGTTTAATGAATTTTCATTTCATTTTTGGGACGAAATTCAGGCTCAGAGCTACCTAATACTTGCCTTGTCAGCTGGATTTTCAGTGTCAAATTCTTCGTAGAGTGTCTCAGACCACATCTCAAGACTCAAGGCCAGTTTCCAAGCAGTGTTGATGTGTTTTGTGGTGTTTCGATTCTGCCTTTTCTCCTAGGGAATGTTGTCATGAACATACCTATTACCAACCATTGGACTTACTAATTGATCGTGCTTTTGCACCATTAATGAGTATTCTTCCTTACATAGACCACAGCAGATTCTTGACAATTCTAATCTAATTAACCAAATCTGTGAAATGCTGAGGTCCATGTGTTCCTAGTCTACCCTTAGCAATGTAACTTCTACCACAAAATGTATTTTGCAGTGGCTAGGAATTGACTGAATTTGGACTGAAATGCCATTTCCCATTATTTTCCATCAGAATTTACCAATTATTTTAATTTTGGGGTATTTCGGTCAAATTTCGGTCAAACTTTGGCTTGGGATGTTATCGGTCGGTATTCGGTCGGAAATTTTCCCAAATTTTGGTTTCGGTCGGTATCGGTCAGACATTTTTTGGAAAATGACACCACTAGACCTGACCTCATATGACCTTTAGGAAAAATCCGAGATATACAAGTTGTGAGACTCATAATGGATACTAGATCCTGTAAGTTTCATTTCCCCGTGACATCTCCTCTGGCAGTGAGGGCGTTGCGAAGTTGCGACATCTGAAGACCGTGCAGAGGTTCACTTATGACGTCATAGGTCAGTGACCTGACCTGACCCAAAAATACGGTTGGTGTCAAAAGATGCGGCTTGGATCAAAGGTCAGGTATGCCAAGTTTCAGCTCTCTATCGCCAGCGTGTTCGGAGCTATCGCGAAAAAACCCTATGGGGGGGGCGGCACCCGCCCCCCCCCCCCACTCGGCCGGCGAGGGTTAAAGTTCACCAAATGTTTTTTGCTAATAACTCCTTACAGGTTTGAGATACAGCCGCGCGGATAGGCTCATTGTTCTCAGCTCGTCAAGGCCCATCGAATGATATATATGATGACCTTAAGGTCACGTGACCTAAGGTCAACTTTTGACCTTGACCTTTCGAGGTCAACATACACATGTTTCGATGCGGATCGAAGTATCACGATGGTGCTATTAGTTTGTTCCTAGCTGGGATACTTCGAAAGTTATTCGAGAAAAACTTCATATATATGTAGTGCCGCCATTTAGACTTTCTTTTTACCCATGTGACGTCATCTTTGACCTAACCTGAAAATGACCTCAATAAAAATTGTAGATCTTATCCATGTGTACCCTGTGCCGTTTACCGCTTGTCGCTATCTTGCTTTGTTCTCGAGATCTCGCTGTCGCTCCCGCTCGTAATAATGGGAAGGTCATAAAAATGACCTGACCTGAGGTCAACGCAGGCCGAAAGCCACTTTTTTATTATCGCATATGAATGAAAATTGATAAGGCTTTAATCGTCATCAGACAAAATTGCGACTTTCAGTTGGGAAAACATCAAGGTCACTCTTCGAAAAAAGGTCAAGATGTCACGTGATCAAAAATTTCAAAATTCGAAAATCCGAGATAGCCAAAACGTTTGTTGGTTGATTGCGAGTTGAACCATATCAAGTTTTTACCATAGAAAACCAATAGTTTCTGAGTTATAAGCCGCCAAACATAGGGTTGCTGCGTGACCTCCAGGAACTGCCCGAGGCTATATCTCGGAAACCGTTGTTCGAAGAAAACAATCCTTGCCACAGCTGGGTTCCCCGCCCATCACAACCCATTAGACCAATTTGAAGCAAAAAATAAAATATACGGGTGTAAATTTTAAGTTTTTTTGGTCGATCTATCGTGGAATGCCCACCTCCCAGGATTACAGGGCGTCGCGCAGCCCGGCACTCCAGCGTCACCTTTCGGCCGTTCGAATAAGTGCTGATGGCAAGCCCAACCACCAGGGCACAGCCCTCTGTTTGCGTGCTTGTGCATTGTGCAATGTGCCTGTCAGGTAACTAGCTGGCAAAAGTGACGCAGTCATGGAAGGCAGATGGAGCCAAGCACAATAAGTTCTTGAAGCAAGGAGTGAAATTTTGACAAGATAACTTTTTTAAACGAATGACGGAAGGCTCTATCAGTACCGAGATAGTACCTATCCTGCCTACAATATCCGTTCATAGAGATAAGTCATTACCAGGGCTGCGGAGTCGATGGATTTTCGGCGACTCCGACTCCGACTCCGACTCCGGCTTTCAAAAACCAGCTCCGACTCCGACTCCGACTCCGGGCAGAATTGTCGACTCCGAGCGACTCCAACTCTCGACTCCGACTCCGCAGACCTAGCAGGGCTGCGGAGTCGACAGATTTTCGGTGACTCCGACTCCGACTCCGGCTCGGGTTTCTAAAATCGACTCAGACTCCGACTCCGACTCCGGTCACAACTGTCGACTCCGACCGACTCCGACTCCGACTCCGACTCCGCAGCCCTGGTCATTACCACGATATCCTGCCTACCTTGCTCGGCGCATTGGTTGGACATTTCCCTGGTGTCCCTGCTCGGCACCCTGCTTTTATGCTTATGTGTATGTCTATAGAAGCCATCTTAAAAAGATGTTTTGGAATCTAAGTGAACGTAAATATATCACAATGATGATCGCTGTACGAAGAAGACATCGTATTGTTATCTAAACAAAGAAAAGCACATATACGTACAAAACACTGGCCACAAAAAAAATGTATTTTCAACATGCATATTTCACACATGTAGTTACCAAGTTATGAAAATACCTTCCTACGAAAGTTTGTCTGTTTATTTGTTTGTTGGGGGTTAGGGGCGCGCCGACTGCGAGGACATTTTGCGCCCGCTTCCTACGAAAGAAACGAAAGAATTAAGAAAGGCAACTGTTTGCCTTAATTTCTTAGTCCAAATGCCGAGGCACCACTTATAAATAATTCATCTAGGACTAGGGGTAAGTATTTCTGAATATAATTTTGATTGAACAAAAAAAAACTGAAAACAAGTAATAAATATCTTGTAGGACATTAGAATATACCTCTAAAAGCACATCGTTCCATCGCACGTCACAGATCACAAACACCCATTGAACACCGAACACGACACATACGCGTATCTCGCTATTACCGATGCTTACGTCCACCAGCATGTGATGTCACACAGTAGCTATGCCAAGAAAAACTAGAGATTCAAGATGTGACGAAGAAGGCATACTGTGACATCACATACATCAAATAGCACCCATCCAGCCGCCGATCTCTTGTTCTGTTCTCTACGAAAAGCGCGTCTTCACAGCTCTCACACGTCTCATGAGGATAATACAAGTAACACGAACAACTCAAGAGCTAACATATGAAGGGTCATGCAACTAAATTATCATTTAAAAAAAAAACATGCTCACTAGGTCCCGAAGAACATTAAATATTTCCAACAAAAACCATAAGAAAATCGTGAGACTCTGTCTTATTGTCAGCGAATCAGAAATAACCAAAATCGAGGATATTACCGATAACTGTGTGACATTCATCGCACTTCAAGTTGCACATAATATTCCTGAGACAAGAAGCGGCAACAATAAGCGTGCACGTGTACGTCCATTTTCATAAACTTGTGAGAAAGATATACCGCCTCGGGGCAGTGAGGACCAGGTGAGGACCAAAGGCAGTTGTAGATGTCGGCTACCAGCTCAATGGGGCAGCCACTCTGGCGGGTTTAGGACGGTATGCATGCATGCGGTTAGCGAGATCCAAATTAGTACAGAGAATCCCACCGAGCTATCATTAAGCCCAGGTGCTATTAATAACTGTCAATGACCTCCTGTCATTGGTCAGCGCTCATCAGCTACAGCATTCCTCGGTACTGATTTCACAATACCTCGTCTTCATAGAGTGCGAGCACCCCTTCCAGTATTCGGTGAGGCCACTCTGCGGTGAGACGGCTGCTCAGGCGGTCGTCACAGGCTGCAGGAAGTATCCGCCGCCGTTACCTCGCTCCTTCAATATTCGGTGGTAGCTGTTCACGACCAGTATAAAGTAGATGCCAGTGCCGCCGGACGCAAGCATCGTCATGATGTGGAACCACAAGTCCGGCGATGTGTCACTCGTAGCTATCATCAGCACAGTCATATAGAGAGAGTAGCCGATCATCCCGGCCGACACCAGGCTGTACCAGATGCACCACACGAACATCGGGCGCGGCCGGTCCTTCTTGAAGGCCACCAGCAGCGCCACGTCCATGACCAGGCAGACGATGGCAGACGCCAGTCCGAGCCCGAACAGGACGTGCACCCCCTGCACGATCTCCCGCAGCTGCTCCTCGGCCGGCTCGTCGTCATCCAAAATGGACGGGTCTTCCATGACGGCTGCGCGGATCGCGCTGGGGGAGGCCAAGACGTACGCAAAGAATATGGCGCCCAGCGTGTTCAGCACCAGGCAGGTGATGGCTATGACGAGGACACCAGTGCGCAGAGAGCAGCACAAGAACGAGCCCAGCTGTGGACACCGCATGGTGGCGGCCCTGGCGGCAGACGGAACAGCTGGTAAACGCTAACAAAACATGGGTCTCAGTCGGATGGGCATGAGTTTTTGCCCTCTGGAGGCTAAACAGTTAAACTGAGGTTAAATCTGAGAGCAGTATCCAGAGAGGTCTGTAAAAGGGCTATCGAATGTGCTTTTACGCGGCGCTGTAGCTCTATTGGTTCCCGAGTTAGCCGTTGGCAGTTTCCAAAATTGTTAAAATGGATTAAATTTGACCTTTGATGACCTCTGGTGACCTGACCTTTGACCAGACCTAAAAATGGCCCATGTGTTTCCGTCATTATTTTTTACGCTCTTTCGATTGCCGCTAACCGCGTGTCGCTACGTGGCCCAGGAGCCGAGTTAGACGGGGGGCATGACCCCCCCCCCCCCCCTGAATGATTTAACTGTAGCAAAAAGGCTAATTTGAAAGAGGTGGTATATTCCCCTTAAGAACTAAAAATCAATGGTAATAAAGGAAAATATATACCAAATGACAACTAATTATCAATTCGAGCCGGGTTAGAATCATGGTTATCTGGAAATTTAACACCAACTGTAGTTCGCTATGGTATTAAAAAGCAACACTTTGTTATCCAAAGAAGTTGACAGAAGTTGACAGAAGTTACAAGATTGGGCGCGAGAATATTTACAATAAAAGCAAACACTCAGCTGACAAAGCACAACAAATCTTATACTTTGAAGGTGGGGCACCGATCACACTTGGATCACACCAGCACAGCTTTACGCGGCCAGCTGTTGGTCATCTCACCTGAATCAGACTACGGAGACAGCACTGTTACACTGCAGATGGCAATATCCCTATACGTACATAGACTACTCTTCTTTTATTCCCTCCTGGCCTAAGACTTAGAGCACGGCCCTATACGCATCGATCAAGGTCGTCGGTGTACGACGCCGCTCGATAATTCTGGCCTCGACCAAGGGAGGCAGAACAGACGCGCAGATGGCGAACGCAGCGCCACCTGGTCCGCGCGTCATCAGGGGCCGGGTTAACGGGCGAGAGCTATTTTCTACTAGAGATGCAAACGTTCGGTGGTAATTGCTTCATTGGAGTCTAAGCGATGGTTTCGCGCTTTCGATCAGGAAATTGGATCATTTGCAATGGCGTACTTCGACTCAGGCTTGCCTACTATAATACAGGCAATGAACACGGCATTCTTCTCTGTACCTTGACCAGCAGGGGACACCTTCACGACCAGCTTCCAAGCGCAATCAAATCAATAAATTTTCTTTTCTCATACTGTGGGCAGTATCATACACCTTGAGCTCTGCAGCTGATTTGACATAGATTCGAAACGGTATGTGTCAAGTACATGCACCGCACCAGGAAAAAAGGGGTCCCAGAATTAATCCTAGAGGCACTCCGCTTGTGACAATTGTTCTGACACTGGTATCTAGCCCTTCCTCGACCAAGATTAGGGGGTTATCGCTATGAAGAAGTTCTCTGCTCTGATCCCCTGAAACGTTTCCTCAGTAGTCACGGCGCCTAGAGCCCCGGTAACAGCCAAGCAAACCACCTCAGTTTTGCCAGGCTTTATTGACGCTCGGCTGCCGGGCCTCGACTGCTGCGCCCGTGCAATGATTACTTAAAGAATCTGGGCAGCGTACATAACCCGAAGATCTATGTATATCCATGATTAATATCCATGATTCATGCGTTCTGCAAGAGAATATCATTGTTTGTCCTTTAAGTTACCAATTATTTATGAATTGATGTTTTGTGTAGACCCAACGTCAAACCGTAGGCCTTCTGTATACCGAGGTCCTGGTCCAGCAGAACTCTATGGTCCAAATGCTACTTTAGTTAGTCCAAATCGAACGATTCTCATCTGCCATCCTCCCTTATTTGAGATCAAGTGTGTCGATAAGAGGTTCTGAAATGAGGCGCACAAAAAAGGATGTCTATATAGTTTGCGTTTGCAATATTTCACCTGCCATTTTTATCCCTAAAATCATAAATAGTATACATCTTCTCAAACACGAAATTTGCGATATTTTTACTTCATCTTTCGAAAGACAGACCCAAAAGCAATGATATGCCATGAGGTGCAATATTCGGAACCGTGGATCTATGCGTGGCCATTGAAGAGTTTGAAAGAATACTTCACAAAAAGACAGCTAATGTATATCTACAGAGTATCTGACGCTATCTCCTAAACTTTATATCACCAGGATTATGCTTGATCTTTGTATCTTATTTGTCCTTTGTGATTCCTCCGACCATTCTCATGAGTTTAAGTGGGCCGATCCTGGCTGTAGTGCAATGCCAGGCCAACCCGCGGCAGGGCTGGAGCAAGCTCCAAAAACCCCGCCAAAGTCCAAAAATCAGTTTAATATTCTGGTCCCCATGTAGGGGACGTATCAGATATTAAGCTGATAAGAACAGATACTACACTTTGATCTTAGCCAAAAGGCCGAGAAGCGATACTTAAGCACTACATTTTCAGATACTTATGCACTCAAAATGTATCTTTAATGTCTAGTATTCATTCAAGGTCAAATTCGTCATACTGCGTGTACTGAACAGCGTCACTAAGACCATTTATTTAACCCATAACGCTCGAATCTACTTGGGTTCCCCCACAGCTCCACGCGTATCTCTTCCAAATCGTTCTTAGGTATCTCAAATTATCTGCGATATTGTGTCGCATTCCCGAAGCTATTCTGTCGGTTTGTGGAAGCAGACGTCAACGTCAACCGATGATTCGCCTTTATCGTACTATGTAGGAGGGACGACGGTACCCGATCCCGTGGCCTCTAAGTGTAGTGACCTTTGGCCTGACCTGGGTGTGATGCATAGCCCTTGAATGCCTACGTTCCCAGCTCTCTCGTCAAGTAACGGAATTTTTCCTTTGTGTCACCATTTCGTTGCTACCCACGTCTGAAGTTGAGTTACGTCCCTGTCAGGAGCTCCACCGTAAGGTCGTCTGCAGGAACCTCGTCTACCGTTCACCAGATGGTAGCACTATCACCAGCCTGCGGTTGTTGAACCCTGTTGGACCCTCCCCGTACCCGGACCCGTCCCCACACCGTGTGTCGTCACACTCTGTGGGAGGAGCCTGTTACCGCTCAGTCGGCGGACGGCGGCAGCCGGCTTCACACTCGCTGATCCGGCGGCGGTGGAGGCAAAAGGCTATAAGCCTGCTTTTGAAGCTGGCTGCTGTCGTACTCTTATATAAGGCAATGACCGTACCTTGTAACTTATGTTCTGATTTTCTACGAATTAAAAACGTCCAAGCGTGAAATTAAGCAAAGGAGTAAGCAATGGAAGTGCTTATTTCATTCATGTATTGCACCGCTTACAGACCACCAATAATTGGTCATTTGCCACATTTCAATTGTGGCTAATATTAAGTACAAATAACATCGCTGCAGCACGCGTATGATTTGCTAATGTTATAAACAATCTAACAGGAAAGTTCAGTCCTGATTTATCGCATTGTTATAAACAATTTAACAGGGACACTTCGTTCATCACTCGATCACAATTCTCATCAAGTCTGCGTTCCCTCCCACAGCTCTCATTTCATCAGCGCGTAGACAGTATCCCCTACATTAATATCGCCCTCGACATCCACTCCCAGAGCGTTGCCCAGCAGCGGCGAATCCTTGTACATCGCCTTCTCCTCCTTCGTCTTGGCCAAGCGGAACGTGCGGAGCGTGCGCAGCGGCTCCATGAGTTGGCTGCGCTGTCCAGTGCGCGGGTCCACGCAGGTGTTTGGACACCGCTGGACCGCCTTGATGTGTCGCATCACGGCAGTCCCGATGCGCACAAATGCCCAGTCGTCATCGGCAAAGGGAGCGGCGCCGGCGACAGTCAGGTTCATCCGAAAGTTGTCCAGCGTCACTGGCGTCTCCATGCGCGAGTTGAGTTCGTCTACGGACGCTTCACACACCACGGAGAGTGCCGTCACGTTCTGGAAGGCGGCTACGTCGGACGGCAGCGCGAAGCGCGCGTACGGCCTCGGTATGTCGACAGTGCGGCGCGCCGGCACCGAACCGTGCCGGAAATACATCAGCGTGTAAGCCTTGCCGTCGGCGAAGTAGTCACTGAGCCACTTGCTCGCCTGCTCGCCGAGGTCCAGACCGGCGTTATGCGTGCCGAACTGCTCGCCATGAACCACAGAATTGCCCTCCGTCGGTAGCGGCACGCGCAGCGGCGTCATCGCCGGCGCCGACAGCGTGACGGAATCGTCGTCCAGGTCGGCTTTGATCAGGACGATCGTGCGGCGGGACATGGCGCAGAGGATGGTGTCGTTGCAGACCACCGCCAGACAGCGGTCGAGCTTTGGGCCGGAGCGCAGCCCGAAAGCGGTCACCTGGGCGTGCTGGCACCGGAGGCCCGCCCCGGACTTGAGCGGGTACAGACTGATGGCCGACAGTGTGCCGACGGGCACCCAGTGGCGGCGCCTGCTGTACCGCCAGGCCAGCAGGCCCGACACCGCCAGCACGGCGGCGGCGGCGAGCAACAGCGGCGGCGGAGCGCTGGGCACCGACATCCCAGCGCGGCCGAGTGCGCGAGGCGACTGCCGATACCATGAGAGGAGCGTCACTCGGCGGCAGAGGCGGCGTCAGGCAGCAACAGCGGGGAGTGTTAGGCGATCGATGACGCAGGGACGGTACCAGTGGCGTCCGCAGGGCTCAGCAATACCGCCGTAGTTACTGCAAGGGTGCTAGCTGTAAGGCCATTCTAGGGGTGTCAGGTCAGTTGCCCCGAGATGGTGACAGGTCGACTGCTGACGAGCTGGGCACGCCTCTGTCGGACTGACGGTCGCGGTCGCCGACGAAGAAAAACGTTTGCCGGTGCTACTAAACGGACTGCTTGTTTATCAGACAGCATAAGCACCACGACCGCTGAGATATTCGGTATCTAATGCCGCCTGATACGGCGATGAAGGCTGCAATGTTAGGTTGTTCTGGGACAATAAACAAAAGGCTTTCATAATTTATCAGGGGCATTGGGCAAACACGTCTATACCAGTGGGAGCGTAGCCTGTTCTACATCAGTTGTATTGTATGCATAGGAATGCCATACTAAAGACATGTTCACTATGCAGGATTAATTAAACAAACATCACTTAACGAAAGGCACGTAAAATGGGTGTGCGAAATAAATCAACACTTAGGTATCCTATCACGAAAGTGACATTATTACGACAAAAAAAATTAAAGTATCACAGTTCACACACAGAACGATAGGAGTGACTGCTCGTATCACACTCAATACTGAAAAGTTACAGCAACACGATTCCATTGCCAAGTTCTTGAAAAATACATAGTTTCGCGTTTAAACAACAAACCACTGGCAGGGTGAACACGTTGCAGTATATGAGCAGGCAATGTACAAGGAAAGGCTTCAACAGCTGGTCCGTCTTTAAAAGATGATAACAAGAATAGAAAACCATTGCACTGTCTCGGTGGTGCATACATTGAGGCCTTCACTTCGGTGAGGTCGCCTATACCACCTCTAAAGACCTGTGACACAGCGGACTTAATCCAGTGAGTCCACTGAAAAACACAAAAGACGTCCGCTAAATACAAAACGAAAGATATATTTCTTCTTTCAAGCTCCGTCCTACATATAGCATACAAGAATGGCAAGAAAAAGTAAATGCAGATTCAAGAATGGGTAACACAGCGATGGCCGCAGTAACCAAGAAGTAAACGCGTTGCCGACAATGCTTCATTACTGTTACAAAACATTTGAAGTGTGCCTACTACGCCAACTGATCTCCACCCGAAGCCTACCTTCTGCAAGAACTAGTAGTGCTCAAGATTCTTGACGGTCCTCCCTCACTCCTCGCTGACACACTCTGTTGCTGCTGGTTTTAGTTCCGAGATGTCTCAAGATTTACGCTTGTAAGTCAGTTTCACATGACCCCAGTGGTAAAACACCCAGTTCCCAAGTCCTCACTGGCCTCGCGTGAAAGTTGTGGCGACGACCCGATTGGCTGGTGATGGTTCGCCCAGCCGAAATGTATATGCAGCAGTCTAACGGATGTGCGATGAGCACAGCGTCCTTCTGCTGTAGTCACCAAGAACTAGTCGTTGGTGTTCAAGGAGCTCACCTAGACTGTGACCAAGAACTGTAGTGACTGCTCCTTATCTGCGCACCGCCGAGACCGTGAGCTCATCATCTACGTCGTGGACGTAAGCTGTGGCTGATCATCTTGAGATGCCAACATTTCGAACGCCTCTGCAGGCTGATCATCCAGAGATGCCAACATGTCGAACGCCTCTGCAGGCGCAGGTCGCGTTGCGCGACTTTTGTAAAAGTTTCGCTTTAGAGTTGGTTGCTTGAATATTTATTCCCCATCGACGGTTCATTGATCTTGAAGTACCTTCAGGTGAAAGCCACACATTTCCATGATGGAGAAAAATTGCATTCACCCGACTTCTTCCCTGTAAAACAGCTCATGGCCTAACAAGTGGCACACATGAGGTCGAATCAATGACCAACCCCATACCTCGTCTCGTGAGTCAAACTTCTCGAGTGAAAAGGTGCCGACTTCTTGTAATTTGCAACTGAGCCCTAAACATGTCGCCTAAAAACACAAGGTATCCGTCGAACAGCTTCCAGAGCTTGGGTGTCAAGGATACCTTGGCAAGGCGAAAAGGGTAAGAGGAGCAATCACAGTATGCATGTCGGAGGGTTGCAATCATCGCAAGGCACTGTTTCTTCTCTGCATCTACCGGCGAAGGACTGAGCCCGGGTTGGGATATTCAAGCTCTTCACCGTCCGAGGAACGCATGTGGAGTCGGCTACCTAGTCACAACTGCAGCAGCACGTGCGACACCCGCTGCCGCCGTCCGCCGACTGAGCGGTAACAGGCCCCTCCCACCCAGTGTGACGACACACGTTGTGGGGACGGGTACGGGGATGGTCACACCGCCGTGGGCTGGTGACGGTGCTACCACCTGGTGAGCAGTAGACGAGGTTTCTGCAGACGACCTTACGGTGGAGGCCCTAACAGGGACGTCGCTCGACTTCAAACGTGGGTAGCGACGAAGTAGTAACACAAATGGAACATTCAGTTGCATGACGACATAGATGGAAACATAGGCATTTAAGAACTATGTATCACACCAAGGTCAGGTCAAAGGTCACTACACTAGAGACCACGGGATCGGGCGCCGTCGTCCCTCCTACATAGGACGATAAAGGCGAATCATCGGCGGACGTTGACGTCCGCTTCCACAAACCGACAGAATACCTTCGGGAATGCGACACAATATCGCAGATATTTTGAGATGCCTAAGAACGATTTGAAAGAGACACGCGTGGAGCTGTGGGGGAACCCAAGTAGATTAGAGCGTTATGGGTTAAATGAATGGTCTTAGTGACGTTGTTAAGTACACGCTGTATGACGGATTTGACCTTGAATGAATACTAGACATTAAAGATACATTTTGAGTGCATAAGTATCTGAAAATGCAGTGCTTAAGTATCGCTTCTCGGCCTTTTGGCTAAGATCAAAGTGTAGTATCTGTTCTTATCAGCTTAATATCTGATACGTCCCCTACATGGGGACCAGAATATTAAACTGATTTTTGGACTTTGGCGGGGTTTTTGGAGCTTGCTCCAGCCCTGCCGCGGGTTGGCCTGGCATTGCACTACAGCCAGGATCGGCCCACTTAAACTCATGAGAATGATCGGAGGAATCACAAAGGACAAAATAAGATACAAAGATCAAGCATAATTCTGGTGATATAAAGCTTAAGAGACAGCGTCAGATACTCCGTATACGTTAATTGTGTTGTGAAGTCGGGCGTTCGGCAAACAATAACCTGGACCTGGGCCAGCAATAAGCAAACAGGTGTCCGGCCGGGTCAGAAGGGGACGCCCGACCCCGTAACCACAGATGATGCTTGGCTCGGCGCAGCCACCCGTCGATGGGCCAGCAGGCATAATACACTACTCACAGGCAGTTTCTCGGCATCAAAGACCAATTCATGACGAATGTATGATGTCAATCCCATGCTACTGATCTTGTTCTACGGCAACCAGTTCATGTCTCAGGGTCTTGTACTTCAACCAACAAAGGTGGTTGCCACCGACCATGCGCAACACGCAGCGGCAATGTCCACAACTTTGAGAATTGATTACCCATGTGCTCATCCATATCCATGTGCTTTATCCATGGTCATGGATAGCATTATCCACTTCGAGTCTAGCTAGCAGCATCATTTCGAGTTAACTCTGCTATTAAGTAATTAAATGTATGTAACCGAGCACGATAATGCTCAAATCAATCGAAATGCAATATGGTTGCACCGTGGGAAAACGTCCAAGCTCTTCAGGGAGAAAGTTGGTTGACAACAGGACAGCACCAAGCTTCCTAGGTAAAGTCAGGTAGCCCAAAATGTAGACAATTTTTATTACAAAGGCATTACAACTAGCCTTAGAGTCATTGGCATCCTTCTCATGCTTTCTTTTCCCGGCTGGTGGTCAACTGGTGATCAGTGCAAGTCCTCTTAGGACTAGTTGCACCCTCTCCGGGGTGATGGCTTGATGATGATTTGGTGTGACAGCCGACAGGACAAACCATCAACGAGGCTATAACCCGGTGACGGTTTGAGCGGCAGGGCGAATTGTCCCATCGGCATACTACCGTCCCACCAACTGGCTTACTCACTGAATCGAACCGTCAGTGGTTCACAGTGTCCAATGCCTGCACCTTATGCTACCTTCTCATAGCTCTGTACTGACCATTTCAGCCCAAAACATTTTATAACCGGGGTCTAAGAGAACAACGAAACAAAAAAAGCATGAAAGCTCCGTCCTCTCTATCAACAGGATTCAGGATAAGGCAATCTGTCTCCTTGTTGACCCTTTCGGGCTGGCGTTCACCCCAACTCGACTTGGTGATTTGGTTACCTCAACTTGGTGGAGTGCAGACTGAAAAGAGCAGCACTCGAGATTCAGCATCACCAAAGATGCTGATCTCTCACGATTCGCCACTTCAAACATGTTCAGCTCAATATTAAAAAGACGAAACATTTCTCCCACAACGTCTTTGGTATCCCTGTTGTACGGAATCGACACTTCTTGATTGAAAAAGTCGCAAGTGCTACATCAGGAAATCAATCAGTGTTGGCATGGCTCACGAGTGCGGTCTCACAAGCTCAGTCCTGAACCGTTTGCTTCTCCCCATCTAGGTGAACGAACTACCCGAAACAGAGCCTTGCCGAGCCTGGTGTTCGGAACTGGCGACGGACTTCGATGTGCTTGCTAACACCGACATGAAGAGTTGCGGCAGGTCAGCCGAGGCGAGCGGACGTGCGCGCGTGCGCTCCGCGCGGGCCGTCAAGTGAGAGCAGTGAGCGCGAGGCAGAGTGAAAGAGAGTAACCAAAGTGCTGTGGTTTTGGTTACATGTTAAAGTGCCTACGGTGACTGGCCGTGATGACAAAACAGAGGAAAAGAAGACACGAATCGGGAACTCCGGAGAAAGAGGAAGGAACGATAGAAGAGCTCAAAGCATTCATAGAGGAGAAAACCGGTGAGGCTGTAACGGAGATCAAAAGAGCTCTTGATGAAAGGATAAAGGCAATAGAACAATCTTTGAGCTTTGCATTGGAAACGATTACGGTAACGACACAAAAGGCGAACTCGCTGGAAAAGGCGCTAGCTGAACTGCACAACGATTGGCAAAATCTCGCGTACAGAGTGGCCAAGCTAGAACAGGAAAAAGAGGATAGTGAGAAACTGAGAAGAAGAACACAGCTCATTTTCTCAGGGAGGGACTTGCATATCCCACAAAATGAACGCGGAATGATAGCGGCAATGTCAGCGATGATAAATAGAATGCTGGAGCTCGAAGTACACCCAGCTCATATCATTTCCGCAAAAGTCCTGCCACGAAACCGAGTGCTGATCACTTTTGCCAGTGACGAAAGAGGATCAATCAGAGATGAGATATTTCGCAACAAGTACAAGCTGAGAGGTCACAAAGTTTTCATTAATGAAAACCTGACCCCGATGAGGCAGGAGGCGTTTCAATTACTCCTCCAAGCGCGAAGGGAAGGAAAAATCTCAACGGTTATAACCAGAGGAGGAGAAGTGCTGTTTGCAAGATCAAAAAATGAGCGACTCATGCGGGCCAAAAACAGAGAGGAAGCAGAACACTTCCTGGCACAGCTGGTGAGAAATGTCTCTACAGAGCCGGTGCCTCCCCCAGCGGCGGGTCCTGGGGTCGCCCCTGAGACCGACCGGCCGGGGTCACGTGACCCTGGGCGAGCGGGTGAGCTGCCCGCAGTGTCCGGTCCCTCCGTGCTGGGAGAGAGCGTGGGAGCCGAGCGGACCACGACTCTGCCTACGTGCGAGCTGGGTAGCGAGGCCCGAGAGCCGCCTCTGCCGGAGCAGACGAACGCCGCGGCGGGCCCCCGGGCGGACCAGCGGGATGTCGACATGCCTGACCCGTCTGACGGGACCGCTGGGGCGGCGTCTTTGGTCGGGCATAGGAGGAACGGCTCGGGGTCGCACGGAACCCCTGGCCTGGAGTCGCCTCTGGCACGGCGTCCCGGCGGCCAGGGGGAGGTTAACCAACGAGACGCCGACATCGACAGAAGAGAGCAGCCGGTGGTCAACGGTGAGCCGTCCGGCCGGGGCGGCGCGCGCGCCCTCCCAGTGCACCTGAACTCACCTCCGTGTGGGGATGGGAGCTCGGGTCAAGCGAGGGCCAGAGGTGGGGTGGCTGGGACAGGGAAGGGGAGGGGGACCGGTGGTGTGCGCGATAGAGTGGTGAGGCGGACTACAAGCGTTCCTCCGGGACAGAGGGACGATGGGAAGGCGCAGGCAGAACGACATCTTTCGAGAGAAGGAAGAAGTGAGGGTCAAGAGGGCGCCTACCAACGGGCCCTTCTAGCAAAACAGGTTTATCCGACTGATAGAGATAAAGAACAACGGGAAGGTTTGGTGCGAGGGGAATCGGGTTTGAGGAGAGGAGCATCTGATATACGCTCCTACCTGAAATGAGGTGCCATTCCAAGTCAATCAAGGCGGTTAGGCTATATATGGATAGGATAGGGATTACCTGTATAGAGTTTTGGGCTAATGGGAACGAGGGAACGAGGAACACATGTCAATTGCTCTTCATACAACCTTTGCCATGGCATACACTTTCGCATGTATATTGTATTTGTCTTAAACGACAGGCTACAAGGTTTGTACCATGTTTGTTTGCTACCATGTTTCAATGTACCATCGCGCTTAAGCGGAGTCTCTGTGGGTCAAAGCGAGTTGTGCAAAGGTCTGGAAAAAAGAAAGGAACGCAAAAACTTCACCATGAGTGCAATTAGATTCGCATCTTTTAATTGCAGAGGGTTAGGTGATTTCAAGAAAAGAAAGGATGTTTTCCAATATCTAAGAAACCAGGACTTTCATATTTGCTTCCTACAGGATATCCACTGCAAAAAGATAGGGGTGCCTTATTTTAGGAACGCTTGGGGATCATCAGTCATAGTAGCACCATACACGCACAATGCAAGAGGAGTCGCAATACTTACGAAAAACTTAGACGTAGAATTCGGAGAGACAATGATTGATGAAGGAGGAAACTTCATCATTACAAAGGCAAAAATCCAGAAAGAATTCGAATTATGTCTGGTAGCAATTTACGGCCCGAATACAGACGAGCCCAATTTCTTCGAATTTTTGAGCGAGAGCATTAATGCAACCATAGAGGACGCAGATACACCAGTCGTTATCGGGGGTGACTTTAATGTAACTCTAAATCAACAGTTAGATAACTTTAACTATAGAAGAGAAAACAACACTCGAGCTAGAGAAGCAGTAAAAGCAATGATGGTACAAAATGAATTGATAGACATATACAGAGAAAAAAATCCTGAAAACCGAAGATATACTTGGCGGGTTGGAAACCCAATAGTAAAGCAGGCGAGACTGGATATGTTTCTTACTAGTGCTGCTCTGGAAAGTTATGTTGATGAGGCGGACATTCAACCAGGTTATAGATCGGATCACTCCATTATTACATTGACGGTGGACTTCTCAAAGCAGCCGAGGGGAAGAGGACTCTTTAAATTCAATGCATCATTGTTAAGAGACAAAAATTACGTCAAAATGATAAAAGATACGATTAAGAGTACGGTAGTAGAATACGCTCTTCCCGTATACGCACATGACTACATTTTGGAGACCTCAACAAAGATAGAAATGACAATTGATTCATCTTTGTTTTTTGAAACTCTGATGCTGACGTTAAGAAGAGAAACAGTCTCTTTCGGCATTAGGAAGAGAAGGGAGGAACGAAGGCGAGAAAACCAATTGGAAAGAGATATACTTCTTTTAGAGAAAGAGCTTGACGCTTTAGGTACTCACTCATTGTACGATCAGATACAAAACAAGAAAAAAGAATTGGAAGACGTAAGGAGGATCAAGTTGGAAGGGAGTTTGGTTAGGGCGAGAGCTGTATGGAGGGAAAATGCGGAAAAACCAACAAAGTATTTTCTTACATTAGAAAAAAGGAGGTACGAAAGTAAGAGGATACCATGCATCAGATCGTCAGCAGGCTGCACAAGGAATCAAATAGAATTTCTTGATCTATTCCGTAGATTTTATCAAAAAAGGTTCAAAAGTGAGGATGAGTTTTTAGAGGGAGTTAATTACGATGAATATCTATCAAACATGGATATTAAAAAAGTAAATGACCATGACAAGCTCAATCTAGATAAGCCGTTGAACATGCAAGAATTAGGATCAACGCTACAGAGAATGAAAAATGGAACGTCTCCAGGTAGTGACGGTTTTCCCGTAGAGTTTTATAAATTCTTCTGGGCAGACATAAAACACTTTTTTCATGCTATGGTAGTTGAGAGTGCCACAAAGGGTACAGTTCCTCTAACTTTAAAAGAAGGAATAATCGTGTTGTTACCTAAGCCAAATAGACCCAGAGATTTGATCAAGTCATATAGACCAATAACACTCCTAAATACTAGCTACAAAATCATTTCAGGTGCTATTGCAAATCGAGTAAAAGTCGTGCTAGGAGACATAATCGAGGATTGCCAGTCTGCCTATTTAAAAGGGAGATTTATTGGGGACAATATCAGGATGATTTACGACGTTATCCAACTCTTGAATCAAGAACAAAAGAACGGGGTCTTAGTAAGTCTGGATATAGAAGCAGCTTTTGATTCAGTCAGTTGGACATTCATTAAAAAAGTCCTGGAGCAGAAAAACTTTCCGCATAGTATTACACGTTGGTTCAACACACTGTATGCTGGAGCTTTTTCCAGAATTTTGTATAATGGTCATTTGTCGAGTAAAATAATGCTAACAAGGTCTTGTAGACAGGGGGATGCGCTAAGTTGTTACTTGTTTATTCTTGTGATGGACGTTTTAGCGAAAAAGATTCAAGGAAATGCAGCTATCAAAGGAATTAAAATAGACAATGAGGAACACAAAGTGCTCATGTATGCAGACGATACGATTTGTTTACTCGCACCAGAGAAAACAAGCATGATGGAACTCTTCCAAGAGATAGGATGGTTCGTCGTCGTCGTTGTTCCCTCCAGCCCCCTAGGGGGCGTAGCCGATGAGGCTCAATTGGGCGCGGTAGCCGGCGGCCAAGGCCGCCACCGCGCCGTCGTCCCTTGCCATAGACGCTTCCAGGTGAATATTACCCAGGCGCCGCAGGCGGCGTCCCGCCAGCGCCGGGCATCGGAGCAGGACGTGTCGTGGAGTGTCCGCCTCCTCGCGGCAGACGCGGCATCGTGCAGCAGGGCAGCCCATGTCATTGCACTGCGGGCAGTCGGCCTCGGGACGGCGGCCGATGCGGTGCAGGTACTGCGCCGAGCCGCTCCAGTGTCCTGCTCGGAGCTGGTGAATATCAACCGCGACGGCACGGTCGGCCTCCAGGACGGGGCCGGGACGGCGGTCGGCCCATATCGCCCGGTACCAGCCGTCCGGCCAGCTCTGCTGCCAGGCGCGCGCAGCGTCTCGTGCAACGGCCTTGCATATCGTGCCACCGTCGATCGGAGTGTCATGTTGGGGTAGGGCGCTGGCCTCGCGGGCGAGGGCGTCCGCTCGCTCATTACCGGGGAGCCCGCAGTGTGCAGGGACCCACTGCATGGTTACTGGCTGGCCCCCCTCGGTGAGCGCGGCCAGCAGCCTCCATATATCTGCGGCCAGCGGAGTCCTCTGGGCCGCCGGGCCGCTCCGCAGGAGGGCCAGCGCCGCCATCGAGTCGGTACAGACGACAGTCGGAAGGGAGGTGTCACGGCCATCCATGTTCAGGAGCTCCTCCAGCGCCGCTCTCAGGGCGAATAGCTCCGCGCGGGTGCTGGAGCAGAGGGCGCCTGCCGCGACACGCACCTCCCTGATGTCGCCGTTCGGGGAAATGATGGTGGCTCCTCCTCCTCCATTCAGCACCCCATCCGCGGCGGAGCCGTCTGACCATATCCAGGTCGCCTCGGCCGGAAGCTCCGCCAGACGGCTCTCCGCTGCCTCTCGTCTTGTGTCCGGGTGGCAGTCGCGGCGTCCCCCGGGACCCACCTCCAGGACGATGGTCACACCGGGGACATCGCGCCACGGCGGCCCGGCGGTTGCTAGCCGCGCTTCAAAGGTCAGCGGCGCGCCGCCGCGGCAGACCCGTGCTAGGGCCTCGCGACCGCGGTCCCTCCATCCGGTCGTCGTCTTGAGGCGGCGCGGCGGGGTCGACTCCGCCAGGGCTCGGAGAGGGTCGCCCTCTGGCAGGGACATCGCCAGGCCCAGTAGCCTGGCTGCCACCACCGAGCGGCGCGTGCATGCGGCGGGCATGCCCGCCTCCGACAGCAGGGCGAAGGCGGGTGTTGAGGCGGGGCAGCCGGTTATCACCCGGGCCGCCGCCCGCAGCTCCCTGTCGACCAGCTCCAGGTGTGAAGCGGAGGCCGCAGGCATCCACGCCCCCGCCGCGTACTCTAAGGCCCCCCTGATGTACCCGTTGGCCACCGACCTCAATTGGCGTTCGCCCAGTCCCCAGCTCCTCCCGGTCATGCGTCGCGGAGGTATTCGGTAGGATGGTTCGCGAAGTATTCGGGACTAAGTCCAAACCTCGATAAGACTCAAGCTATGTGGATAGGGAAGGCATGCAGAGAAAATCGTTTTCTTCAGAGAAATTTAGCTGTAAAGTGGAGTGAAACGATTAAAGTCCTAGGGGTCACTTTCGATAATGAACTGCAAAAAGTAACAGAACTGTACACAGAGAAGGTAAAGGAAATCAAAAGAGAAATAACGAAATGGAAGTTCAGAAACGTATCACTGGAAGGAAAAGTGGTAATAATAAAATCGATGCTGATCTCCAAGATTAGTCACCTGCTCACAACGCTCCCTGACCCATCAAAAAAATTATCAAAGATCTTAACAAGACTCTTTTCAGCTTTCTGTGGCATGGAAAAGGAGAAAAAATCAAACGGGAGTCTTTGATGAAAAACCATCTCAATGGAGGAGTGGACATGGTTGATTTAACAAGTTATATGAGAGCCTTGAAGCTATCTTGGATTAGGAGGTGCATTGTAAAGCAAGGAATATGGAACGCAGTTGCACAGAAAAGTACGGGTAAAAATATATATATATCTGGCAAATGGGTCAAACAGCTTTGAAAAGAAAGGCATCTCGTACTAAGAATCTATTCTGGAGAGACGTGATGATAGCATTAGCAAATTTCAGGGAAATATGCTCACAGAAGCTAGGTGTCGAGGAGCTAAACTCCACAGCTATCTTTTTTTCTGATACTACTAAGTTCAAAACTTCATGGATTGAAGAATGGTATGTCAAAGGCATCAGATCGTTGAATGACTTATTAAAAACAGATGGATCTTTACTAGGTTTTGAGGAATTAAAACGGACCTACAACATTACAACCACTTTTCTGGATTATGCAACACTAATAAGTAGCTTACCTAGAGAATGGAAGGAATCGGGAGAAAAGGTGAAGTTATTTGGACCAAGTATAGATCCATTAATAAGCTTGATTATTTCTAGAAACACGGGTACATCACATTTAAAAAATGTCTTCAGACAGGAAAGAGTGAGAGATGTCAGAAACATATGGGAAATGTCCTGGGAGAGAAGGCTGGGTCAAATCGATTGGCAGCAAATATACAGAAGTCTCAGGGGCACTCCACAGCAGTATAGAGCAGTTAGGTATAAAATCATTACAAGAACAGTAGGAACAAACAGCTTTCTCAACAAAATTGGATTAATGGGAACCGATTCATGCAGTTATTGTACGGAGCGTGAAAATATAGAACATAAATTCTGGTATTGTTCGAGGATTAAGGCTTTCTGGGACAATGTTGAAGCGTGGTTGACCAGAATTCAGATAAACACACCAGAAAGGATAACCAGGGTGAAGGAGGTAATTCTAGGCGGCACAGAAAATGCGATTATAAAACATATTGTTAGTGTAGGCGTGTACATGATTTACTCTGGGAGGAGACTTTCGGTAGACACACTTATAACCATACTTACGACGGATCAGACAAGTGAGATGTATTGGGCAAAGGTGAACAATAAAATGAACTCTTTTAATGCTAAGTGGTCGACAAGAATAGGTCAGAGAAGGGGCGAAACCAACTGGCTCCTTGGCTCGCCTCGGCCCACAGAGCATACCGCAGATATATGATAGTGTGTGTGTGTGGTTCACGGTGATTGTATAAGAAATGTATGGAAAAAACTGCAAAAAATCAGCCACCGCTCCCATGACCCATCCGGGCCAACCCGGGACCGGCCTCTTTGACTGGGGCCGGTCGGCCGGCCGGGCGTGCGGGGCGCCGGCCCTACAAGTCGACGGCTCGCATGCCCGGCCGGTGGATAGGGGGCGCCGCCCGCGATACCCCTTCGCCGGGCGGCGCGGGCGGTGGCTGATGGCCCGCCTGGAGCGCCGGGGAGGTAACCCACAGCTCTCCCCGGCTGGGGAGGTATCCCCCAGATCTCCCCGGGGCCGGGGCGTTTTCTTTAGTCCATGATGGGACAACGCCCCGGCTTGGCCAGGCGGGCCACACCACGTCGCGTGGTGGTGGCGGCGAGCTATAGGTTTTTTTTTATAGCTCAGCCGCCGCCCAGTCAAAATGCAGCTGAAATGTGGCTTCCGTTTTGTGTATATTGCCAACACTGTATGTATATGCCAGCGTGTACGCTTGCCAAATATTACTCGCACGTTGTGGGGGTTTTGAAAGCCCTATTGTGTCGGTGCATATCAGGCGTTTGCGAGTTTAAACGCCTCAATCTGGGGCGCTCGTTTAGCATAGACGGAAAACCGGCGTCAGAAACCATGACAGAGATTGTCCTTGTTGGGCTGGAGAGCCTTCGATTATTATAGATGTACTTGTGTCATATTTGTACGATTTGTCAATAAACGTGAAAAAAAAAACACCGACATGAAATTGACAGCGTGCCACCGAGCAGCCACAAGGGCTACCAAATATTGCAACCTGATCTGGGGACCATCTGGGGACCGACCAACGTATAGCGCACACGTTCAGGCAAGAGCCACCCGCATAGTGTTCGGTCACGGGCCACGTCATATTAGCCTCAAATTACTCCAGCTGCCGTCTCAGCTACTCAGTGGCAGTGGCTTCTACGCTTCTACCTTCCTCTCCAAGCCAGCTTTTAACCAGCTGGATGACTGGCGCACCAGAGGGCATCGATTTAGATACAGAAGCCCCAGACCTCCTACCGACCGAGACGCTCATCGTTTGTTGTTGCACTGTACTGAATATCTGTCTGCAAGCGTACTTTACTTCCCTCTTTCAACGCGTTCAACGCTCGACAAGATGTCTCTGGGTTCACCTCATATTTTCCATTTCTGTTTGGGACTCAGTGAGTAGTCAACAGGCAATGAGACCGATCAAATACTGTGCAGACCAGTTAGGCAATCCTCAACGAAAACATTCTGCAAGCTTGAAAAAAAAAACTGAAACCAAGCTGCAGGACATTGGCTCTTCTTGGAGATAGTCGTGAGACCTTACCTCACATGACTGTTGCCGACGACCTCATCGAGAGTGATTATAATTTGGTGTTATAGGGCGCACCAGCAATGGGGCTATATGGTGTCCATATCTAACCATTCTTCCACAAAGTCAGGGGTGGAAATCACCTGAGGCCCGGAGGCTGTCATGAAAGAACAGAGGCGAGAGAAGTCAACCAGAGGCGGGTTATCGCGGAGAAGAGTTCTCAAAGAGAGCTGGGGGCCACGCAACTCTAAAAACGGCAGTCGCTCAACGTCCAGTCTCGGACACTCGACCAAGACGTGTCGGACCGAAAGTCGGTCACCACACCTAGCAAAAATAGGCCTGGAGCCCACGCCGATAAGGTACCCATGGGTGCCATAAGTGTGCCCGGTACGAAGCCGACAAAGGAATACCTCCTCGCGTCGCGATCTGCTTGAGGCCGACAACCAGGCAGCCAAACGTCTGGCTTGGTGTGTAGAAGTTTGCTTCCGTGAGATTGGCTCCAGGACTCCTCCCACTTCCAAAGGAGGAAAGAGCCCACCGCAAGGAGAGAGCAAAGCCCTCTGCCCTACCGCCTCCACCACCGCTGGACTAGAGCGTGCGACACCCGCTGCCGCCGTCCGCCGACTGAGCGGTAACAAGGCTCCTCCCACAGAGTGTGACGACACACGGTGTGGGGATGGGTACGGGGAGGGTCACACCGCCGCAGGCAGGTGACGGTGCTACCATCTGGCGAGCAGTGGTCGAGACTCCTGCAGACGACCTTACGGTGGAGCTCCTGATAGAAGCAAAGCTCGACTTTAGACGTGGAAAGCGACGAAGTGGTGACACCAACGAAACATTTCGCTACTTGACGGAACAGCTGGAAGCGTGGGCATTCAGAGGCTATGTATCACACCCAGGTCAGGCCAAAGGTCACCTCACTAGAGGGCAAGGGATCGGTGGCCGTCGTCTCCCCTACATAGGACGATAAAGGCGGATCACCGGTGGACGTTGACGTCGGCTCCCTCTAACCGACTGAGTACCTTTGGATATGCAACACAATATCGCAGATATTTTGAGATACTTAAGAACGATTTGAAAGAGATGAGCATGGAGCTGTGGGGGAACCCAAGTAGATTCATGTGTTATGGGTTAAATAAATGGTCTCAGTGACGCTTTTCAGTACACGCTGTATGACGAATTTGACCTTGAATGAATACTAGACATTAAAGATACATTTTGAGTGCATAAGTATCTGAAAGTGCAGTGCTTAAGCATCGCTTCTCGGCCTTTTGGCTAAGATCAAAGTGTAGTATCTGTTCTTATCAGCTTAATATCTGATACGTCCCCTACATGGGGACCAGAATATTAAACTGATTTTTGGACTTTGGCGGGGTTTTTGGAGCTTGCTCCAGCCCTGCCGCGGGTTGGCCTGGCATTGCACTACAGCCAGGATCGGCCCACTTAAACTCATGAGAATGGTCGGAGGAATCACAAAGGGAAATAAAACAAGATACAAAGATCAAGCATAATCCTGGTGATATAAAGTATAAGAGACAGCGTCCGATACTCCGTGACATTCACTGCCTTGCTGTCACGCTCCTTTCTAGGTCGATGTTGAGACTGTAATCGTGGATGATAAGCCTTCCAGGACGAAGAAGTTAACTGAATGAAAAGGTCTCTGTCTTTCAAAGCTATTGGGTGTTTGCATTCTCACACTTTGTATCAGGCAGGGTGATAATTGAAACATGTCTTTTAAAGGTTACGTTGTCAGCTTAGTAACTTGTACCTACCATTGACTTCAAAATATATAAGCATGTAATATGGAAAACGAGTTCCATATATCATACCAGTATTTGTCACAATGGCAATTCTGCCACATATGTTCCAGAAGTAAACCTGAAAAAGAAGGAAGGCATCAATCTGATTCAGTAAGAAGTTCCGGGTGTAAAACATATTTGAGAAAAACGTAGCACAAAATAACGACTTTACTGTTAACCGCTGGTTGACTTTCTTTGGGACTTTCAATGATCTTATTTGGGATTGGGCAGGAGTAACAAAAGGAAACAGATCTCCCAAAACTCAAGTATTTCGGCATTTATTCAAGTTAAGCAAAAGGTATTACAATGAAATTGTTTTCGTATATAAGATGCTTAGATACTTCATACTATACCTTCGAGCCGCGGCTATTGTAAGGCAGGTTAAAAGAAATATGTCTGAAAAAAAGAACAAAAATCAATCTGATTCGTTAAGAAATGACAACATATCTGCGACAATGATTGGTCTTCCACTGACCGATGCACTTCAGCGACAGAGAACATCAATTAACAAATAAATAAATAAATAAATAAATAAATAAATAAATAAATAAATAAATAAACATATAAATAAATAAATGTATAATATAAATTAACAAATAAATAAATATAAAAATAAAGACAGAAATAAATATAGAAATAAATCACGTCGGGGCCCCACATTGACAGGTCACCCATGTTAAACAGGGTCATTTGGAACGTCCAGGCACCCGTTCGGAAGAGCAGCTCACATTGGGTGGCCACTAGAGTGACCGACAGACCAACTCAACGCAGCACTCTCTAAACTATTCTAGTAAACGCAGATGCACTGATAGGTACACTGATCACACTTTAACATTGCCTTCTGGATATTGTCTTACCTAAGATTTTTTTCTGAGCCGCCACCCATTATCAGGTGTCATTAGATCATAGTCATTCTTAGACTATAGTCATTGTTAAATATAGACAGTGAAAAGATCCCTGCCTATATTGCGGGCATAATGGAGACTTGGTGGTGGTGCACCACCTAACATTAACCCGCGCCCTGGTGGGGGTTCTCCCGTCTCAGCCAACTTCGCCATGGTGTGCGTGTGTGGGGAGGAGGGGGGCACAAACGCTTATCTAAAAAAAAAAACTACCAAAGCTAGGAAGCAGCAGATAGTGCAAAAGATAGCTCTCTATAAGTGCGTCCGGATTATGAAGATCATTTTTCGCCTGAGCTCACTGCAGGTCATCAAAAGAAAAATTTTCCCCAAAAAAATGATTTTGCATTTTTTTACAGAGCAAAACACGTTAATCAGATAAAATCCGAAAAGCCGAAAATTAGCTGAAGCGTCACAGAAAAGAGCATTTGATACCACTTTCAGAACTGTTCCATCACATATCCTTAGGTTTGACATTAGGTCAACGGTTAGACCCACAGAAGACGTTAACCAACAAAAAAAGGAGTTTGATAATATTTTCTGCATTAACTTTGGACTCAATCAATGTATTGCATTTACTTAACCAGTAAAACGCATTTTGGGGCGACCAACGGAGCGAGCGAGAGGATGGGCCTTGCATATGCGAAACTGCGAGGGGTACCTCCAACTTACTTGTGCACTGCACCCTATTAACCGGTCCCTAGCGATGTTCCAAATTTGAGCACAATCGGCCTAGCCCTTCTCGAGATCTGGAAGCGGCACCCTGCACGTGCGCACGTGCAAAATGGGTCCCTACCGATTTTTGCACGGCACCCTACTAACCGGTCCCTAACCATGTACCAAATATCAGCGCAATCGATTCAGCCGTTCTCGAGATCTGGAATCAACCCCCGCACGTGCGCACGTGCAGCACCACCCCAGCTGTAGCGCATGGATATGCATTGCATAGTGGGTGCCTGCCTATCAGACGTGTATGGATCCGAGAAAATGGATCTGGGATTTGACCCCGCGGATCCTGATCTCGGATCCGACGGGATCATAGATCCAGATCTCTAATTTATCGAGAATCCGTAGGGATCATAGATCAGTCTAATTTTTTGTTTGAGACCCAGTGAGATCATAGATCCTCATCTAAACACAAATCCACCCCCCCCCCAACCCCAAAAAAAAAATATTGATGCAGCTCACAAGCGTTCTGTTTTAGTTATTTTACGTTTGTTTGTTAATTGGGGCTTTAGGGCGCGCCGACTACTTAGGTCATTTTGCGCCCTATTTTACGTGAAAGCACGTCATAATGCATAGTTTTGTGTCACTCATTGACATAGAAACACTTAGAAACAAATGCTGTGCATGGTGAGATCCACGTTTTTGGTTTATCATCAGATCCAATGAGATTATAGATCCAGGTTAAATTTGTCATGCCGGAACCGGTGGGATCATAGACCCTAGCCTGAAATTTGCTTAAATATCCACTGAGATCATAGATCCATCACTCGGATCAATGCACATGTCTGAGTACCTACATGCCAACTTTTGGCGCAATTGGCCTAATAGTTACCGGGAGATTGCAATTGTTACAAAACTGACACCTCTTCGTTTTGCACGTGGCAGGTGATAAGAGGTCATACACATGCATCGGGAATAGTCCAATACTTGGTAGAACGAATGAAGCTACCCTACAAAAATAACCACATGGATATCGGTCAAGTGGTTGCTGAGATATAAGCCTCGCAAAGGCGTCCGCGAGGCCGGCCGGCCGGCCGTTCATACTCAGAAATTTCCTTTCTACGAAAGACTTGGCTCGCTTCGCTCGCTCCGTAACCACCGTCACATTTGTCGTCAATAAGCAGCGAACAAAGTTTTAATAGCAGTCTTCACGACGTGATTTGCCACACATTTGGTTAAAAATTAGTGCAACTTGGTCAAATTGGGTTCATTATTTGCTTAGGTTGTACTAATTACTTTGTTGCCTAATTTTCAAAAATCAAGCTTTATTTTTGATTAATTTAATTTGCCTATAATACAATCTTCTCCCTAAATGAATCTGAAAAAAAGAAAATACTTTTTACATGTGCACTGAGGCAGAACCCATCATCAAATGTATATCAGATATGTCATTTTCAATTATAACATTGAAATAGATGCATAAACTGAAAATATGTCCAATGGATTCTGTGCAGTATTTTGTGAAATTAAGATTTGGTGCACAAGTTGTGAGCATTTTCCAGATACCCTCTCCTGAAAATGGCTTGCATGACCTTACAGGCTCAGTTTGGGAATTTGACCTCACATGGAGTGTTCCTAAAAGAAAATGAAAGAAAATGTTGCATATGACTTGAAAATTGATGCAACCACAACTTCCACATCATTTTCTTTCAGATCCTGTCAAGATCCTGATATGAAATCCTCCTGTATCAATGGCGTAAAAAATGGCGTTACGCCCTTTTGCGAGAATACAAACGGTTTTTACATCAGTTTTTCTCGCACTACTATTTTTCCTTTATCGGCACACCCAACTAATATCCAATTTTAGAGCACTGCTCGGATGAGGATCACGACCTGGCCAAATAAGGGACATGTTGCAGATCAATCGAACAAAATTGATGAGCTGAACACATTCCAGATGCTCCACTCCAGCAGATCTTCATCAAGGCAGGGGCGTAGGATCCTATACAGTTGGGGGGGCTTCAGCCCCCCCAACCTGCTGGTCAGCCCCCCCAACTTGCCAGGCAGCCCCCCCAACATTATAAAATATGGACAAATTAAAGAAAGCTCAACTTGGTAAAGTTACAATTTTGGGTAGTAGTAAAGCAGGCGTCACATTTCTTTTTGCAACCAAGGAGATGCGCTGTAGGTTAGGCTGTAGAGTGTAGGCTTTTGGTTTTAGGTGGTATACTTTAGGTTGTAGGTTGCAGGTTTTTGGTTGTAGGTTGTAGGTGAGTTTAGGTCAGGTTTGGTCAGGTTTGGTTTGGTTTGGTCCGATTAGAAAGCATCTCTGGAGTCTGGGTAAAGCGCCTCTCTGCTTTACGACTAACTACCCAATTTTGGCCTTAAAACTAACTGGGGCTTTGAAAATGTGCATTGCAATGGAGGGAGTAAATTTAATTTATAAAATGACTTTCGAGTCATTAGAAAGAACATACTAGCAAAACAAAACCAGGAAGGTACACTTAAAAATCAACTGTGGTTTTAGCAAGCCTGAAATAATCAATTGGTCAACATGTTAGGACGCCAGTACAGCAGGCGTCACCAAGCAACTTCGTTTGCGGTATTCTACAAGAACGGTTATCTCACCTCCCGAACGTTGTCACACCGTTTTCTTTTTACAAGACTAATAAAATTTGAGTAAAATATAGGTGAAATCAAGGCCGGTGAAATATCGTCAGCTGATTATGTTTATGATTATGTCAAATCTTTAAAATGATAGCGTCATAATGAATAAAAATAAACTGGCATTATCTCAAATGGATTTGGTGAAAGAAATTTGCACATTCACTAACTTTTAACTGTTTTTTCATCTTTTTTTCTAAGATATCTCTTATGTCTCGCCTTCTGAAGAAGGTTAAATCCTTTTTACGGAATTTGACGCCATCGCAGGCATAATCAGCTGACGATACAGCACAAAACCTTGGATGTTACTATGCGTGCGTTCGGCATCCGGATAATCAGGGAAAATTATCCGGGATCAGCGATAATTATCGGGGATTACGTTCGGTATCGCAAAAACGAGAAATGTTGAAGATAGGCACCCACCAATAATTTTCCGGCCGAGAATTTCCAAACGATATTTTCCGGATGCCGAATGCACGCTAAAGCGGCGCAGAAAGCAGAAAAAACAAAGGCGCGACACTTGACAGCTTCATTTCGTTTGTTTAGGGGTGGGTGCAAGGCCATGTGGGTGGAACTCGGACGGTAGGACGAACGGTAGGAATTCGGCCGGCGGCCCTCTCTACAGAGGGCCGAATTGTTCAGGGACGTACCCAAGATGGACGGGGTGCCCCCCCCCCCCCCTCGGGGTTTTCAGGAGGCCCCCGTGGGCCGAAGGCCACGGGGGCCAAAATCACGCCGGAGGCGAAAGAAATTCAAGGGAATCCCAAAAATCACGTCAGGATATTCAGGGCCTCTGACCAGCCTGACAGCTAGGGTCCTTGTTACTTCCTGGGGCCTCCTGTGAATAACTGCTAGTGTCTGTGTCTGACCGCTAGGGCCCCTCTGACTCCTCAGTAGAGAGGAGGCCATCTATAAGAGGAGGCCCCTCTGTAGAGAGGAGGCCCCTTTAGAGAGGAGGCCCTCTGTAGAAAGGAGGCCCTCTGTAGAGAAGACTGAAGAGACCATCTGTAGAAAGAAGGCCCTGTGTAGAGAGGAGGCCCTCTGTAGAAAGGAGACCGCCTGAAAGCAGAAGGCCCTCTGAAGAGAGGAGGCCCTCTGAAGAGAGGATGCCGTCTGTAGAGAGGACTTTCTCAGTAGAGAGGAGGCCGGAGGCCCTTTGCAGAGATGAGGTCCTCTGTAGAGAGGAGGTCCCCTGTAGAGACTAGAGAGGAGGTCCTCTGAAGAAAGGGTGCCCTCTGAAAGAGATGATCCTCCGTAGAAAGGAAGTCCTCTGTAGAGAGGAGGTCTTCTGTAGTTGGGAGGCCCTGTGAAAAGAGGAGGCCCACAGTAGAGAGGTGGTCCTCTCTAGAGAGGAGGTCACTCTGTGGTTGGATTTTTTTGCAAATTTGTGTACGTACAGGTCAATACGAGATCGTGACTGTAATTACACCAACCAACCTTGTCAAATTGAATCGGAATTCATATGTGTACTGTGGAGTGAAGGAACTCCGGCTTGTACTACCATACTAAAAGAGTTGTAAAATTTGTGATTTTGAGCAGTGTTTTGACAAATGCTTTTGCAAATTTTCTCGGCGCTCCGCGCCTCCGATTCATACACCAATCAATAAAAAAGGTCGTGACTGTAATAACACCAACCCTGTCAAATTGAATCAAAATTCCCTAAGTGTATATCTATATATGTTTAGGAACTCCGGCTTGTACTAGCATGCTAAAAGGGTCGTAAAATTTGTGTTTTGGAGCTGTGTTTTGAAAAACGTTTTTTGCAAATTTTCGGCTTTCGCAGCGCTTCGCGCCGCCGCCGCCGGTTCGTTAACAGGTCAATATAGAGAGATCGCTACTGAATGCTACTAATGCATTAGGCTAAAAGTGCGGTAACAATATCAACTTCTCGGGGTTTTTAAGTCGGTCGATACGCCCCCCCCCCCCCCCACCAAGTAAGAAATCCGTGGCGACGCACTTGTATAGGTGGATTTAACTAAAACTACTGAGCCGAGTGACTTATAACGATAAAGCTTCATCTTAGAAACGACGAAGACGAAATGCCTTTTGATCTCGACATACTCGCTCCCCCTCCCCCGGTCGTCGGAATTCATCCATCAGACCCGGCATGTCGGCCGACCTGTAACTCCCCCCCCCCCCCCCCCCCCCCAACAAACAAAACGTTCGCCTAGATCCTCCCTTGCCCTCTGTAGAGAGGAGGCGCCCTGTAGAGAGGAGGCTCCCCGGGATCCTCATATACCGTAGATACATACATATACCGTTTTAGTGGCATCACTTTGCATTTGAAAATAGCGGGAACATACACTGCATAAATGTGGTTGCAAAACGTTGAGCCGGAATATAAATACCTACGCCTTATTTTATAAGCCTGAACTTGGATCCAGGGGGGAGATTAAGTCATATCCCTAAAGTCATAGACCCGCTTTTCACCACCATGGTCCACGCTCCCTCCCCCCCCCCCCCCCGCTCAGCACCTTTCGTCACCACCCCACCGGCGTCCGGGGTTCAGCCCCCCCAACCTATTTTGCGATCCTACACCCCTGCATCAAGGTTATAAAAAACTGCTGACCTTTTATGACCTAATATGACTTTTCGAGTGACCGCTGATCGTGAACTGCACTCTTATGGCAGAAGTGTGATTATTCCGCTTGTTTGTTTGTTTTGTTGGGTTTGGATCCTCCGCTCAATTGTGACCATCGCAGAACCGGAAGGATGCTAGGAATTAGGGGAGACATGGGTCTAAGCGGGCACCCTAGTGTGTCATCAGGGCTGAGCCCATCCAGTTGGACAGGCCACCCAGCTCCCTGATAATGTATGTACTCGGCTACGGGCGTGCTCCTTGGGGAGCTTCCCGCATGGGATATATAAAGCAGGGATAAAAGAGTTGAGGCATGAAGAAGGATTTGAATGTCCTGAGGATGGAAGTGACGGAGCGGTGTGTGATTCCGAAAATATATCCGTGTTCGCTCAGGGCAGTGAACAATTATGTTGTACAATCATGAGCAATCCACATTCTCAAATTACGTGGTAATTACGAGTACGTAAGAATCTTGGTACCTAATTACTGACACTCTTATATAGTTCGTTTTTTTTTCAAAAGGACTCTGGCTCAAAGTAGATTTTTCGGATAAGCACGGGTTTTAGCGAGCAAAACGGGCAAAAACTGGACCTGAGAAAATCTAACGTCGACTAATTTTAACATATGATTTCTTCCCGATAATTTCCATGCTTGAGTTTTGGAACTAGATATTATTTATTTATTATTTTATTTATTTTTCGGTTCACCCGACAACCACAAACAAGTGGGCATTACGACGGGAACTGGCAAAAGCACAGATAACGCAGCCTCGCACCGCTCGCACATATCATACAAGATTGTTAACATTTGCAATTCACACTTATGCACAACTTCACAATAGGTATACACATTCGAATAAGACGCATCGCAGTGCTACATTCCTAACCGCTTAACTCGCCAGCATCCGCTTTACTTTTAAGGCATTTGCTAAACTCGGCGATAGAGCATTGTCGTAAATGTGGAGGTAACCCATTCCATATCTTACAACCGTGATACGATAAGGATGCTTTTTTGTATTCGGTTTTAGGGATGGCAAGGTCCAAATTGCCACATTGCCTCGTCATTCGCTCAGATCGTTTCATTTTAAAGGGACCATCCCACCTTAACATTAGTTTTGAGTTGAGATAGCCAAGTTTGCGGCCAGGCTCAGAAATCACCATTTATCCTGGTCGCAACCCCCGCAGCTTTATGGTGTTCAAGAAATTTCTTCCCTTTACTTGCAGGGTGGGACCAGCTTAGTCCCTATCTCTTAACCATTAGCGGTTTCTTTGATGACGTCAGCAGTCATTTCAACGCCCGCCATTCCTTGAACCCGAATTTTACTGACCTTGAGCTCCCTTTTTTATCAACGTGTCCGTCGTCGGCGCTGAGAAAGCCTATTGATTTTCATTTTAATTTGAATATTAGAAGATACCCACCACTGGAACTTGGACTGATATTATACCAAGGCCGAAGATGATCAAGCTGCCTGCTATATCTGGAGCTTGGTGTTCAACTTCAACATGGAATAAAAAACAAAATATCAAAGCAAACTGGATATGGTAGTGCAAGTTAAAGTCCAAAGAAATTTGAAGAGCTGACAATTGACATTAATTCTTTTCCTGCAAGGTTTCCATATGGAGATCACACCATGAAGAAATATTTTTGATGTTAACAGTTGAAAGGGTATTGATCTTCTGGTTTTGACGAAAGATGCTGCTGTCTTTGGAAAAGAATGTCGGCATGAGGTGCAATTGTGCTTGTGAAGTGGTTATAACTGGTCTTTTCACAGTATTAAATTAAATGTGCCATTGCAGCCAAGTGTGTTATCATGTAAGGTAAAATCAAAACTACAATGTTGGTTTTATGAGCATTGAGAAGGCTGGTAGGTAACACCTGCCCGTGCTCGTAAATCATGCTGCCAAAGTATTCTAAATTAATTTAATCATACGCTTTTGTTGTCCAGAATGGTTGCACTATTGTTTGGTATCATATTATTCCATGTAAATATGGTAGTGTAAAGTCCGACCAACATGTTACCAGATTTGAAGCTGTTAGTTACCTAAGTACCTGTTTTTTACTGGCGTGGTGAATGTCACCTGGATTTTGTTTTGAGGTGCAGACCTAGTAACTCTGACTACATGGGTTTGAAGCTATTACCTATTCTGTTTTTACTGGCCTGGTGAATGGCGACTGATGTTGTCTGTGGATGGCACTGAAACAAATTTTGAGTGTCATGTACAGTGTTTTAATACAATGCTGAGGGCTGAAAGTTGTCTTGTTTAGAGTGGTGAAAGTTCAGGATATGCCAGCCACCATGGTGGGTCAGAGTTAATGTGTTGCAGTCAGTTCAGCTTCAGCAAGCACACGGATGGGCATACGCATCAAGACCTGCTCTGCCATACTTTCAGCCAATTTTACTTAGGTAAGTCTTTTCTTTTTTTCTGCCAAAAGCTATGACATTGTGAATTTCAGTGCTGTGGCCTGTGTGTAGCTTTCAGGAAAGCAATTCTAAATAAAGCTCTGATAAAGTGCAAAATCAGCAATGCAGCCCTCTATTACATTTTCTACAACATCTTACTTGTTCCTTGCATGGAGAGAAAAATGCAATGCTATGAATTCGTTTATTCACATAATTTGACAAGTGACATGCAGTTACCTGCTACTATCACTGCACAAAACAGAGCAGAAAACATCAGTTGATCCAACACAAGACACAACAGAAGTTTACAACATAGGGCTGCCGAACCTGCTTCCTCCCACCACAGTTGATGCCATTTCCTAGCCTGGCTTGATGTGAGCACTGAATAGCTGCTTCGTCTAATTACAGCTCACTACCATTCAACTTAAACTACTCTCTTTAAAGTAAGAGTGAGAGCGTTCAGTGTTCATAGCAGCTCGACAGACGACAGACAACAAACATCTTGACAAACCAACCAGTATTTGATTTGGCTAATGATTTACGTGCTTGTTGTATCATGGCCAAACTACTTTAACAGCAATAATCCTTGTTTCATCTTGATCTTGCTTTTATTTCCATTTGAACTCAGATCTTGAAACAATCATCTGAAGTGATATCAGATACTGGCTTCTGTTTCTCTTGAAAGCAAGTTAAAACAACAATGATAAACTAAGGCAGGAGATGTGAGTTGTGGCAGTAGATCTTTGATTCAACAATGTCAACCTTATACCTATTGCTTGAGACCTCTGTGACTATTTATAGTTTTTTGATAGTTTGGATTCTTGGCTTGATTTAGCAGATCAGCTGTGAACCTTGACTTTGAAACCTTTGAAATCACATAAATGTCATGGTACCCGAACGAATCCTCGCATGACATTTCTTCGTAGCACAATTTTTCGTCCGCATTTCTTCGTCTACAAATCTTCGTCGGTGCATTTATTTGTCCCTCTTACTCTTGCATATATTTGCGTTGAAGAAGAAATGCGAGCCGATTTTCATATACCCTGATGCGAGACAGAGTAATGCGATACGAATAAATGCCCTGACGAAGATTTGCAGACGAAGAATTGCGATACGAAGAAATGCCATAAGAAGAATTATCCTGGAATCCTTTATTGGCCATCATATATTGACCTTGATAAGATAAACGTATAATTCGCGCAATATTTGTCGCACTTTGATACCAAACTATTGCTTCCAAATGCCGACGTAAAGAAAACCTTTATGTGACGTCATAGAAGCAGCGGAGTTCCCAAAAAGTAAACAAAAATAAAAGTCTTATATCTCGAAAACGGGTGAATATTTTCCGGTAAAATTTGGTAGATGTTCATTTCCGCTCTTTGTGATTCACGCTACATCACTTTTATGCCAATTCATTAACTTTTTTGAAGGTGGGAGGGTCCCTTTAAAAAGCGATGAAATAGCATTTGGAGTATTTTCTGGGAATAGAAGACTTTTTCGAATAATTTTCAGCACAGCCATATTATGCTCGGCCCCAACATCACCATGCCAAGCTAATCTCTGTGATTCACGGCCAGCAATAGCCGCGCAAATTTTATGATTTTTCCTATTCTTTTCCGTTGCGTTGCATTGCAACTTCCCCAGACAGATATGCAAAAACGAACGTGAGGGAGGACTAAAGCATTGATAAGAAGCACAATCGTTCTTAGGGGCATAATGTGGCGAAGATGACCAAGACGAATCAACATGCCTATCGATTTCCCAACAACGGTGCTAACATGTCGATCCCATGATAGAGACTGGTCGAGCGTAACGCCTAAACTTACGATGGATGAACTGATCGCAATGCTGGTATCAAATATATTGATGCTCTTAATACTCATGCGTCTTAAGCTTGCTTTGGAGCCAAAGAGGATTACTTTTGATTTACTAACATTAAGGGCCAGCCGATTTCGAGAAAACCATTCAGCTAATATTTGAAGGACTGCTCGAAGGCGGGAGATCATGTCATTCACGTCTTTGGGTGAGCCGGAAACCACGATCTGGGTGTCATCAGCATATTGAATAATTGTACATGACTCGGGTACAGCAGTTGGCAAATCGTTAACAAATAAATTAAAGAGCATAGGGCCCAAAACACTGCCCTGGGGCACGCCGGACAGAACGTCGCGTTTCTCATCACAGCCCCTAACAAACTGTTTTCTAGCGTCTAAATAGTTCTTAAACCATGGATGGTCAATGCCATAGTGACACAGTTTGTGTAAGAGTAAGTTATGATTAACAGAATCAAAAGCTTTGCTTAAATCGAGAGATGCCAAAAGGCATACGTCACCCTTGTCGAGCGAAGATCTTATTGATTGATTCCGTCAGGGTAATGAGTGCATGATCTACTGAGTGGTGTGGTCGGAAACCAAACTGGTTGTCTGCCAACACACAACATTCATTTAGATAAGATCTAAGCTGGAGAGAAATAAGACCTTCAAGTATCTTGGACACAACACATAACAGGGATATAGGCCTGTAATTTGATGCCAATGCTTGGTCACCCTTGCCTTTATATATAGGTACAATTTCTGCGACTTTCCAGTACGAAGGTATAACGCCTTCAGCGATTGAAGCGTTAAAAACATGGAGAAGTGGTCTCGCAAAACTACCAACAAATGATTTGTAAAAAGATGCAGGCAGGCCATCCACACCAGCTGCTGTGTGACCTTTTAAGGAATAAACCACTTGTCGAAGTTCAGCATATGTAGCTGCACGAAGCGTAAATTTAGTGGACAACACTCTTGGAATACAACCATTCACGGCGTAAAGACTGGCTGTGCTGTGATTATTCATTTGCGTCTCAGTTCCCACTGAACTGAAAAACTCATTGAAGGATCGTGCCGTGCTACTACCTAAAGGCTGGCTGTTTTTGGATTTGCCTAGTGTAGAATTTACGAGACTCCATATGTCCCTGCTCGATTTTTTCATTCTAATACATGACTCAAATTTTGAACGCCGCTCGAAAGCTATGACACGCCGCACTTGGCGCCGCATGCTTTTATATAATTTTATATAAAGTCAGGTCGGATGAAGCTTTAGATCGTCGAAAAGTGTGCAACTGTGCAGCTGTTGAGCGAATCAAGCTTTTGGCTTCACGGGAGATTCCAAAACCCGACTTATGCCTTAGTGTTTTGGTTACAACCGGAGCATATCGGTCAATAACAGGAAAGACCAAATCCAGCCAGCTCTGCCAAGCGTCATCTGGATTCTCACTTTCTAGTACAGGAGACCAAGAAATATTACACAGTTCATTCCTAAATACAGAATGGTCAATACCTTCCCACCTACGAAAAGTTATTGTTTTTGGTTTAACACGGGATCTAGCCACCGATACTTTAACGGTCACAAAATTATGATCTGAAACAATGCAATCATCTGAGCTGCACGATACAACTATAGCTGGGTCACTGACTAAAACAACATCAAGGAGTGTTGAGGAGCTGGGGGTGATCCGTGTAGCTTCACACACACATTGATACATGCCTACATTGCTAATCATATTGAGCAATGACTTAGCATGTGGAAGATTAGGTCTCAGGAGATTACAGTTCAGGTCTCCACATAAAATCACCTGCTTGCCAGCATACAAAAATGATTTAACTGAATGTTCCAATATTTTAAGGTCAGATTTGAGCTCGTTGTAAATGGGTGGCCTATACACACAGCCTATCACTACAGAACGATTATGCCCGCACTGAATGCTAATCCAGATCAGTTCGAGACGACTCTCCGGAGGAATAGTTGGTCCAACAAGTTTCGAACATGCAAGGTCACTTCGGCAATAAATAGCTACTCCGCCACCTCTCTTTCTCTGGCGATCAAGTCTACTAGCCAATACCAAGCCGTTGATTGGCACATCAGGCTCGCCCCTTCTTAGCCAGGTCTCTGTAAAACACATTACGTCAACATTACGTCCAGTAACGTAACTGGAGATGAGATCAGAGGAAGGTGACAATGACCGCACGTTGAGATTCCCAACAGTTATTCCGCATTTCGATGACCTTTTGTGGCAAGTGGGTACACTTTGAAGTGATGATAGCTGGCACATTAAGCTGCCCGTAGCGGGGATGTGGCCACATGCATCATTCAGTCTAAAAAACCCAAAACTTCACTTGCAAGCAGTTGCCAAGTGTTTCTGGAACCTGCTCTGTTTAAGTTTAGTCGAGATTTGTCCAAGCCTTGGAAGTCGCTTTCATTTTGTCTCCGGCGTAAGTCGATGAAGCGGATACCCTCACTCTCACAGAGACACGCAAGTTGATCATTCAGATCTTTCCGTGTCGTAGCATGAAACTTTTCCGGCATGGATGGGTCTTGGGGGATTGAGCAAATGACAAATCTCCCTTACCTTCTTGATGAGCTTCGCAGATTTGATGAGCTCTGCTATACAGTCCAGGGTATACTCGACGCTGTAAGAGGACAGGTCATTGCCGCCGACATGCAGAACAAGGTCCGTTTTGAGCGCCCTGCACGAGGCGACTGCTCCATGAACAGCACCTAGAATGGCGCGCACAGTACCTCCTCGGAGACTCCTAAACACCACGTGATTACCTAGAAGGAATTCTTCTCTTGCGGCACAAGCGATTCGACGCACGTTCTGACAGCCAAGCATCACTGCTCCGATGGCTGTAGCAGTGTCGCTCTTGGTACGTCTGCGTCTTTTAGGAGATGTTGCGGCTGTCCAACGTCCATTGTTCGAGGGGCACGTCAATGAAGGAGAAGAGTTTCCCGGTAAAACACGTTCAGTCGTCTTATCATGAGACTCGGCGCATGTGTAGGAAGCCTGAGATTTTGGCGTAACTATTATTCGTTTGGATGCAGAGCAGCTATCCGTTGGCGCTTGAGCAGATGACGACGTGCCTGGACGTGCAGCATCCGTGACCGCTTGCGACAGCTCTTCCACTTTGCATGAGAGACGATCAATTTGCAGTTGTGTTAAGCGAATAGCCTCCATAACATCCATGAGCGTGACCCCCGAGAATGATGGGCCCGGTGGACTGTGTTCTCCTGAGGCGGGGCCAGGATTCAGCTCTACTCCTCCTATTACTAGTAAAGTCATAATGAGGGCCAGTCCTAAAGCGTTAGCATCGTGATGCAGGCCGCCTTTAAAACGGAGTCGGCTGTTCCCACGGATGAAAAACATCCCTACTCGGACTCGGTAGGTTTGTGGGTCAATCATATTCAGACAGTGACTCACGTGCTTTGTTCCAAATTCTGGCTTTTTTCGCTGATCGAGTCTTAATAATTTCTTCTTGTCGATAAATACGCCGTGATTTGCAACGCTTGCAACTGCAATATCTGTATAAACAACGTCACGTTCTTTTCGTAAGAAATTGGCAGGGATTAACTCTCAGGAAAATTGGGCTCTTACCAAAATTCACGAAAATATGACACATGAAAACAATGATTTCTTCTCCTTCACATCATTATTCAAGTTCAAGTGGCGGCCTCTAATGTAGAATTGAACAAGCTATCAAAGTGATACACTTTTATGCAACAACACTCACGAAAACCACTACTATGCTGCGTCAAAATCGGAGCGCCGCAATGAGGTGCGATCAGCTGGCGCTCAGCCGACGACTCGTTTGTTTCGACGACTCGTTTGACTCGACGTTTGTTTGTTGGGGTGCGTATTATTTAGGCCAGGGTTCATAATGTCCAGGGTACGATGTGTCCAGTGCTCGAAATGGCCAGTGCCTTGAATTGGCCAGTGTTCATATTGTCCAGGGTTTGCATGGTCCAAATGTGGCCAACTGGCTGCAGATAGGGTAAATTCAAAGAGGCCAGGGTTCATAATGTCCAGGGCACGATGTGTCCAGTGCTCGAAATGGCCAGGGTTCATAATGTCCAGGGCACGATGTGTCCAGTGTTCGAAATGGCCAGGGTTCATAATGTCCAGGGCACGATGTGTCCAGTGTTCAAAATGGCCAGTGCCTTGAATTGGCCAGAGTTCATAGTGTCCAGGGATTACACAGTCAAACAAACCAAACCAAACCTAACCTAACCTAACCTAACCTAACCTAACCTAACCTAACCTAACCTAACCTAACCTAACCTAACCTAACCTAACCTAACCTAACCTAACCTAAGGTAATGATGTTTGCCTACCGGGGATAAGGAAATAGTTTCTCGCATGAATAGATTGCAAGCAATAGTAAATCAAATATTTTTAGGTTAAGTGGTTATGCATCAGGCTTCAGGCCTTCGGCCTGAAGCCAGATACATAACCACTTAACCTAAAAATATTTGATTTACTATTGCCTGTAATCTCTCCTAAGGCATTGCCTTCGGCACTGCACTGCTTCGCATTGAGCTGGTTCCGTGTTTTTACATAATGACGTCACTTTCAATGACTATGTAATCCCTGGATATTATGAACTCTGGCCCATTCAAGGCACTGGCCATTTTGAACACTGGACACATCGTTCCCTGGACATTATGAACCCTGGCCATTTCGAACACTGGACACATCGTGTCCTGGACATTATGAACCCTGGCCATTTCGAACACTGGACACATCGTGCCCTGGACATTATGAATCCTGGCCTCTTTGAATATACCCTATCTGCAGCCAGTTGGCCGCATTTGGACCATGCAATCCCTGGACATTATGAACTCTGGCCTATTCAAGGCACTGGCCATTTCGACACTGGGCATATCGTACCCTGGACATTATGAACCCTGGCCAGAATGAATGTTCCCCGTTTGTTGTTATTAACCTTCGCCCCAGTGGGGGGGGGGCATATGTTACCACCCTGTCGCGTTTTTTGCGTGTAACTAAAAAACCGCGGCGCGTAGCGCCACGCCGCTTGGGGTAGCTTTTGGTACATCAATTTTGGACAATGTGTGAAATTTTTGACCCCAGGTCATGTCAGGTCAGGTCACCAGGTCAAGTTAACTGACCAAGCCTAAAAAAAGTTTGCAATCATGTCCAGCCTGCAGTGTTTGTCAGAAAGGTTTTAAACTTGGTGGATTGCATGCTGTTATAGGCGCCTACAATTTGTATATCTCGGATTTTTTATATCCGTGACCTAAGGTCAGGTCAGTGGCGTGACCTTTCCATTACAAGTCAATGGAGAAAAATGAAAATGCCTCTAGATCCGTGTGTACGCATCGGAACAGTCCAAATATTTCAGAATCACAATGATTTAGTCCACTCGTGATGACCAAGGTGTCATTTTTGCTGATAGCCTCTAGACAGGTCATCCGAGGTCACTTGAGGCTACAAACAGTTTTTTGCCAATAACTCGCGATTGGAAAGAGATAGAACGCTGGGGATGGTCTCATTGTGTTTGTCTTGTAGAGACGCATCGACTGATATGCAACATGACCTTTTCCGGTCGGGTCATGACCTTGATCTGAGGTCAAATTTTCAAGTTGACCTTTCAAGGTCAAATCATAGTTCATTCGACGCGTCTCGGCGAGAGGAACACGATTCTGGCCATAGAAATGTCGTGGCTTTTTGTAGTCGAAAGTTATTGTCGAAAAACACTTTCCGTAAAAACAGCTATTTTTGGAGTTTTTGCCCTCTGGAGGCTAAACCGTTGACCTGAGGTCAATATTGATAATGACCTTTTCAAAAGAAGAGTTCAAGAGCAATCGTTTGCTCTTCCATGCGTTTTTCTAGCTACCATAGTTCCTGAGATAGCAGCATGTTTTCTGAAAAATATAATGACAATTGGCAAATTTTGACCTTTGATGGCCTCTGGTGACCCCAATATTGCTCTAAGGTGAAAAATGACCGAAATACTTTCAAACGTACGCATTGGGAGCTATCGACTGCTTTTTACCGCGTCTTTCTAGCCCTCTTAGTTTTTGAGTTAGAGGTGGGTGGTAACATATGCCCCCCCCCCTCCCCACTAGGGCGAAGTTGGCTGAGACCGCCACACTGTGGCGCGGGTTAAAACAGTGCCAACAGTGGTGAGATCATTCTGTCAAACTTGTATTGCAATGTAACTTATAACTGCCAGGGACGGAACCGCTTACTCGATTATATCCTCGGCAACAGTGAAAAACGAAGTTTCACCCAAATTCGTCGACATTTTCTCCCATCGTACGGTCATTGGACCTGCTGCCACCAATGACGTTATCATAGTATGTTCATTTTTTAAGACACAATTTCCAGGTACTTACCGTGCACAATTTCAAATCGATTATTTCTTCGGTAAGAAATTCTTGGCCAGACGCTGAAGCCAAGCTGCCAAAACTCACGTGAGAGCTTCGATAATGAACTTGGAGCCAGCGTCCTTTTGAAAAAAAAAAACGAATTATGCCTAGTACTTTCACCCCACGGTTTTTTTCGGTAAAATTTGGTATATACACGTTTGTCCACTTATTGAACCTAGTTTTTGTTTGTTTGTTTGTTTGTTTGGTTGGGTTAGGCCCTTTCGGTCTGACAAGACCATTGCAAAGCCGGAAGGATGATAGGAATTAGGGGGAGACATTGGTCTGGGCAGGCACCCTAGTGAGTCGCCGGGGCTGAGCCCGTCCAGAGGACAGGCCACCCAGCCCCAAGGCACTCACTGCACCCGGCTACGGGGTGCGCTCCCTCGGGAGCAGCGGTGCCGCTCCAAGGGAGCAGCCCGCATGAGATAAAGTTGCCTGTCCAGCCCGGAGGGGGGTTGTGGCGTGGAGGAGAAGGATTTCAGTATCCTGAGCAGTGGCGCAGCCAGGGGGGGGGGTCAAAGGGTCAGCTGACCCCCCCCGAAATTTCTGTCAGGGGCCCGCTCGAGAGAGAGAGAGAGAGAGAGAGAGAGAGAGAGAGAGAGAGAGAGAGAGAGAGAGAGAGAGAGAGAGAGAGAGAGGGCCCCAGGAGAACGGGCCCCGGGTGGACGGGGCCCGGACCCCCGGTTGGATGGGGCCCGGGCCCCCGGGAGAACTGGCTTGGGCCCCTGGGAGAACGGGCCCGGGCCCCCCGTGGATGGGTCCGGGGCCCCGAGAGAACGGGGCCCGGACCCCCGGTTGGATGGGGCCCGGGCCCCCGGGAGAACTGGCTCGGGCCCCTGGGAGAACGGGCCCGGACCCCCTGGTGGATGGGGCCCGGGCCCCCGTGGATGGGTCCGGGTCCCCGGGAGAACGGGCCCGGGCCTCCCGGAGAACGGGCCCAGGCCCCCGGGAGAACTGGCCCGGGCCCCCCGGGAGAACGGGCCCCGGGCCCCCGTGGATGGGTCCGGGGCCCCGGGAGAACGGGGCCCGGACCCCCGGTTGGATGGGGGCCCAGCCCCCCGGGAGAACTGGCTCGGGCCCCTGGGAGAACGGGCCCGGACCCCCTAGGTGGATGGGGCCCGGGCCCCGTGGATGGGTCCGGGTCCCCGGGAGAACGGGCCCGGGCCTCCCGGAGAGCGGGCCCGGGCCCCCGGGAGAACTGGCCCGGGCCCTCGGGAGAACGGGCCCGGGCCCCCGAGAGAACGGGCCCCGGGCCCCGGGTGGACGGGGCCCGGACCCCCGGGAGAACGGGGCCCGGGCCCCCGGATTGAAAGGACCCGGGCCCCCTGGTGGACGGGGCCCGGAGCCCCGGATGGACGGGGCCCGGAGCCCCAGGTGGACGTGGCCCGGGCCCCCGTGTGGATAGGGCCCGGGCCCCCGGTTGAATGGGGCCTGCTAGGGTGACCCGCTTGCTCCGCAGCGCGAATAAGGGGTATTTTTGATCGGTGGGCGTTTGGTTGGTCTTGTGTCCGTGGGTTATGTATCCATTTCGGTCGATTGCTTTTTGACGGCTAAGCATTTTGGTTTGGGAAAAAATATCCATCGCCTCGAGGTGCTGGTGTCTGATAAGCATGCGTTCTACTATGGAACATGTCATGTGTAGTTTATAACAAACGTTGTCGTACGTTATTGAAAAATGAAAGCCATCGAAGAGTTACTATGTAGAGGTTTGAAACATTTATATTTTTAAGAATACTGCTGCTCGTCATGCAAAAGCGATGGTTGGATTTTGGACAAAATTGAATGCTCTTTCCAACTATGCCATTTTCAACCGTCAAACGTACCAGGTTATGCAGTAAAACCCGTGTAATTAAGTAAGTCATTAACAAATACCATTTTCTCCAGCGATTTGTCCCACCTTGTTTTTGATCAATATATATTAACACATGGTTTCCCGTGTGTAAATGGTGTTAACGCACGACGTGGATGGATTGGAGCACGAGTGTGTTAATGCACGAGTGAAACGAGTGCATTAACGCACAAGTGCTCCATTCCATCCACGAGTGCGTTAACACCATTTATGCACGGAAACCATGTGTTAAACTAATTAATACATGCTTAACGGTGCGAATTTAAATTAAAGTAAACTTAATCCATGACACTTAATGGGCCTTTTGTGGGAATTCTTAGAATAAAGTCAATGACCCTTCCGAAAAACTTGAGTCGAGAAATTCATCAATGCACGCGCGTGCACCAATTTAAATTGGTGCACGGCTACCTTCGAATTACCGCACGGTTAATCTCCAGTGAACGCACCGTAAAGTATGTATTAATTAGCCTTTCACAATTTTTCCATGCGAGGCTGTGCATTTCTTTTGCCAACAGGCGTTGTTAGAACCCAGTCACCCGAAAATAGCATCAAGTCCCAAATCTGTCCGAAACGTCAATTTTCCAGCATAAGTGCCCTCACGGGTGCACGTGGCGCGTGCCATCCCTGCACCGCACACCATTCGATAGCCCGTTCGATTCTCTACACGATACTGTGTTCCCCGTGCCGATCGGGCCCACGGTTACCGAGCCATACTGCACGGGACCGGACCAGTGTCGGGCAAATTCAGCCATTTTCGCACGATTTTGCAAGCCGATCTATGCATGTATTGTAAAGTCTATGACGCGAATTTCCGTTTTTTAAGCACGCGCCATGTGCTCGCTATCAATCCGATCGATCTGAGACCCTCAAAGGCACGTTGCCCATCCTTGATCTATAAATCGCGCAAATTTCAGCACAATAGGCGCAACGGTCTGGCCTGTACCCCGCGCTAAGTAACACCATGCCGGGACCTCGATAGCAGACAGAATCTACGTCACCACATCACCACACCACAACAAACCCGGCCCAAGGCAATACATGTCCCATATGAGCGCGTTAACCCTCGCCGGCACAGGCCATTCCTGAGCCATTTTGCGTCCTCCGACGGCACAAGGGGAGGGTGGTACGAGCCCCCCCGCGTTTGGCCCATGATCGAGCTAGAGCTTCGCGGAAAAAAACGAACGTGTTGCCCGTGACGAGAGTGAGCCGATGATACTCAATTTTAAGGTTCTTGGTCATTGGTTGACCTTCCAGGCCAGGTCAATGACCCAAAAATCGGGAAAATCGGGACCTGTTAGAACGTCGTAAAGTGTGGCTGCTATAGGGTTTTCGGGGTGCTGATCACGAATAGTTATCATGTTAGTTTTGATCACAGATGATGTCTTTATGCATTTAGGTCAGGTCGGGTCAGGTCAGGTCAGGTCAACCAATAGGAGTCCTGCCGGGTATTTGTAGTACCTACGTGTCAGCCGCCTCTAGCAGCTTCGTAATATGCTACGAAGGCACCAAAACTACTTCGTGAATGTTCAAATGGTTGCTAAATTCGGATTCAGCTCCAAAAACTAGCCTAGAAACATGTATAATTCGAAAAGGTACCGACTACCGAGGTCATCATAGGTCAATGACCTGACCTGACCTTCAGGTGACCTTGACACCCACCCTAACGCATGGGAGCAGCATCAACTCACATGTTTGAACGCTTGAAATCACGAAAAGACTGCAAACGCGCGGCTAATGCGAGCCGGCATACGCCCAATCGCGATTCTGGCCAAACATGTCTCGGAAAGTAGGTCACAGGTCAAAGGTCATTTGAGTCAGGGTCATGCAATTTCTAGGGTAGGTGTAAAACTGATAAACGCGAGGGTACTCCATGTGTTGTCGCGATCGGCCGCTTTTTACGCGAGTTATTCGCGAAAAACTTCTTGTGAGCGAATTCACGTAATGAAGAAGGATAAAGGCATAATCTTCTACAGCAGCCAATAGATGACTTAGGACAGGCACATGGAACTACTTAAATCTTGTCCGATCGATAGAAGCAGGCAACAGCTCCGTTTGCATATATGCTATGCATATTGCGGAAGGGGCACATTTCGGCCTCGAAAAATACGAATTCATACCTCATAGTAACATATTTCTGTCATGGTCAATTCGCGTAGAAATTGAACACCGGGTGATTACCGAGCTATTGTTCTATCAAAATTTGCCGATTCAAACTCGCTCAGGGTTATCGTGTAGGTAAAGGGGGGCCCGCTCAGCAGAATGCGTATGAAATATGGAAAGTTTCTGAAAAATGGGTGGGGGCCCGCACACTAGGGGGCCCGCTTTGGAGGCGATGACCCCCCCGAAACGAAATCCTGGCTGCGCCACTGATCCTGAGGATAGAAGCACGAACAGGTCTGATTTGAACCTAGGTAGGTACATCACTTTTAGGTCAATTCATCGCCTTTTTAAAAGTTCGGGCAGTCACTTTCCCCCCCCCCCCATGTAAAAAACTCGAGTGTCGCCAAATGCCCTCCTCCCCTTTCACTCTCCGCTCCCTCCCCACCACGGCAAAGGTTAAGCTATCATCATCACCTGCCAACATTGCACACTGTCATTGAACAATATCAGCAATAAGCATTGCATGTCAGCCATAGGCGTCGCCAGAGATTGTCGGTTGGGGGGGGCAAAATCAACTTTTGTGTCAAAACTTGCCTTTCCCCAGTCTTTACTCACTCGTTTTACATATCATTCGACGCGCAATGGTGCGAGGAATCCGATGGTGACAAAGGTTTCCTTCTAGCTATGACATGTAATTTTTTACAGAAAAATTCGAAACTTTGAAATTTCATAACAAAACGACTGGTAGAATTATAGTGGCTGCGATTGCCGACGCACTGCAGAGGGCCCCTGTGCAGACGCTCGACGCTCATGATCATTACCCATTAAGAGGTGAAAAACGCTCCATTTAATCGGATCACCCTGCTAGAACCTCCATTCACGGATGCATGCAGAGGTTTTACGTGAAATGCATAGGGCTTATCCCAGCCGCCGATTGTAGCTAAGTTGGGCATTCGGTGGAGAGTGAATGTCGGAAGTGTGAATCGGAATTCGGAAGGAATTCATCTTTGCTTCAGTGAGATGAAGTGTTTTGTTCACTCGAGTGTGAACAAAAGTTTCTCGTTTTTCGTGTGAAGGGAAGCGCTACAAACGCGAACAAAAACTGATAAACGGAACCAAAAGTAACGCACGGCATAGCGGCAAGGGATCCCGTAGAGATAGGTTTGTGATTTCCAGGCCATTTCAGGCCACTCAGGGTCAGTGCTGACTCTCAGAAGCCTGCTTAGGATCCCGGAGATCGACGTGGGTCACCTCAAATATTTACGTGTACGTGGTGCTTTAGGGCTTTCCGAGCCCAAGGTGGGGCCCTCAGAAGCAGTGTGGGCGGCGGGCGCTAAGAGACTAGGCCCAGGGTGAGCCTGGAGCCCTCGGATAGCAGTGTGAACCCTCGGGGTCTGTGTCGAATCCCTAAGGACCCTACGTAGGGACATAATAAACATGTGTTGCGGACCTCAGAGGGACACGTGGGCTGTGACCCCTCAGATGCCGGCTTGGGGTTGGCAAAGTCTGTCGCCTCAAAAATTTGGCTGAACTATCAGAGGCCAGTTAAGGTTCTCAGAAATGTTCGAAGGCTCAAAGATCCCTGTATGGGCCCTCAGAGAACATGAACACCAGTGGGACTTTCAGAGGCCGGTTTGGGCCCTCTGAAAGCTTCTTTAGGGCTCACTGGAGCTCCTTAGGAGCCTTTGTTTAAAGCAAGCTCATGAGCCCTGTGACACTTGTACGGTAGGTACTTGAGCCTGTCGCAGACATTTGACGAGTTGAGAAAGGCCCCGAAGATTTCGTTTCACGCTTTGAACGAAAATTGTGTCAGCACTCCAAAACTTATGAAAATCAGCTGTAAAATGTAATAAAGAACGAACTAGGAACATGTAATGAATCACAGCATTGACATTTCCGAGTCTGGACTCGGAGTCTTGAAGATTTTGGCGACTGCGAGTCAGACTCTGGTTTGAACTGCACGCTCAAACCGAGTCTGACCTCACAGGCATTCTCAGAAAGGTACCCCCATTTTTTCCCGACTCCAAAATCTCATCGGATCTGTATCGATCTCAGGGGGTGCCCGGTCCGAGGTTGGGGGGGCAAGCTGCCCCGCTTGCCCCCCCGTGGCGACGCTAATGATGTCAGCATTTCACGTCAGTCATTCAGGTTTTACATCAGTTACTTACCATGTCGGCCAGAAGATGTCACCACCGTCCTGCACGCAAACACAACACTCGCCGCAATGTAATAAAGATGTCGCTGCGGTCGGCATTCCCACCGAGTTGCCACCGTACGCGACACGCGGCGCCGCGATGGGATACCATGTGCAGCTCGGTACTTCGGCTACAGCCATCTGACTCCAGTGCCGCTGCGGGCGATATCGTTGGTGGGGTGGGGGCTGCCCACCACCGTGGCTTCTCGTTGAGGCTCATGTCCGATGCCTCATGTGTGATGTGATGTGTCCGGCCTAGCCAGGCCAGGGATGCAGTCATAAATTCATGGACACCACTTGGCTCTAACTCCGGTTCTTGTGTCGGGAAAAATGCAACAACTCCGGTTTCCAGCGAAGGTATCCATTCAGCGATATCAAACGCAGTCAGCCAGACATGAAAACAGCGCGTCCGGACGACTGCGGCGCGGCCGGACCAAGCCGCCGTCTCAAACCCCGGAACTGATCCTTGTAAACTGACCAGCCGTCCAGCCAATCCCCCCCCCCCCCCCCCCCCACAAACACACAACACCCTCTGCGCCACCAGTGTCCGAGAGCCGAGCGTAGCATCTGGGTGCCATAAAATGGAACAACGGCGCCCTGTATCAGCGCACCCTCATAAACTCACGAGGTGATCGTCGGAAACGAGCGCCCGTTCCAGGGCGGTGCATCACGGCCGCTGCCATCACGCTGCCAGCACACATGGCAAATTCGGTCTCCATGGAAACATCAACAAACTCGGCCGCTCCAACATTGAGTGACTTGACCATAACCTACGACGTCAGCTCGCGAAATGCGCTGGCAGCGTGGTGGCAGCGTGCTAGCAGCGGCCGTGAAGCACTGCCCAGGGCCGCTGGTATCAAGGCTGGTATGGTTAGTTTTAATGGCGTCCGTTAGTTTTCGTGCACTAGAGTGGGACATTTGGCCTGGGACGCCCCCCCCCCCCCTGAGAGTCTGAAATTGTCATGTCGTTTTCTTCACGTAAAAGAAAAATAAGCAGCTTTTGGATTTTGTTGGGGAAAGTGTCAGTTAGAACTCACAGCAGCGCATAAGAAAACTTATCTTTTAATAGATTCGCTTCCTATACGCGGCGTCAGATCCTGCCCCCCCCCCCCCCCTCCACCCACCCCTCTGGGTCCGCCAATGTAGACGATATACGTAACGATCGTGTGCTGCGCCAGAGCTGATCATAAATGAAATGCTGCCCTGATGTGCAGAAGTGGATCGGTTTCGAAAACAATAATCGAATCATCTATCTTTCAATACAAGTGAAGGTCTGAATTTAAAGTTTCTTGCAATGAAGGCACGAAAGACGCCGTGGATTTCTTTTACACAAAGATATGTTCATCTTCAACAATCGCTTACATGTAGGACTGGGTATGTTAACCAATAACCAGTCATATCATTTGTCGCTAAAATCGGAGACACGCAATCCTCGGAGACACAAATGGATCCAGAAAAGCGGTCTCGGGCGCTGCGGGGGGGGGGGGGGCATGCCCGGATTTTTTTCCAAACTAAAAAAATAAACCTCGATTTCGATTCCTGATACAGTGCTGTGTAGTATTAATAACTCTCGCACTTACACTGAAAGAAAAAAATACCACCCTAGTTAGTTTTTGGGTGGTGGTCATATTTTGAACAGCCTTTTACTTATGGTAAACCAGTTTACGATCCAAATACTAGGCCCAATATCAAAGGAATACTATGCAACTACCAATGCTCATCAAAATACCATGGTCTTAGTACGGTAATATTTTTTCATCATACTACCTTGAAACTAAAGCATAACTAATAAGAAACCAAAGCTCTACTAACGCTAGTATTATCCTGGTACCGCCTACTAAGAAAAATACCACCCTAGTTAGTTTTCGAGTGGTGGTCATATTTTGAACAGCCTCTTACCTATGGTAAACTAACTTACGACCCAAATACTAGGCCTAATATGAATGTAAAACCATGTGAATACCAATGCCAGTAAAAATTACCATGGTATTAACACGGTAACTATATGTCGTCATACCATGCCCAAAAACCCACGTGATACTAGCACGAAACTAGGACTTTACTATCGTTAGCTACTCCCTGGTAATGCTTACTAATGACTTATCATGGTAAAACCATCCTTTTGTCATCTGGATACCAGCTTTGCTTTGCTGGCCAACCATCGTAAAACAATAGTTTACTATGTGACATTTATTGTGATATTACCAGTCGGTTAACAGGATCTTACTAGTCATCAACCAGCATGCTTCATATGCTGTGCTTTAGCCTATCCATGCCAAATTTGTTTATCATTACGACAGCCACTTACTGATGCACAACAGCATGCATGACAGTATCTACCTAGCAGTCGACAAAGCAGCTCTTCACTTTTCCAAAGCATCTACCTAGTAACCTACATGAAATATTTCACACATAAAAAGCATTTGGCCACAAACAAAGTTACGTCTGCACATAACCAAACAACGCGCATGAACAACAATTATTACAGTTCACTTTATCATCACAATGCAATCGGTCTCTTTTCACACAATCGTTGAATGTCGCCCTTCCAGCGATTTATCACGCAACACCTTCTCCAAGGGCATTGGTAGCCATATACCGAAGGTTCGAACTTCGAAAGCCAGCTCTGGAAAAGAGCAGGCATTGATATAAGATAAACCAATGGAAAGATTGATTGTGTGTGCTGCAGTGACACTCTATCTCCTACCCCTCCCACCTTGACTCGCAGTGTCCCGTGACCTAGCTCCCAGTTTGATGAAACAAGGATTTAAGATAAGTTGTTTTAAAAAAATGGCAGCATCTAATAGAACAGGGGATTTGTAGGGTGAGGAATTTAGCAAATTTGGGACATTAGGCCAGAGGCTGGTTCAGGTAAAATGCCCTATAATGAATTAATTGCCATGAGGTGCAGTGTTGAGTGTTGGCAATAATTCAAAATTCTACTCTTAACCAGCGCCCCACTGGGGTATGTTCTGTAACGCACTCCACTGGGGGAGGCGGGGGCTATTTATAGAACCCCCCCCCCCCGCTCCAACTCCGAAACTACTGGGCCGATTGTCAAAACTGAAACGGCGTCTGATAGCCCTGGAAAAACTGTCGAGCAAAACCTAATTTTATTGACCTCGAGATCACCGTTGACGTCACAGGTCAGATCAAAATAAAAATTAGCAACGTTTTGGCTTGTTAACCCTCGCCCATGTAGGGGGGGGGGGGGTTGGTGCAACCCCCCCCCCTGAGGTTTTTCGGAAATAGTGCAAAAACGGCGGCGCGCAGCGCCGCCAAATTTTGGGTACCTTATGGGGCAAATCTTGCGCATCTTTTGATAAAAAAATTTTGACCGGGTCATGTCAGGTCACGGAGTTATGACGTCACAAAGGGAACAGCCTCCGGCTGGATTTTCACAAACTGAGTGCCAACGCCCGAGGTTTCCTGCCGGTGGTACGGACATCGGTTGATGGATCGTAATGAAACTTCCCATGCATGTTGGGGCAAGTATTGGCTATCATATGGTATAAGAAACTTGACCGGGTCAGGTCAGGTCACGGAGCTATGACGTCACAAGAGGAACAGCGTCCGGTACTATTTTTGAAAAGCGCCCGAACCACTATTTTGCTAATTCTTGTCACCTCAATGGGAATATGCAGCAATATTAGCTTCTATAGGGAGCAAATGGACATCCCAAATCCAAAAATACAATCAGATTTCAAAAATTTAAATTTTGATTTTTCGAATTTCTGCCGCCGACTGTGACCTTGCCGACTTCCGGCGCTCCCAACGCGCCATTTTTAGAGCTAGGGAAACGAAATACATACCAAACGATAGAGAATTGATCAAGGAACACGATAGTGAAGGTTTCAAGTCGATATCTCCCACCGTTTTGCCGCAATCGCCGCGGAAAATTTGAAAAAGTCTATTTTTCCGAAAATTTGACCTTTGACCGGTCAAAAGTAGGTCAAATGTTGACCTAGGACCAAAAAATATACCACCAATCGCGAGATCTCGGCGAGAGCAATCCGTTGGTCTTTTCCGCTAAGCTCTACGACGCTCCGTTTTCAAACGCCAAGGGGGGGGTCGCACCAACCCCCCCCCCTGCATGGGCGAAGGTGGCAGATCGCCGTTTACGGGCGAGGGTTAACCCTCCCCCGTATAGGGGGGGGGGTCGAACGGACTCCCCCTCGGTTTTTCGCGAATACCTCGCGTAAAAAGCGGCCGACCGCAACGAAGCTTTCAGTACCCTCGAGTTATAATCAATTTTACACCTACCCTAAAAAATGTAATGGCCCTGACTAATGACCTTTGACCTGTGACCTACTTTTCGAGACCATGTTTGGCCGGAATCGCGATTCGGCGTATGTCGGCTCGCATTTGCCGCGCGTTTGCAGTCCTTTCGTGGTTTCAAGCGTTCAAACATGGGATATGATGCTGCTCCCATGCATTAGGGTGGATGTCAAGGTCACCAGAAGGTCAGGTCAGTTCATTGACCTTTGATGACCTCGGTTTACTTTTTCGAGTTTTATCAGCATCTTTCTAGGCTAGTTTTTTTTAGCTGATTTCGAATTTAACAACCATATATGAACATTTACGAAGTAGTTTTGGTGCCTTCGTAACATGTTACGAAGCTGTCAGAGGCGGTTGCCACCTAGTGCACCTACTACGAATACCCGGCAAAACCCTTACTGGTTGACCTGACCTGACCTGACCCGACCTGGCCTAAATGCATGAAGACATCATCTATGATCATAGCTAACATGATATTCGTGATCAGTTCCCTAAAAAACCCAATAGCAGCCACGTTTTACGACGTTCTAACAGGTCCCAGTTTTCCCCACTTTTGGGTCATTGACCTGACCTGGAAGGTCAACCGATGACCTAGGACCGACGACCTAGGATAAAATTGGGTACCATCGGCTTTCTCTCGTCACGGGCAGCACGCTCGTTTTTTCCGCGAAGCTCTAGCTCAATCAGGGGCGAAACGGCAAGGAGGGGGTTCAACGGACCCCCCCCCCTTAAACGTTCGTGGCTGAAAAACACCAATACGGGCGAGGGTTAACCCCCACCCTACTGTGGGGAGGGCTATTCATAGCCCCTCTCGTGTTTACGCAATATCTTTAAAACCGCTGGACGTATCAAAACAAAGCTTTTAGGACCTTCGGCTGCATCAATTTATTTGACACCTTGTGCACTAATAAAATTTTCGTAGCTACTATAGATCGGCCGGAAATGACGCCAGAGTGACATCATGTTCGGCCGATTTTGATGCAAAGCATTGAACAACGGTAATCGCTCTCAAGATCTGAGTTTTAACCCGGCAAGCGGTGGGCCTCCCGGCTACCTTCCGCGCGGTGGGAGGGGGGGGGGATTTTTGACCCCCCCCCCCCCCGAATCTCCGAAGCTACTATGACGGATCGGTAAAATTTAAATGGCGTTCGATAGCCTTGTTAAATTTGTCGAGGGAACTTCAATTTCATTGACCTCGGGGTCACCGATGACATCACAGGCCAAGTCAAAGATAAAATGTTTCACCGTTCACGGGTCTTTTAAGGAATGCGCTGCAACATCGAGTAAAGGGCATTTTGTCAAAAATCAGCGATAGGGCGTGAGTTGCCTATTATACGAGCATATGTTGCTATTGGAGGTCACTGATAATACCAGGTCCGATCACCAAGGGTCAGCACATGAACCTATCTTTACTAAGTAGGGTTGTGCGATGCATGTTTTATGGCCAATTTTTCATATTCGCCTCAATGGTGTTGGTTATAAGACCATCAGGGACGGTTTTTTTGGTCACTTTCTGGTGGAGGTCAGGTCAATGTCAGGTCAAAAAGGTCAAATTTCAGGTCAAAGTTGATAGTTTCGCATAAAATTGGTATTGATTCGATGCCACTCGTCACGGCGAGTCTAATGGTGGTCTTTGTTTTGCGCTTTGTGGTCTAGAATTGCCAAAATCGAGTTTGAAAATTTGACGTCATTAATTTTGAACAGTTTTTTTTTGTTATAACTTGGCAAAAAGGAGTTATCGATCTAATACTTGGAATGTGAATAGAAGTCCATAGTGGCTATTACATATATTCCGTTTGTTTCGAAAATCGAAAAACTTTTGGGATTTTTTGGCTATTATATCTATTTCTTTTTATTTTTGGGGTCAACTTCAAAAACAAAATCGAGAGAACAGTATAGTAGCCCTGGTAATTCTACACATTTCATGTCTTGAACATTTTTATGCATAATCAAATTTATAGACCTGACAGCTCTTCCCGCGAAGCTTTTTTTTTGGTCGACAATGGCAGAAATGACGTCACTCCGACGTAGCGGCCAACTTATCATAGCCTTTGGAAAAAAAATTTGGTCACAATGTGCAAAAGGGTACTGAAAGTTTGGTGAAGATCGGCGCAGCGGTTCTGGAGATATATCGAAAAAAAAAACTAAAGATGGATGCAAAAAATGCCCCCCCCCCCCCCACCGCCTTGAGGGTTAAGCTAGATCCTTTTTTTGCATGGGTGGACTCTACAGGGCTACCAAACTGATTTCGGACTTTCGAAATGTTGAATATTTTGAAAATTATAAATATAAAAACTCAGAAATTGTATTTTTTATTTTTTTACATATACGTTTCTGAATGAAAAAAAGCAGAATATGACCACGTTTCCATGGGCATCACTGATCCGGATCAGTAAAAATGGATTAGCTAATCCAGTATAGTTAGACAATATATGAAAATGAAAATAAGGGATTAACTGATTATATAAGCCTAATCCACTTGGAATTATATCATGTAACGAAGAGTTCGAGAAATATAATACGATTTAAGTTTGCTGATCCGGATCAGTGATGCCCATGGAAACGGGGTCTATATGTGTTTGAACACATATGCGTTGAATATATGTGAACTTCATCTGACAAACACCTTTTTTGTTGAAAAATGTCAACTTCAAAATTTGACCATTTTTGACCTAAAGTGACCTGACCTGACCTCAGCTATATTCAGCTAAAATGGCCTAAACTGACACATACAACACTGATTTCGATATATATGGCCTACATGAACCATAAAACATGTCTCACGTCACCGATGCACGATATAAAGCTTTCGTGACCTGGGATGAGATGGCCTTGACCTGAAAAATTCGAAGTACAAGTTCGGTACCCTCAGGTTATGTTACGCATATATTCACGAGTGTGCAAACAAAAAATGAGCCTGATCTGATTTGTTGGCCGGCGCCCAGAGTGCCAAGACGCTGATATTTTTACTTTGACCTGACCTGTGACGTCATCGATGACCTCGAGGTCAATGACATTAGGCTTCGCTCAACAATATTTCCAGGGCTACCAGGGGCCGTTTGAATTTTGACAATCGGCCCAGTAGTTTCGGAGTTAGGAGCCCCCCCCCCCCCCACTGTAACGTGCTGTAACGTGCTGTGGGGCGCGTTAGAGCACATACCCCAGTGAGGCGTGGGTTAACAAATAAAAAACACGTTGATTTCCGACGCTGGGAAATGCCCGCAATGATACCCACCCCACCACCCTCCCCCTACCCGGTCCAACAGGGTCTCAAGGAAATTCAACAACATGAACCGAAACAAAGGCTGCGATCTTTGCTGGAAATGGCACTCGTGAGATAAGTATTATTATGCTGAAGATACAACGACTTACTTGTTATTTCCGAGTATCCTCCACCGTCAGCTACGCTAACCACCCACACAATCACCGTTCAAATATTTAAAACCACGGAGCACCTTCACAACGCCGGCGCGCGGCCGGAACTGACATGGCGGCGCCGCTGCAGCAGAGTCAGACGCACGTGGATTGTTAGTAAGGGTGTAGTGTTGTCATGGTGTTGCCATGGTATACCTTACCATAGCAGCAGAAGCACACCCAGGGAACTGTTGCAAGAAATTTCTGGCCTTTCGTCCATAAAACTATTAATTGCTCAGGGTCTCAGCTAGTCCTTGGATGACGCTCCTTCCAACATATCAAAAATTGGCAAACACCTCTATGGAAAGGAGGAGACTTGATCGCCGAATTCACCTGCTGGATCCGCCCGTGGAAAGGTTGATTTTACTATGGTAGGGAATATTAGCTTACGAGGGTATCTACTAGCCTCAGGTGGTTACCACCTTGTAAACTGGGGTACAAAACCACCCCTGATAAACGTAACCATGGTAATATCAACATGTCAAGGCAGGATAGTATTCAGCACCATAGTAGGCTGGTAGTAATATGATGGTAGGCTGATGGTAAAATTTACCAAAGCTAGTAACTTAGTAAATTGATGGTAAAAACTTTTTTCAGTGTACATCGCACTTATATCGCCTATGTATAGGGGAGGGGTCTAACTGCCCCCCCCTCGGTTTTTCGCAAATAACTCACGCAAAAAGCGGTCGATCGCGACCAAGCATTCAGTGCTCTCGAGTTGATTAATTTTACACCTACCCTAAAAATTTCATGACCCTGACCCAAATGACCTTTGACCTGTAGCCTATTTCTCGAGACCATGTTTGGACGGAATCGCGACTTGGCTGTCCTGTCACATTATCGGCGTGTTTCCAGTCTTTTAGTGGTTGTAAACGCCCAAATATGTGAAATGATGTTGGTCATATTGCGTTACGGTGTGTGTCAAGGTCACGTAAAGGTCATGTCAAGGTCATTGGCCTTAGTGACCTTGGTTTACTTTTTCAAGTTGAACGTTTATCTAAGGTAGTTTTGGGACCCGATTTCGAGTTTACCGCCTATCTGAACAATTACGAAGTACTTTTAGTGCCTTCGTAACATGTAACGAAGCTGTCAGTGGTAGTTGACGCCTACTATGGATAGCCGGCAGGACCTCTACTGGTTGACCTGACCAGACCTGACCCGACCTAACTTTGTTTGTTTGTTAATTGGGGCTTTAGGGCGCGCCGACTACTTAGGTCATTTTGCGCCCATAACGTCAACCGGACCTAACTAAAAATAAACTAAATGCGTGAAGAAATCATCAGTGATCAAAGCTAGCATGAAATTCATGATCGGCATCCCGAAAGAAAACCTTCACATCATTAATTTACGAAGTTCTAAAATGTCCCTATTTTCCCGACATTTGGGTCATTCACCTGACCTGGAAGGTCAACCAGTAATGATCTAAAACTTAAAAGCCGGATATCATCGGCTCCCTCTCGTCGCGGGCAACACGCTCTTTTTTCGTGAAGCTCTAGCTCGATCTTGGGCCGGACACGGCAAGGGGTCCCACGCCCCCCCCCCCTCCCCCATGCGTTCTCGGCTAGCAAAACACCAATACGGGCGAGGGTTTACCGTTAAAGCAAACTTTGCCTCATAAAAGTTTAACTTTCTAGAAGAAAAATTTCCAACGATTTCGGGCGGTGCGAGGGGGGAATTGTCCTAATACCTCTTCCCCTCCCCCGGATACGCTAGAGGAGAAAGGACATAGCTAGTTTTGCATATTGCACTTTGCAGATAATATCCAGTTACAAAATAATCATCGTACCTATCAGGGACTACCTATGATACCTAAAGATAATTGAAAAGACATTCCGAATGAATCGCATTCTCGTTTTTTTTACAGTAGCCATATATGGTAAGGGAGGCATGTCAATTTTGAAGCTGAAACCCTAGGTTTAACCCTCGCCCTGGCAGGGCCTTTTTCATAACACGGCCTGGCAGGGGGGGGGGTCGATGCGACCCCCCCTCGCGATTGGCTCCTATGGCACCTAGAAACACCAAAATTGGTAGGTAGGTGGGCCCCATGGAGTTCTCGCCCCTGTGCAAATTTGGTTGTTCTAGGTCAATATTTAGGGGAGTTTTGGGGGGTATAAATGTAAAAATTTCGCTAAAAACAGGTCAAAAGTTTTTCGCTTATAACTTTTGATCTAATTAAGATAGAGCAAAAAGAAAAGCACCAGTGAACTCAGCACGTCAAGGCGCGTCGAATGATATACTTTTTAGCTTGCTTAAGTGTACTTAAAGTTTTTCTTAATTTTTAAGTAAACTTTAATTAACTAATTAAGTTCAAATTAACCAAATTGCATCATATCGCATATCATTCGATTCGGCTGATCACCAGGAACACAATGACACCATTTTTTAAGCTCTAGCGTCATTATGTGCCAAGTTATTGGAAAAAATGTGATTTGACCTCAGTTGACCTCATTTGACCTGACCCATGGATAAGTACACCAAACAAAGAAGCACCAAGTGACCTGCTGTAAAGTACTGTGGTTTCAAAGCACAAAAGTGATAGAACGAAGCGGATATCTCCAGTATTTTCCAAATTTAGTATTTTCCCATAGGCTTAACATTACGACGCAATGACCTCTAACTGACCTCAGGTCAGTGACCTCAAAAAACCCGTACTATATGTTATACAACTCGGTGAACTTAGCACATCCTGAAAGTTTGAAGGAAATCAGTCGAAAACTGTGAGTTGTACAGGTGCAAAAAGAAAGTTGAAATTTGACCATGACCTTGTACCGGTTTTTCTGACCTGGTGACCTGACCCAAGGTCACCCGGACCTGAAATTTTCAGGTCATATGTAAAAAGGTTGCCCCATAGGCTGTGCCAAATTTGGCGGCGCTGCGCGCCGCCGTTTTTACGCTATCTTCGAAAAACCTTAGGGGGGTCGCATCGACCCCCCCCCTGCCAGGGCGAGGGTTAAACCCTTGAAGTTCAAACCCTTGTTTTAAACTAGAATCAAATAATGGATGAAACACATGAAGTTCATGTACAGAAACACGCCTAGTTAGAAAGGCCTTGGAAGGCACCGGACGTCCGTTGGCGCGACGCACGAGCACTGACGGCGCAACAATAGCCCGCGTGCTCATTCTCCAGCAACTCACTGCCGAGGGCTCCTCCGCCCGGTGGATTAAGCATTGGATGCCGCATAACGGGACGAAGACCAAAGCAAGCGCCTATATAGCGAAGGCCACTGCGAAGACACTTCATTGAATTCTAATGATAATTTCGCATGATCCAACACGTTTATTTGATTGTATATCTTCCTCAAAAAACTTACTAGCGCCTCGACTAACTAGCCAGCAGCGACTCAAGTTTCGACTCGGTCAATTTTCACCGACTACCGGATGCTCCAGCTAGTGGCTAGGGGCTCCTTAGTTCGGTATTAAAGTTTGCTCATTTCCTGCGGCAAGCTAACCCATTCTTTACATGTAGCAGGGTGAAAAGCTTTAGATAGGTAGTTAAAGAAAATATATACCTGACGAACATACAGCGCACCGGTGTCAAAACGGCTACCAGGGTCCAGGTCACAGGCGAATACAGACCGACCGAAAGGCTGGTGGGATCGTCCGCTTCTGGTTCAAACCGAGCTTGAAATCTATGCTTCAAAATCGTTTCAAATTCATAAAAAACACTCTCACTACCGTTCTCCTCATCATGCATGAAGCTATTTCCAAAAAGTCATGAAAGAAAATTAGTCGATATTTTTGTAGGAACAATTGTCTTCTAATAACCGATATTTTGAGGCACATAAGATATAAGAATACCGAATTGCCCAGTAATGCCAAAACGGTTTTCAAGCACATCTCCCCTCCAACTATAAACGAACGAAATTCAGCTTTGAATGAACGAAGGCTACATCAACATTGCGTTAGCTCTAACTTGAAAAACGTCGATTCCACATATCGAAGCAATTGCAATTGGGCTCAAAAGGATCTGCAAAAATCGACACCGCAGGCAGCCGGGCGACCACCAAAACATGTGAGGCGGGTCAGCGGAGAGGAGCCGTATCAGCCAGTGGAAAAAAAAAACGCGGTCCACTGAAATCCGCATTACGCACAACCACGCAAACCGCGAGGCGGAGGGTTACAATCGCGCACGGAAAATTTGCAACCAATCCATATTCCACATTGACATCAATTGGATGGTCCCGCGAGTAAGTGTAGAAACCTGACGAGATTGTAGAAGCCACTTTCCAAATCCAAACACTGATCGCTCGGCACGGCCGATGGCGGTTCGGGTGCCAAAAAAGCCGCGTGAGCACTGAACTAACCGTCCATGCACTACACAACAAACAGATGTACTCACCACCTGTCGTCACCAGCTCCGTCCAAGTTCCTTGATAGTGTTCGGATCCATTGCACTTTTAACACCAGAATCTCGTAATGCGTGATTTGACTATCCCCCTTGATCACATGGCCACCACGCCACACGGCCTCTCTCAAGACTCCATCTACCGGGCGCCCCCGGGCCGTAGCCATCTCGGTGGCTCTCACAAAGCACTCACGCGTGCACATCTCAGATACGTAACCACGTCCTTACACACCAGTCAATCACTGAAAACTAAACGCCGGCGATATTCGTCCGCTGGCCCCGAGCCCCCTTGCGGCCCCTGCGGCGGCGTCCCGTGAGAAACGCCTCCGCGCGCTGCTCCCAAGACGGCCCGGCGGCAATTGACTCCGCCCCGCCCGGCGTCCAGCCAATCAGCGGGCAGCACCGCTGTCGCCGGGTGACAAGGGGCGAAGACGAGTCGTGCCCCGGGGGCATGTATGCGTGTGTGTGTTGTACGTGCTGATGGGCCACCTGTGCACAATGGGCAGGCCACCCCAGCGCGGCTGTAAAGAAGCGTCTGTTGACAGTTCGACTGTTCGAGGTGTTTTGACTGTCATGAGGATTGACATGAAACCGTTATCAAGTGGCAGGCAGTCAAGATTACTTTACTAATAGCAGGCAGGCTAAAAATAGTTTTTTTTTATAAATAGTTGTTTGTGTTGTCACATGTCACCGACACCAATGGAACCGTGCAGCTCTCTCTCCCCCTCTCTCTCTCTCTCTCTCTCTCTCTCTCTCTCTCTCTCTCTCTCTCTCTCTCTCTCTCTCTCTCTCTCTCTCTCTCTCCCATTCACGATCCTAGCGCACCGCGCGTGATCAGATGGGAGAGGGTAGCGCGCGCTGTTTGAAGAGGCCGCCACGCCGCATCGAGGGGTCCGTTAGCCGGGCAGGCTGGGGGGGGGGGTCCGACACTGCGGGACGCCAGGGACCAGCGGTGGAGCGGGCGGGCCAGTGTCGCAGTGATTGATCACGTGGTGACATCACGAGCGTCCGTCCGTCGCGGGTCCGTCCCTAGCCTTCGATATCCCCTAGACCCTCACTCCTCCCACACGCGGCTCGCCCCCACGCGGTGACCGGCGTGGGGAGCCCCCGTCCCTCGTCCCGCCGCGCCGTCTGCTGCGACCGGCACCCCACCCAGCCCGCCGCGGCGGGTCCCTTTCAAGTGCCCGGCCCTCCTCGACGCCGGTCACCATCGCTTACCGCCCGCTCGGGCCCCCGTCCCTCCCCTCACCCCCTAGACGCCGCTTTGACCGGTCGGCTCTCGCGCTGCCCTCCCCACCTGTTCCGCCGTCCATTTCCCCACTCCTACCTCATGACCCCAGCCCGCCTCACGCTCTCATATCGCCCCTGTCTCGTTACCGTCACATAAGGGCTGCCAGTGCCTAGTGCCTATTGCCTACTGCCTACTGCGTATAGCCATGCTGGCGAGTGGCGAGTGGCGACCGTGGACCGTAAGCCAAGTAGGCACTTCTGCAGACGGGGTGGGGACTACCTACCTACCTACTTTACTTCTTCTTGTGTTTTAATTACATTATGGCACATGGTACAAATATATGTTAGGATTAGGTATATATCAGAATAACTGAAAACACGATCATCTTATTTTGCACTGCCCGTTGCCCCTCACCTACACGAGTATACCGATAGGCGACGTAACTATGTAGATGACTACTGAGCAGTCAATACTCACTACAGTACGTTTCTCAGTTTGCTCGTAACTCACTTCTCCCGCCCTTCCCTCCCCTCCCCTCCCCTCTCACACACAAATCGGACTCTGCTCCTCGACGCTACCACTGCAGCCACCGAGCCAACCATCTCGGGTATCGCCGCCAGCTGAGAGGCCACATCTTGCGTTACAGCATTGTAATCACTGACGGACCGTGCCGGCCTGGGGCGGTTAGTGTGGTGTAGTGTGTCAGCGGCCTGTCTGTCGGTGATCCATGTCGCTGCAACCGGAACACTGCTCTCAGGTGTATCTGCACCCGGCAGAGACATGGCAGAGTCGGGAGTATGATGGAAACGAAGTAGCGTTTTCCAAAAATACTTGACAAATGAATGACAAATGACTCATGACTGAGGTTGACTGACTGTTGACTGACTTATCTTTCGTCTCAAAAAGCTGGACTGACTAATGAATGACGCTAACGCCATTTCTCTTGATTTGGACTAACACTTAACCCGCGCCCCGTTGGGCTCTGCCGAGCAACGCGCCCTGTTGGGAGTGGGGCAATTTACCCCCCCCCCCCCCCTAAGATCTCAAGAACCACGCAACTTTGCGGCAAACGACAAGCGGCAAACGGTGTTGGATAGCTCCATCAGGGAACTACCTTGTGACCCAATTTCATTGACCTAGGTCAAACCGATGACCTCACAGGTCAGGTCAAAGGTCGAATTTTCACCGTTTACAGGCATTTCAAGAAATGCGTTGTAAAATCGAGTAAAATGCATTTCATTAAAAATCATCAATGGAGAAATGTTCTTTAAACACATATTTTGCTATTTGAGGTCACTGATACCAGGTCAGGTCACAGAGGTCAGGTCACTGAGGGTCACAAATCAAAAATGTCATGTGATGCATGTTTTATGGTCCATTTTATATGCCAAATGCGATTATGTGGGTCAGGTAGCCTTTGAGGTCAGTTTAGATTGTGTTCTGGTGAAGGTCAGGTCAAGGTCAGGTCAAGGTCAGGTCAAATGAGATAAAAGTTCAAAGTTGATATTTTTGCATAAAATGGGTATCGATTCGATGCAGCTCGTCACGGGGAGTTCAATGGTGGTCTTGGTTTTGCCCTACGTGGTCTAGAATCGCTACAAATTGAGTTCAAAAATTTGAAGTCATCATTTTTGAACGTTTTTTCGCTATAACTTGGCCAAAAAAACGAGATATTGATCTGAAATTTGGTATGTATATAGAAGAGCGCAGGGACTACCACATATATTCCGGTTATTTCGAAATTCGGAAAATTTTCTGGATTTATTTTTTAGTTTTTTCTTAGAAAATCAATTTTTTGAATTTTTGGGGGTCAAAACCCCAAAACTTTGAAAATCCTAGATAGCAGTTTTGTAGCCCCACTTTTCGTCTACATGATCATATAAAGAACTTTGAAATTGCTTGGTAACTGTAGATTTGGTGAGCGTTTCAAGATTGCATGTTTTTTGCTCATTTTTGCTCGAACATGACCTCAGTTTGAACTCAATAACTCCTGACCTAATGTGATCCAAGACTTGAAATTTTGTGTGAAGGTGTCAAATTGATGCCCGGGAAGGTACTGAAAATTTGGTGGCGCTGCGCGCCGCCGTTTTCTTGCTATTCAGGAAAAACCACAGGGGGGCCAAATTACCCCCCCCCCCCCCTCCAACGGGACGAGGGTTAACTAAATTTCGGACTTTGTTAACACTGTGTAAATGAAAATCTGCCGATACGGCAAGAAATATAAACGATGAGCAGCACCATGTTCTATTTTAATGTTTATTAATTATTTCATTTAGTATTTCAGAACAGCATGTGATGTTTGAACACAATGAACACAATTGAATACAAGCAATACAATCAGCAGCTGGGAATGCTTGTCATGCTGGGCATTGGGCAAACGACATTCTATGCCTGACTGAAATGCCTTAAACATCTTGGGCAAGTATCAAGTAGTTACTACATGCATTGGCAAGCACTTTACAAGTAACGCAAGTTTTTCGCGAATAGGTATCAAAGCTTCTAGACGTCCGATCGACACCGGAAACGCCAATCGATCCCAAATTTTATCCCTAATTTTTTACGATGCGAAGCGAGCGCAGGATATCTTGTCGGCCGCTAAGACGCCTGGTTCGGAAGATAACAAGCGGGTAAAATTTACCCCCCCCCCCCCCAGTCCGGCGCGTTCGGCCGGCGAACCCAGTGGGGCGCGGGTAATAGGGAATTGTTCACTTTAAAAATGGTGGGGTTTTGAACTGGAATAGTAGTTTTGTAGCTTGAGCTGATTCTAGCACAAATCAGAAGCTTTTACGGCCCAACGATCGCCCTAGACGAAGATATTCCATTTCTCGTTCCGAAAAGAGTGCCTTGCAGAGGAATGTGTGCCTTGCTGAGGAATGCAGCCATGCCATCATCAGCCAATCAGCATGCTGCTTAGAGCCAGTGGGTTTTTACTACAGAATATGATTGGCCAACGTGTAATAAGCTTCCGTATCAAACGATATTTTTTTATAGAATATAGTTCTTCCTTTATTAAAATAAAGAAAATAATATTTTTATAAAAAAGTTTTATTTTCCTTGCTGATCATTTCAAGCATAAAAAATTATAAATCATAAATCCATTGCAAAAAAACTACTTTCAGGAAAGTGAACTAACTTTAAGTCATCTCACGAACCACGACAAATTACTCGACTAATATGCAACAAAACCATTGACTAATGACTGACAAATGACTAACACACATTTTGGTTCACTGACTTTTGACTGACTAAAAAAGCGCTTGACTAACGTCAGACGACTAATTTTTAACTAATGACTAATATTCATTTCCACCTCTAGTCGGGAACACCCATGGATATACTATAGGCCGTCGAGCTCATCAGACAAAAAAGCTACTGTGCCCCACCCGTACAATGCACTACATGCAGTGGGGTGAAGAGTTGGGCAGAGGGTGCAGCAGCTTCGGACGGTCGGGGGTCCTCTCTTTATGCCACAGTTTCATTCAGGTAGAATGTGATTTCATTGTGCCCGATGTCAAAACGTCACATATGTTCAACGACACCGCCTTTACCACTGTGGAAGTCGGGAGACGCAACCAGAGGCGGATCCAGCTCAGTGTTTTTTTTTGGGGGGGGGCGGGGCAAACCGTTAACAATTTATCGATTCTTTCCATGCCTCGTCCATAGGCGTAATGTTAAAATTATGCCGTTTGGGGGGGGGGGCAAATGACCATTTTGCCCCCCCCCTGGATCCGCCACTGGACGAAACAAATTGTTCGGGAGGTCCCTGTCTCCCTTCCCTTCCCCATACACGCACGAATACCTACCTTAAAGGGACTATCCCACCTTCTAAAATGTTGTTAAAACCAGGTAAATTGTGCCCGACTTTATAGATTGGATGACCAGGAACACGGTTCTGGCATTTATTTTTCATTTAACATCTTAGGCTTCCCATATTCCAAACACAAACTTTCAAATATGTGACGTCATAGCCCAAAATTACCTCCTTCCCCAGGCCACATTACTGTCATAAAGCTGATTGTTTTTACTCTGTAGGCACCACAACAAAGTTCAGACCAAGTTTTAAGCGATTTTTCAACGAACAAACCCATTTAAATCAGAATGACTAAACGAGGTGACGTCACACTAACGGTCGCTCCATGTTGAAGATAGGGCCTTGCGCAAGGCCCATTTTCAAATGAAGGGAACGAATTTCTTCAACACCAAGAGGCCGCGGGGGTTGCAACCTAGATAGATAGTGGTTTCTGAACCTCGCCGCAAACTTGGCTATCTCAACTCAAACCCCATGTTAAAGGTGGGATAGTCCCTTTAACTGAGCGTTAAGTTAACACTCACCAATATAAAAATGCCTTCATTTATCCAATAGCAATATGGATAGCTTTTAACTCTCGCCGGCCAAGGGGGAGTGGGTGCCGCCCCCCCCCCCCCATAGGTTTTTTCGTGAAAGCTCGGAACGCGCCGGCAATAATAGAGCTGAAAAGTTGGCATGCCTGACGTTTGATTCAAACTGGATCTTGTGACACCAACCACGTCCACATCTTTCAACCTTCAGGTCATGTCAGGTCACTGACCTATAACCGTAGAACGTCATAAATTAACCTCTGCAATTGCATTCTGCACGGTCCTCAGAAGTCGCAACATCGCTGCAACGCCCTCAGAGCTAAAGAAACTTTAGCTATAGGGAGATAAAGCTCACAGGACGTAGCATGCTCCAGAGATCTTACAACTTGTACATCCCGGCTTTCACGTAAAGGTCACATGAGGCATGGGTGGAGCTTTTCGAGGGAAGTTGGGGGGGGGGGGGCAAAAAGTCGTCAAACTCAAACCCACAATGTCCGATATATGAAGTTGAATAAAATGCCACACTGAATCAATTTCTATCATTACAGATATAATATTTTGCATTAAACAGACATTCCAAAGCTCTTCAATGCGAAACAGATTAATTTGCAGAGCAACAAAGTCTTAGAAATCAGCGAAAGTTGGTGGGGCAAGACGCTTATTGGTGGGGTAAAATACCAAGTTGGTGGGGCAGCCACCCCACCAACTGTATGGGAAGCTCTGCCCCTGACATGAGGTCAGGTCGGTCACGTGACCTCACCATTAAAATTTATAAGTCAATGAGGAAATATGAGATCTATTATTTTGGCGCCGGGAATGATATGAAACTCTCCTAAGCACATGGAATCGTGATTTCATGCATTCCTTGCAAGATCCATTGCTTCAATTTTGCATTGTTGATCTTGCGTGACGTCATTTAAGACTTCGCTAAGGTCATAAGAGTTCTTCGTCAATAACTCCCGATCCAATTGAGCTAGCAAGTCGGTAAAGCCACCGATGGACTCGGAAAGACCTGACGAATCTAATGATATGCGATATGATCTCCTTCGACCAGCTTCGTGACCTAAGGGGCTCTGACCTGACCTTGACCCGAGGTCAACACTTGTAGTTGACCCACCCGAGGTCAACACTTGTAGTTGACCCACCCGAGGTCAACACTTGTAGTTGACCCCATCCGAACAAAAAATAGATATACCTACCATTCGACGCGCCTGAGCTAGGCAAACACTATGGTGCCAAAATCACGGCTCTGCGGCCATTTTTGCGAAGATATTTAGGTACATACCAAACACCAAACCAGTGCTTTGGGCCACTTGACCTGACATCAGAGATCACCGGCTGACCTGAGACCTTGAAATCGGGTATACCCGCTCGTACCAGCGCACACGCTCGTTTTTTTTCGGCGAGGTTCTGGCTCTATTATGGGCGAAACGGCGAGGCGAGGGGGTCGTAGTACCAACCTACCCCGGTTGTGGGCTGGGGGTTAGGTATGTAAAAAAAAAAAAACAGTTCTGGCAAGGGTTAAGCCGTGTAGCTTATTATTTAACCATCATTTACCATTAACATGCCATTAACCTGTAACCATCTGATGTACCTATATAGGTTATCGGACAGCCCGAAGCTGGAAGCATACCGCATAGAAAACAGACGAATGGATCATGATCATCATGATCACGAATGGATCAGACGAATGGTAGCATGCGGTACCCCGACTTACAACGCTAAATTTCAAAATCAAGTGGTGTCTGAAGTCAGTTGAAAATACTTTTCGCACTGTGAAGTGTAACGAACCTTTTTGTATCCTAAACTTTGTGAGTCATAGGGCATAGGCGGCGGAACGGGGGGGGGGGGGAGGGGCACCAGGGGGCGGGGCACCGTGCCCCCTTGCTTGATTTTGCCATTTCAACATTAGCCCTATGGCCGTTGCATGGAAAGAATGGGACCAAAAGTCGGCAGTGCCCCCCCCCCCCGGCCCCCTTGATAGAAGCCTGAATGTGTGCCGCCGCTACTGGTGAAAGCCTTATCGAAAAGTGCTCCAACTTCCAAGAATATTGACCTGAGCGTGAATGTGAGTATGCGTTAAAGGTCACCAATATTTGGAAAAAAATATGAATCTGAATATTGATTAAACTATCAATATTCGGACAAACTTGAATGTGTAGGTATGTGAATGTGAATAAATAACATGCAAGTATACGCACATATTTTAGTGGCACTGTTCATATGAAATGTGGCGCACTTGTTTCAGCTACGGTTTTCATTCTTGCAAACGCATCACAACAATAACACAAGCTCCCAACACGTTGACAACACGTGGGGAGATATCGGTTGTGCACGGTGCACGTGAGAAAGGGATATAATATAAGCAAGGAAGAAAGTTCGGTTAAGTAAGATATTTCTTATATTTATCTTGGGCAAGAGCATAGATATCAAAGGGCAAGGGGCGCGGGGAACCTGCCCGGAACATGAACGCAGTCTAATGCGGCCCTCCCACTCCAACTCCCAGCAAAAGAATGGTTGGTCAGCCTATGTGCTTTTGGTGTAATAACTTTGAATGACAGAGACACTCCTGTAAAAGGACTCAATAGAAATGACAAGAGGGTTCGTGCACACACTTCGGCAATGGTTTTCAGCAGCCATTAGACGTATTCATCAATGCGGATTGCTTATTGTGATGTTGGCAACCAACCACTAAATACCTGAGGCATGAGGGTGAGGGCCGTACGCTACAGCTAGGAAACCCCTAATTTGTTTTTTGAAACTGACAACAACAGGATTGTATCAGTATTATTCATGTACAAGGTCGGTAGGTACTAGGTAGGTACAGGTCTCGCGGGTTTTAGCGGTAGGTTTTGCACCTAGAAAATTTAGTGTACTTTAGGCTATATCTTCGTCGTCTTAGGCTTTTAAGCATTTAAGATGCGATCGACTTGTTGGGTAACAAGCCGGCCATGATCGTGTAAAATGGCTTCATCGTAGATCGGTTAGTTTCTGAGATATAACCGGAAAGGTAAAAGTGCAAAACCTACTGCCTAATCTCGCGAGACAGTGTGTCCAAAATTGTAATGATGCGGGGAAATCCACCCATAATGAAAAGTATAATCACATCCTAAAAAATATAAATAAAAACATCCGCACGGCAGCCAAGACTTAAACAACTTCCAACCCAAACGTCTAGGAGCAAGAGAAACACAAACCTCGCAAAGTCTCACAACACGCCAAGACAACCATTCGAAGGCCAGTCTATAATGTTCAAATATATGACCCGACCTAAAAAAAAACTCATTTATCATCCCGAATATCAGAATGCCTTCATAGTTTTATCAGTATTTAATATTTCTACATCATTTTCTCGTGACACATATAAAACAGTGCTTAAAAAGGGTCGAAGTCAAGTTTTATGAAAATAGCGACATCCTTACCGGCCTTTTTTCTACATCCTCCCCCTAACGTAAAATGAATTTAGCCACACTGTCGCGAGACCTGTACCTCGAGCCTCAGTATTAACTGGATTCAGTCAGCTGGCTCATGGCTGGCCAGCTGATGATGTATGATAGCTACCATGTTTATGAATATATAATATAAGCATGGTAGTAGATGGACATAAATACACAAAACTCAAAAGGGCACTAATTGAGAAATTAATGAATAGTTATTTAGTTTTTTTATATCTAGCGCTGATATATAACAAGCTATGCTAGCGCCTTCAGACGGCGGCAGACGGCAAATAATCCAGTTAATACTGTGCCCGGTACCTCCAGTTGCTCCTGTCCACTGCAGAAGTAATGTGCGGTATCAGTCGCGGTTATGCTTTGCATCTGTATCTTAGGAACGATTTGCCAGACCACAATGAAACCTGGAATGTAGCTTACATAGACGTGGGTGTCATTATCTTTGCAGCTATACCTAAGTTTATCTTTTGCTGGCTACTCCTGGACATTGTTCGGTCTCAGTTTTTTTATCAGCAGGCTGTGAGCATGCTGCTACTTCTTGGCTCCTCATTGGTCGAGTCCAGCGCGGTTGTTTTCGCCCCACTGGTCGAAAGTGGCTATTCATTGGAGCAATGGGAGGCCAAGAAGCGCCAGCAATTACTTCTGTAGGTATATGGGGAAACCCGACAGCTCGCTGATAAAAACAGCCACCGAACAGAGCTCTGGATCACTTCATACTTAAAAATTGTCAGTCTAAGCCATCTGTTGAGGTTTGTAAAGCCTCGCATTTCTGAAGCGGTGGGCTGCTTATGGGCCTCGTTGTCTTGTATTGTGTTAAATGTAATCAGATGAGGTAAGCAAATCAAAGTATGGCTGTTGTGCAGACCCAATCCAATATGAAGACATCACTTGTGATTGGGTACAAGTCTGATGATGATTGTTAAATGAATAAACAAGCATAAAATCATGTTTGCAACTTTTATGCATAATGCTGAAGTGTCTGTCTTATTGCAGCATTAATTGAAAACCCAATTAATTTGCTGGTTTCAGAAGACAGGCATCAGTCTGGAAGAATGTGGCCAGCTGACTTTAATACCTACAGAGTGGCAGAAGAGACAATCACTTGTCCCTTCAACAAGGCACACCAAATTACTGGGATGCGATATCATCTTCACATCGTCAGGTGTGCCAAGGTGAGGAATGAACACGCTTCTTGTTAGAATTTCAGAGAATCACTCATTCAGTTATGACCAGAAGAGTTAACTCAACTTATGCTAAATGCCTATATGAAATGTGTCAAAAACATTCCGAGAAAAGCAGTGTTAGAATACTGTTGATGAGCCATGAGGAGAGGCTCGAAAAGTACAGGGTGTCTCAAAAGTTCGTTTACACATTTCCCATGTCAATAAAGCATATAAGAACCGGCCAAAAATATAAGGTTTTGCTGTCCGTGTGTACACTAGACAAATATGCATGCTTTGACAACTGATTCGGAAGGTTGGAAACCAAACCCTTTGCTGCATCTCCAAAAATATTTGCCCATACCGATTTTCGTCACTCCGTCAGCTGCCGGAGGCTGATAAAAGGTTACCAGCTTTCAAGCTCTTGTAGGGGAATCCCCCGCAGTTTCTGCCTCGGATTTAGGTTTGACGAGCTCCCCGGCAACATCCGCTTCTCCCTGAAAGCCGATAGCTTGCATCGACACCATCCGTGAGTATTTTGTAGGTCTTCTCTGGCGCTAACTCCTTCATGAATGACTGGCGCCGACCTCCCAAGCACCATTTTCCTTTTCAAAACAACCCCATTCCTGAACAAATGGGAAGTGCCAGGGGAAAATTTTTCGCAGCATATCGTAGCAGAATGTGTCGGCCATCTGTTTCTTAGACACATTTTGCAAAATTTGCAAACCCCGAACGCTCGTCATTCCCAATGCCAAGACCTTCGCTGGGTTCCGGAGTGTTTTCCTCAGGAGAGGTTCTGCTTTGTAAACGGCCAAAACCTGTCCATCGTGCGGTTTTGTCCGGATTTTGTGTAAAAGAAAGCTATTTGCTCCAGATCTGCCTCTTGAAACTTCGTTAGATAAAACTTTACATTAATTGACACTTTTGGAGGGTCACTTGTCCTCGGCATTGACGATTTTCGCATTATTTTCCCTCAAAATTTAGCGTTATAGATATTATAAACAATTTTAAATGATATTTTGTCTTTATTTTATGATGACCTGCAATTTTTGAAACTGGGTAACCTCTGTCTGTGAGCTTCTAGTCAGTTTTCAATAGTTAGGACTGCATGTTCAGCTGCTTTCCGGAGCACGAGTCTGCTGCGGTACAAGGGTCGTTCAAAGCGCTGTTAGTCTCGCAAGGGTTTGTCCTTCAAAAATTTTAGCCACCGTTTTTATTAGATGACCATCATGTTGTACTCATCCTCGCCGACACTTTGCCATGTGTCATTTCCGACCTAACCATTCCCATTACTCGTGAAGCAGAGTTTCTCAGCCGACCCGAGTATGCGACCTCCATTTTCATGCCTGATCCATGGTCAGAGGTGAACCCTTTTTGTGAGCTCATGAAGGGTCGAATGCGCTTGAAAACAATGAGGCTGCTTGAGGAAGGTTGTTACCAATGCCCATGCAAAATTTCGACAGTTAATTTCATGTTGATTCAGAATTATTGACAAAAAAGCATGGCTGGTACCTGTAAGCGAACTTTTGAGACACCCTGTATATTCCTCACTTATATAGCCCTCACTTGTATCATAGCCTGTTGCTGCAGGTGTTGGTGTAATTCATGCTGATATTTTTTAATGTGTAAGTTTATAAAGGAAAACACAATCAGTGCTGGAAAATATGAGGCCGCTTTCTGGCCCGGCGTTATATTATCCGGTTGGGTTAATCTCGTCCAGCGTTTAGCCTTTCGGGACCCACTCAGGGTCGTGGTTGTTTTCGCCGCTCGCCCCAGTCGAGATGCAAAGTTAATAGTCGCACGAAGCTTATTGAGGGCCAGCCAAACCAGCCTAGGCTGGAGTTACTGTTAATGCATATAGATAAAAGAGAAAGGTTTTGTAGAATCGATTAATTTCGAAGTTGTGCATTCAAAGGCCTAAATAAACTTCGTGTGACCATCAACTTCGCATCTCGAATGGGCCGAGCGGCGAATACAACCGCGGCCCTGAGAGGGTCCCGAAAGGCTAAGCGCTAGACGGGGTTAACCCACCCGGAGAATAAAACACCGGGACCAGAAAGCGGCCTCATTTTCAGTACTGAACACAATAGCTGGTACCAAAGTGCTGTGCATAGTACGTAGGTAAGAATATGGTTTGATGTTATTCCTTATATAAATTTAGTCCGAACCTTTTTGTTAGTGCCTGTTGGCATCAAATGGCTTTGGTGATTCGATACGATATCAACTTAATCGTAATTTAACATGTATTTTAACCTCGCAAGTGATTTCCATGTCAATACACCGTCATGATTTACTAATCACTTTTCATTTCGTTTCGTTATTCTTCTGATTTCTTCGTTTTACTTCGCGGTTCTTAGTGTTTCTTCATTTGTTTCGTTTCCTATATTATATTTATCGTTTCGAGGTTTGCCATTCAAGCCATTTCAAAAATTTTCTTTCTCTTCCTTTTTGTCTCTCGAGTCTACCTAAATTCGTTAAACTTGTCATTTAAATTTTCACGAGCGGTTATCGCTGCAAAGCCGTCGGGTCCTGGATTTTATGCAATTGTGACTCTTGGTTTTGCTGCACCAACACCCTCCCCTTGAAACATCTATGAGGTTTCAACAACTTCTTGTTTGTATCTTCACAAGCTTCGTCACTGGGCGCTCGAAGGTCGTGCCCCTGACCTTCAGCTTGACGGTACGAACCAGCCCATCGGCGCTGTGCTTCACCCCTAACACTCTACCTAGCGGCCACTGGCCTCGAGGTACATCATCATCTACAAGCAGCACCACATCGCCCACTCCAACATTTGGCCTATCTTTAGCTGTCTCACTGGGTCTTTCTTGTAGTAACGGCAAGTACTCTGTTCGCCAGCGTGTCCAAAACATACTAGCGTAATACGCAGCCTGTTTCCACCGTTTACGACTATCGCAGTCAGACCTATCAAATAAGTTGGTGGGGACTAAATCATACCCATTGCCAGCGAGCAGAATGTGGTTAGGGGTAAGTGGTGGAATGTCACATGAGTCGGCTGAAACTGGCGTCAATGGTCTGTTGTTTATGATGGATTCGACCTCGCACATAATCGTCTGCAACGTTTCATCCTTCATCGCTCCATTGATCACGGTCTCGAGAAGTCTCCGGATCGTTCTAATTTGCCTTTCCCACGCACCTCCATGATGGGACGCTCCTCCCACATTGTATATCCAGTCGATTTCCATTGTCAGCGCCTTGTAGTGGATCCAGTCTTCGTTTTGCTCTTGTCTGTGCAGTTCTCGCTGTAACTCATTATTGGCTCCCACAAAGTTTGTGCCCCTATCCGAACGTAAAACCTTGACGTGACCTCTCCTGCAAACAAATCTTTTTAGGGCGCAAATAAAAGAGTCGGCAGACAGATCATCAGCTACTTCAAGGTGCACGGCTCGTATGGATAAACAGGTAAAGAGCACGCCATAACGCTTAATCTGGCCCCGACCATGTCGCACATAAAATGGCCCAAAGTAGTCGACACCCGTTCTTGTGAATGCCTTTTCCAAAGCCATTACCCTGTCTTCTGGCAAGTTTGCGCATTTTTGCACTTCAACTGGATGAAATTTCTTCTGGCAGAATACGCACGATTTCAACATCCTTCTAACCGTGGCATTCGCTTTGAGAATCCAAAAGTTCTTCCGCAAATCAGCAAGAACATGCTGCCTACCAGCGTGCCCAGAAAGTCTATGAGTGTCGTGCACAAGCATCTCAGTGTAACTGCTGCGAGAAGGCAAAATGACCGGGTGTTTAGCGTTGTAGGTCAGGTCAGCGTTCTGCAAACGTCCTCCAACTCGCAACAATCCATTTTTGAGGAATGGATCCAACTTGTGCAGGGTGCTTGATGCACGGACATGATTTCCCGCGCGAAGTTGAGTAAAGTCTTGAACAAATGCGTTAGTCTGAACATATCTGATGATTTCTTCCTCAGCTATCGTAAGATCCGAGTTCGTTAAGCGTGAGGAGGGGCCCTCCCCGTGTACAATGCGCGATTTTAGAAGCTTCTTTACCTTGAGGATCCAAGCTACCGCACGAATGAGCCTTCTTCGATCGCTGTAATGCTTGAGAAGCTTTTCAATCGGGTCACTTAATGTATGTTTCACGTTTGTTTCGTCCCTCAGAAGATCATTGCTCACACCAATAGAACTCACTAAAACTTTAAGTTCTGGGTCGTCTTCCTTTAACTCCAGTAGAGCTGAAGGTTTTTTGGGCCAGTCCTTTCTCGACTTCCACAAGAATTCTGGTCCTGTCAACCACCGATCACTTTGTTCACCCCTTGAAACATCATCGGCGGGGTTTAGAGCACTTGGTACGAACATCCACTGCTCTTGAGTAGACCCGTCGTGGATAATAGCTAACCTGTTAGCCACGAAGGTGTGGAATCGTGTTTTCCTGTTCGAGATATAGCGCAAGACTGTCGTGCTATCCGTCCAGAATAGCTCCTGAGTGACCTTACAAGGTGACCCTGCATAAATAATCGCATCAGAGAGTAATGCACTGATTCTTACAGCCGTGACGGCCGCCATCAACTCGAGACGGGGGATGGTCACAGTCTTCAGTGGAGCTAAATGTGCCTTTCCCTTCAGAAATGAGCAATGGATATTCCCCGCTGTATCAACAATACGGACGTAAGAGACAGTGCCATATGCCCACTCGCTGGCATCAGCGAAGTGATGCAGCTCGCACGATACGATGCTTCCAAAAGTTGTTGGCTTAATGCAGCGCGGGATCGATATGAGACTTGTTTTAGAAACATTCATCAGCCATGCTACCCACCTTTTCTGCTCTTCTTCCGGGATTTCCCCATCCCAGTTAACCTGTTTTCTGGCAAGATCTTGGAGGATTCTTTTTCCTTGTAGAATAGTCGGGGCAATCATGCCCAACGGATCATAGAGTGAGCTGACAGCGGACAATAGGCCTCGCCTGGTCTTTGACCTTGAAGTGAGACTCGACATGTCTAAGGAAACAGACAAATCATCTTCCTCAGTTTTCCATATTATACCAAGTGCCAGTTCATCGGGGTGATGCTCATTTTCAATCAAAGCTTTTCTAAGTTTCTTGGACCTGTCATCCGATGCGATAGAATTGACCACCGTCCGGCTGTTGCTCGAGAATTTTGTAAGATTAAAGCCACCCTTGCTACATAACTCCTTGAGCTCATGAGCTAGACCAATAGCTGTCTGCTCGTCGGGAGATGACTTCAGTACATCATCAACATAAAAATTGTGTCGTATTGTGCTTACGACTTCTTCGGAAAAATGAGTTTTGTTATCTTCGGCTGTTCGCCTGAGTGCATAGCAAGCAACGGCAGGAGACGACTTGGCGCCAAAAATATGCACCTTCATTCTGAACTGTTGTAATTCGTTTGACGTGTTTCCATCTCGCCACCAGAGGAACCTGAGTAAATCTCTGTCTGACTCGTGAACATTTACTTGATTAAACATGCCCTCTATGTCAGCTATAAAGGCGATTGGCTCTAATCGGAAACGTAGAAGCACATCTAGAAGTGTGTTGGTTTGGTCTGGGCCCTGAAGCAAGCAATCGTTCAGTGATATGCCCTGAAATTGAGCGGCACAGTCAAAAACCACCCGTATTTTGTCGGGTTTGTGCGAGTGATAAACGGCATGGTGAGGCAGGTACCACACCCTACCATCGTTTCTATTTTCACTTCCTTCTGGAACACGTTCTGCAAATCCTTTCTGTATCATTGTGTCCACATACGACATGTAATCGAAAGCGAACAGTTTGTTTCTTTCCAATCTGAATTTTAACTTGTTTAACCGCGATCTTGCAATTGAGATATTGTTCGGTAAAACCAAACTTTCTTCAGTCAGTGGTAAAGTAATACTGTAGTGATGGCCGTCATGTTCAATCGAAGTATTGACTCTTTGGAGCCACAACCGATCTTCTGCAGACAAACCTCTCCTGGTACAGTGAAGGCTTTCTTCATATTCGTGGTTGTATAGAGATTTTACCATTTCTTCTAGCGTTGTGCTCGCGGTTACGTTTGTCTTGAAGATCGCGTTGTTTGCCGTCTGACCTTCCGTCTGATTTATTCCACATACTATCCATCCAAATCTTGTGAGTATTGCATACGGACTGTTATTTATGCTTGGTATAACCCTCAGTGGTTCCATTGCTAAATATGCATTGGCTCCCAATAACAAACCGACTTCTGATACATTAGAATCTGGGAGATCAATGCCTCGTAAGTGTTCCCACCTTTCAACATCTGCAACCTTAGGGAAATGACCAGAGTCAACGGGAATACTTGGCAGAGTGTAGAGGGGTGGCAGCTGCAAAGTATTGAAGCCCTGGAGGTCAGTAATGGACAACCCCTCTGCTATCTGAGTCGGGATAGAAGCGGCACCATGCACCGTGGTCAGCGACAGCTGCCGACCGGGACGGTGCTCCATACCGAGCAGGCGCAATAATGACGTCGCTATAAACGAATGCGTTGAACCACTGTCTAGGAAGGCGTATGTAGTGTATTGTCCCGAAGAGCTTTTGATCTTCACAGCCACCAACGGCAGCATAGCACCCCTTTTGAGTTCGTCTGCTGCGACACGGCAAGTGGTCGCATTGGCTGTGTTTGTATCCTCTGGCAAAGGCGGCTGTTTAAGCAGCGTTTGCCGATCTTCTAAAGTGCGATCATGCAGCGCCGTCGGATGATTTCGGTTACATAGCTGGCAGCTCACTGGTCTGCGACAAAATGAACGTCTATGGCCTCTACGGAGGCACCCAAAGCATAAAGCATTTTTCATCACAAATTGTTTTCTCTCTTCAAATGGGACGCTGTTCAGCCTGTTACACTCCGTAACATTATGCGTTTTCTCCCCGCAAAACAGACACCCGCTGTCATTCTGAGACTGGGTGCGCGTCGCCGCAACTAAAGGTTTCTGATAACTTTGGGAAAATAATTCCCCTTCGTTCTGCTTTGCACTTGCTCCTTCACGGCTGCTATACATATGTTGTCCAAACGAAGCGTTTGTGGCTATTCTGGCTTCTCGTGCTACAAATTCAACCAGGTCTTCGAAGACTGCTGGCCGCCCCTGATACTCTTCCAAATCGTCTACACGACGTCGCCATCTACTCAGGAGTGGTACCGGTAGCTTCCTTGTAATAGTACGCAGGGTTCGAGGATCATTCATGAAGCTGCACGAGCTTCCTAGTGCATTCTTACAACTGAGGAGCAACAACGAGAACTGGTCCAGCTCTTCTCCATTTTCTGCATTGAGCTGTTCCTGGCTACTTATTCTATCAATAAAGGCAGCTGCGATTGTGCTAGGCTGGCCATACCTCTTGTGCAAAATCTGCATCGCATGTTGATACCCGTCTTCAAGATACATGCAGCTCTCAACAATACTGTGCGGCTTACTTCCCGGAATTATGTTTTGTTCCAGGTAATATAACTTTTCACTGTCATCATCCAATTTAGAAGCGATCTTCATTTCGAAACATCGAATAAACTGAGCGAACTGAGTGGTATCACCCCCAAATTTCTTGATTTCGATCGGAGGCAGACGCATCAACGCTGCCGTCCTTTCTCTTTCGGTTATTAAAGCAGCAGATGTGCCTTCATGAGCGCGGCGACTAAACGCGGGTGGTGCTTGCTGAGATATATCCGGCCGCAAGTTTGGGACGTACTGGAGTGTAGGGTTAGCGTGAGAGTGAGAGATGCGAGTGGTTTCCGTCTCATGTGAGGGTAACGAATGAAAGCTCGCTGGTAATGGGCTTACATCATCATCATTTCTATACGTCTTTAACGCCTGCTCTCTAGCAGTTAATTCATTTAAGGTCGCCTGAATTTCCAGCAGCTCCTGTCCACGTCTAAGTTCAGCAATTTGACTCTCAATGAGCTGTTTTTCTTTTAAGGACTTTAATCTTTCGATGAGAGCGGCTCTATCGGCTGCCTCCTCTGCGCGCCTTAACTCAGACTTAACATTGGAAGGAGACACAGAAGCAGACGGGGACTCAACACGGGACACACTGTCATCGGGATGAACTGCACTATTTTCCAAACATGGCTCGGCATCTAACGTATTCCGCGCTCCTAGCACATTTACCAATCTATTTACAAGCGTGGCCTTGTTTCCTTTACAGCTAAGACCGCGTGCCTTCAGCATCATTTTAAGTTCAGACACTTTCAAATTCTCCATTGTCTCGTAACGGTACGCTAAGAAACTAGGGTGAAGCACAGGCCAACGGGTGTCCAAGTTATGCAGTTGATGCCGTTGATTTAGTTGCCAGGGATTATAATTGCTGTGTAGACCTTACCTCGATAGCAGGTTTGACAACTTTTGTATGAATTCGAATTAGCAATAGCAGCGTGCTATTAATCTTCTTGACAATTCTTCAAACAATTCTTCTTGACGGAACAACACCAGGCTCAAATAATATCGGGAGTAATGATAGCTTCAATGTAGACTCAGCTGAGCCTAAAACTGTGAATATTCGACTTTCAGTTCTTGATAACATTTATTCTTGCATTGCACTATTGTTGATATAGACACCTCGAAACTGTTAGTGCCTGTTGGCATCAAATGGCTTTGGTGATTCGATACGATATCAACTTAATCGTAATTTAACATGTATTTTAACCTCGCAAGTGATTTCCATGTCAATACACCGTCATGATTTACTAATCACTTTTCATTTCGTTTCGTTATTCTTCTGATTTCTTCGTTTTACTTCGCGGTTCTTAGTGTTTCTTCATTTGTTTCGTTTCCTATATTATATTTATCGTTTCGAGGTTTGCCATTCAAGCCATTTCAAAAATTTTCTTTCTCTTCCTTTTTGTCTCTCGAGTCTACCTAAATTCGTTAAACTTGTCATTTAAATTTTCACGAGCGGTTATCGCTGCAAAGCCGTCGGGTCCTGGATTTTATGCAATTGTGACTCTTGGTTTTGCTGCACCAACACTTTTGATTGGAAGGATTCACAAGAACAGAGCCCCCGCTAAGCGAAGCTTGTTGCGTTGACCCTGCCCTCTACCCTCCGATCGCGCAATTCCAGTTCTATGGCAGAATTTAGAGTCCAAAGTTTAACGTGCACACGTAGCCGCGCACGGCCGGTCCCCTCACTGACTTCGCCTGGCTACGGCCTGCTACCAACCGCAACCATGCCTGTCAGGAGGCCCATAAACGTCAAGCGCCCGTCGCGCTTCGAACCCGGACTGTTGTAGCCGGGAACGCGTGCTCTCACCATGCGGAGTCCAACGCTCTACCGACTGAGCTACGGGACCGACCAATGTTTGTGTTTCATGCACTCATAAAATATAATAGATTTAACCCGCGCATGACTGGGGTATTTTCCATAACGCGAATGACTGGGAGGGGGGTGGGGGGCTCTCCAGAGCCCCCCGTCCTATCTCCGAAACTACTGGGCCGATCGTCAAAATTTAAACGGCGTCTGATAGCCCCGGAAAAACTGTAGAGCGAAACCTATTTTCATTGACCTCGAGGTCACCGATGACGTCACAGGTCAGGTCAAAGTAAAAATTATCGGCATTTTTGCTTGTTTACAATTTAGGCTCTAGCCGCCGACTGACAAGTCCGATCAGGCTCATTTTTGGTTTATGCACTTCTTGATATATGTTTTAGATATCCTGAGGGTACCGAACTTTTACTTCGAATTTTTCAGGTCAAGGCCAGGTCATCCTAGGTCATGAAAATTGTATATCATGTATCGGTCACGTGACGCATGTTTTATGGTCCATTTTACACGTAAATTTCGAAAAATAATGTATGGGTCATTTGAGGTCATTTTCAGATGAAATTACCGGAGGTCAGGTCAATTTCAGGGCAGAACAGTCAAATTTTAAAAATGAAATTTTTCAACAAAAAAAAAGGTGCCTATCAGATGCAGTTTGAGCTCAGGAACACGATAGTGCCAACATACTGGAAAATGGTTTTGAAAATGTATAATTGTAAAATTTTGACAATAATGCAAATAACTTGGCTATTTTTGAAGATATTGGGCTAAAACTTGCTAGAGTAGTTTATCAGTGTGTGTTCTATCACATATATTCCGGTTTTTGCGAAAAATCAAAAACTTAAAAAAAAGAAATAAATCTTTTGTAATTGTAAAAACATATTTTTAACATTTTCAAAATTTCGAAAATTCGAGACAGCAGTTTGATAGCTACGTGTCTTTGTAGTCCACTGATGTAAAGAAATTGGATCTAGCTTTAAAACTAAGCTCTTGAGAGCGTTTGCCATAATTCAATATTTTGCATCAAAATCGACCGACATCACGTCACTCTGACGCTATTTCCGGCCAAACTATGCTAGCTAGAAAGTTGAACTTTAACACAAGGTGTCAAATTGATGCCGCTGAGGTTACTGCATGTTTCGTGTTGATCCGTGAAACGGTTTAGAAGATATTGCCGAAAAACGGGAGGGTGGCTCTGTAGAGCCCCCCCCCCCCCCCCCCCCCAGTCATGCGTGGTTTAAATGGAAAAGCATGATTTAATAATGATAATAATGAATAATAAAAAATACAATTTTCTTCTTCTTTTGGCACCTTACAGCAAACAGTGGGCCGTGACGTCCGCATCTGCACGTTCAATGCCAAGCACATAATCGACGTGCCGAAGTACGCGCACCACATCGAGCACTGCCCGGACCGGGACCGCCTCGACCGGGTCATCACGGAAAAACTGGCCGAGAGTGAGACTTCGCTTCGGGGGGTGGCAGAGCGCTGAATATGTCTGAATGCCCGTCACCTGTGTGTGGTTGTGATGGGTCGGTTACATGTAGACTGATTTATGACTAACCTATATAAATGCAACTCATTTACAAATATGATTTATCGGCTGACTTTACCGATGCACCCTCATGACTAATTTAATGGAACCCTGATTATCGTTTAGAAGGCCTCAGTCGATCAACTTTGATTGCTCTCGATTTGCAGTTGTATATTTCTTACCTCGCACGTAGTCTCATGACCCTCCCGGTGTCTGGCAGTCCACGAGTCGGACAAACGGATCCGGTCCCAGCCCATCGACAGCGCGCCCGACTTTCAGTTCTCCAGCGGCGAGAACTGGGACGACGACGTGGCCGCGGTTCCGTCGTACCGTCGCCGCGGCTCGTATGACCCGAGCGCGGCCATCTCCAACCGAGACGTGTACAGGTGGGTCACAGGTGGCTCGGGGCCCCACTGGGGTATAGTGGGAGCCGGGAAGGTGAATCATTTGACCCGAACTTTCTGTGGGAATGGCGATGCGGGCTGGATGGAGTAAGTCTGTTGTGATGGGGGGGGGGGGAGGGAGGGGAGGGGGATAATTTACAGGGAGGTGTCCGTCTGCACCAAGCAGCTATGACGCATTGTAAAGCCATCGATAAGACCGAGTTTGCCCGAGTTTTGCCACGTGCAAGGCTAAATGGTCGTTAGCGCAATATATACTGAGGTGCACTGTAACTAGAAACGCTTGCATGTTTCCAAAACGCTGTTCCGTACCGATATTACATGAAGTACTGCATAAGGCCCACTCCCGCCCAGTCACCCAGTGACACGGCCTTTACTGCGACCGGTCAGGTTCCCGCAGGAGCCGATGGGCAAGTCGTCGCGGCGCCAGTTCCGCTCGGAGACGGTGGCGCGTCTGAGGCAGATCCAGGAGGGCGGTTCGGCGCCGCCGTCAGCAGCCAGCTCCACCACGGCAGCCTCGGCCTCGACGGGGGTGGGCCGGCGCCCCACCGTGCCGCGCATGCCCTACTCGAGCACACTGGCTCTGACGGCCCGGCCGCAGCTCGGCAGGGGTGAGTGACCAGCCCCGGCCGCAGAATTTTAGATGCCAAAGTTTAACGTGCCCTTCAAAGCCGGACACGGCCTGGCCTGTCCCACTCAACTCACTTCAACTGGCTGCGGCTGCTCCCACCAACCGCAGACCATCCCTGTGAGGACCCGGGCTCTCACGACTCACTACCGGGAGTCCAACGCTCTACCAAGTGAGCTACGGGACAGGCTACGGGACATATTAATGCTGTCTTTCGGGGCTACAGCTCTTTTATATGGCCCTACCGTCACCATCTCACGCTTCTTTCCTCACCCCTTTTCATCCCCCACCGTGACATCCTATTCCCTCATCGGTGTCTCCTCACCCCACATCTCTGCTAAATATGCGTTCCCTCGCTAACGTCTCCCGTCACCGTGCGTCGCCAGGTCAGCGGGTGCAGGAGGTGACGGCGCCGGTGGGCCTCAGCGCCGGCCCCAGCGCTGACCAGTCGGTGGAGAAGGCCCTCCACAGGATGAACCTCGGATGTGGCCGCGGTAAGAGCACGTGTAGTGGGGACTTAGTGGAGCTGTAGCTAGGAGAGAGGGCGGTAGGTGTTCAGACACTATAGCCTAAGCAAGACTGGCCATCGGGTATGAACATTTGGCTTGCATCATTACATGTTTAGCTGTCATGTGAAAGTCGCTACACAGTTTGCTTCTTGGTGCTGTTACTATGATCTGTGGCGCCATAAGTGCGTTTGCCCATGTTTACTACTTACCCAGCCTTCCCCCCTCCCCCCCCACACACACACCAACGGCCTGCAGTCTGTACCCTGGTTAGCTGCTGGGTCGGGCTGTCAGACTGAACTGGACTGTTCTGATGGGACTGGGCTGACATACTGAGGTTTGCTGGCAGACTGGGTTGAACTGGTGGACTAGGCTGGTTTGAACGGACTGGCAGACTTTATTGGACTGTCTAACTGAGACTGGCGGGCTAAACTTGACTGTTCCGAATGGTCAGGACTGACAGACTGACCTGTTGTTGTTGTTGTGTTGTTGTGTGTTCCCTCCAGCCGCGTCACCGCGGTGTAGCCGTGCGGCTCTGGAGGTCCCTCACGGCGGCCCTGGCCCCACCTCTCCGTCGTCGCGGACGTCTTCCGGGTTCGGGAAAATCGTCCCGTACCTCCGGAGACGCCAGCCCATGAGGGCCGGGCACCGGAAGAAGAAGTGCCGGGGCGTGTCGGCCTCCTCCCGGCACACGGTGCACAGGCCCGCCGCACAGTCGGTGTCAGGGCACTGGCGGCAATCATCGGAAGGGTTCCGTCCAATCCGGTGAAGGTATTGGCGGGATCCTGACCAGTGTCCCGCGCGGAGCTGGTGGACGTCGACGGCCGACGATCTGTCCCCCGTCGCGGCCGGCGGCGGCAGCCGGTTCCCCATCAGGGTCCGGTACCAGCCCTCCGGCCAGGCGGCGATGGTGCGGTCGCGGGCCAGTCCGGCGGCCGCGCGGTGGGCGGTAGCGACGTCCACCGGGACCGCCGCCTGGGGGAGCGCGGCCGCCTCCTTGGCGATCTGGTCGGCGCGCTCGTTTCCGTCGACGCCGCAAAGGGACGGCACCCACTGTAGGTGGATCCGGCGGGACGGACCGGCCAGGGCCGCTAGTTTGGTCCAGATGGCGGCTCCTAGCAGGGTCTTCTGGGACGCCGGGCCCTCTCTCAGCGTCGCGAGGGCCGACTGCGAGTCCGAGCAGATGGTGATCAGCGCGCTCGGCTGGTGCGGGTGGTCGCGCAGGTGGTTCAGGGCCGCGCGGAGTGCGACCATCTCCGCCCTGAAGCTCGAGCAAAGTTGACCGGCCGGGACGCGTAGCTCGTCGGTCGCACCGTCCGGCCACTCCACAAAGGCTCCTGCTCCTCCGCTGCGGACTCCCGCATCCGCCGACCCATCCGTCCAAACCCAGATGGCTTGCTGGGGGAGGGACGCTAGGTGTCTCTGCGCCGCCTGGTGCAGTTCGTCAGGTGGGGCGTCCCGCCGCAGCGCTCCGATGTCCAGGGAGAATGTGACGTGTGGGCAGGCGGCCACCTCCCACGGCGGCGCGCGGGCGGGCAGCAGGGGCTCGATCGGCAGCACGATCCCAGCAGCCCGCCAGGTATCATGCCCCACCCCGCGCCAGCCCGTCACAGTCTTCAGCCGGCTGGGCGGCCCGCCGGCGAGCAGCCACCGGCATCAGCCCGGCCTCCGCCATCACAGCGTGGGCCGGGGTGGACAGCGGGCAGCCGGTGATGGTGCGGGCCGCCGCCCGCATCTCCCTCTCGAGGAGCTCCACGTGGGACTGAGGTGTCGCCGGGAGCCAGGCGGCGGCCGCGTGCAGCAGTGCTCCTCCCACGTAGCCCGACGCCACCGCGCGGAGCTGCCGCTCCTCCAGTCCCCAGCTTCGCCCCGTCAGCTTGCGGAGCTGCTGGGTCCGGGGGCGCACCCGGGAGCGGAGGCTGCGGCAGTGGGCCCCGAAGTGAAGAAGCCGGTCGAGAGTCACTCCGAGAAGCTTAAGACGGTTGGCCGCTGGGACCAGTTTCCCGTCGACTTTTATGGCGCAGTCCGCAGCGTCGGCGGCGCTCTGGGAGAGGACGAGCAGCTGGGTCTTCTCACCCGCCACCAGCATCTTGGACTGTCTTGCCCAGTGCACCAGAGCGTCCGCCGCACGCTGGGCGCGCCGCTTGGCGGTGATGATGTCGTTTCCTGCGCACAGCGCCGCGGTGTCGTCCGCATACATGAAGGGAGACACTCCAGGGACAGACCTCAGGGAGGCGACGAGAGGCGCCGACCACAACAAGAACAAGGTCGGCGCCAAGACGCTGCCCTGGGGAAGTCCGGCCCGGTAGATGCGCTCGCTGCTGCGCGTGCCGTTGAGCTCCACGCACGCGCGGCGGTCGCGGAGGAACTGCCAGACCCACCGGACGAAGCAGCGAGGCAGACCCTGGCCCAGGAGGCGCGCACGGAACAGGCGGTGGTCTACCGTATCGTATGCCCTGGAGAAATCGAACGCCAGGAGAACAAACTTCTGGGCAGACTGGCCATCTGGGGTGTGTAACCGGCGGGACCTTGGTCGGTTCCAGCCGTCCTGCACCTCTTGAATCAGGCGGCCAAGGTTGTCCTCGACTGAGCGCTTCTCCCTGAAGCCGACTTGCTCCGGCGGGATGATCTTGAGCTGGTCGGTGATAAAGGTGAGTCGGGCCAGGACGAGGCGCTCCATCAGCTTAGCAATTGGCTGGTTAGCGCTATTGGGCGGTAACTGGCTATCTTGCGCTTGTCCTTCCCTGACTTGGGAATCGGGACGATCACAGCCCGCCGCCACTCCTGGGGGGTCACGCCTTCAAGCCATGACAGGTTGATCAGGCGCAGTAGAGCCCCGCGGGCGATCGGTCCCAGGTGCTTGAGGTGTTCGGCCGACAGCTCGTCTGGTCCAGGAGACTTCCTCAGCTGACAGCGCCGGAGCTGGGAAACCAGTTCCTCCATCGAGAAGGCGCCGCAGCAGCCCGTGCGGGTGTCTTCGCAGGCTGCGCAGCGACTGTGTTGTCGCGCCTTGCGCTGGGCCGCCCGATCGAGTTTGGGGTCGCGGACCTGCCGAGTGCCGGGAGACATGTGCGTAGGTCCGGTTAAAAGCTGAGGCCTTCTGGGCATCCGTCACGAGCAGCCAGTCCCCGTCCTCCATAGCCTCGCCTGGTCGGTGGTCGGCGGGGGCGCCTTCCCACTTCTTCAGGATCTTCGCGACTTTTCCGAGACTAGCTGGCTTGTTCAGGGTGGTGCCAACGAAGTCGCGAAAGTGAGCCTGGGTGACGCGGCGCTCGACTGATGCAGCCCGGCGTTTTGCCTCGACCCAGCGGGCCTTCGAGGGGGGGTCGTCGCGGCGGAGCAGGCGGCGGGCCTCGCGGCGCTCCGCGATGGCTTCCCTCAGCTCCGGGTCCAGCGCCCAGGGCTTCGGGTCAGCCCGGGCACCACGGGGGATGTGGTGGACGCTGGCTTGGTGGAGGACGTTCACGAACAGGGTGGACAGCTCCTGGGTCGACAGCGAAGGCTCCGCCTCCTCGAAGGCAGCCTCACATTCGGCCTGGAACGCCGCCCAGTCCGCTTTCTTGAAGGACCACCGCGGCTTGCGGATGCAGCGGGAGCCGTGGTTGGACGTGGCGACTTGAGCGACCATTGGCAGGTGATCGCTACCCAGATCGGGGCCCAGGTGCCACGTCGCCCGCCTCGCGAGGTCATCGCTGCAGGCGATCAGATCAGGCGCAGTCTGGGAGCCGTTGCGATAGCTGACGTGGGTGGGTTCGCCGGAGTTCAGCGTGGTCCAGCCTACGGAGCCAAGCCACGCAGCCACTCTCGCGCCGACCGCGTCTGCCGCGTCGCAGCCGTGGTCCCACATGGGGTGGTGAGCGTTGAAGTCCCCCACCAGCAGGGTGTGGTTGTCCGCCGGAAGAGCCGAGGGATCGAAGTTGTCCATCCGTGTGTCGAGATCGGTAGCACGAATCGGAGGTCGGTAGAGGTTGATGATGGTGAGGGGGCGGTCCCCGAGGAGACGCACCCCGCATACCTCTGTAGAGTCGTCGTTAGGGTGAAGTAGGGGGCAGGTCAGGGCGGCGAACTGGAGCCCCGCGCGCAGGTAGAGCGCGACGTCGCCGCCCTTCACCACCCCTCCGCCGGCCGCGCGACCTCTTGTCCGTCGGACGACCACCGGGGGCTGAAAGCCGGGGAGTCTGGATACAGCCTTAGATGAGAATTGAGCTTCTTGAACCGCGACGATGTCCGCGTTGACCGTCGGGAGCCAGCGTTGGAGCTCTTGTAGCTTGGTACGGAGCCCCTCCGCGTTCCAACACACTATGGTGAGGCGGCTGCGGCGCGTACGGTTGCGGTGATATCTTCGGTTCTTGATCCGTCTCCGGTCCAGTCCCACCGGGGCCCGACGAGCGCCCCCTCCGTCGGCGGGGCCGGAGGGGGGCGCGGCCGGTGTACTAATCATTCAGCGGGCCGGGGCCGCGCTGCGCGCGCGGCACCCAGACCCGCCAGCAGGAACTCTCGAGGACGGAGAGGTGGCGACGGAAGGCCGCCGTGAGGTCCCTCTCGGAGAGGGCGCGATGGAGCCCGTTTGGCGTACCGCGACCGGTTGCAGGCCGGGCGCGGCGGGCCTTGCGGCCCACACCTCCCACCGTGGCGCACAGGCGCCTGAAGGCGGGCTCCTCCAGGAGGCACAGACTGACCTCGGTCTGTTGGCAGGTCGTGCCAAGCAGACTGTGGTGAGCCTCCCGGGGACAGCAGCTCCGGGCACCGCCGGACTTTCCATCTGGTAAAGGTGAGTTGCGCCCGCCCCGGGCTCTTTGCTAGCAAAGGTGAATTACGCCTGTCCCCCGCCGGAACAGCCCCCGGACTTTCCATTTGGTAGGGGCGAGTCCTTTGTCTGCGCTCCATTGTCCATTGTCCATGCGTCATCGGTATCTTTCTATGTTCGTTGTACATGCGTCATCAATATCTATGTCCATTGTCCATGCGACACCGGCATCTTTCTATGTCAATGTCCATGCGAGATCGATATGCCCTATCCCGATGGTGCAAATTTCATGTGAATCAGTACATTTGCCGCCGACTGACCGTATGTAAACGGCTGCAATCCGGCAGGTCTTTGTCCGACTACAGCTGACTGGGTGGGCGTGGTGTCCCATCACGTCGCGCGGGCCTGGCTGGGACGGTAGGCCGCAGTGCTGCTGAAGAAGTATCGACAGCTCTGGGCCAGAGCCACCACTACCGCCACCGATTTAAGCTCAGAGTCATGTTTACAGGACTGTCATTGCCATCAGTTATGTCTGTTAAACTGCAGGCTGTGGTAGAGGTGATGGGTAGATGTGGTAAAATAAGTTTGTTTCATTTTCACTTCGCTACAGTAGACAACTGTAGCTGGTTGGAGAGAGAGCTGTGAGGTCCAGCCATTTAGACGTCATACTCATGGCTGATGGCGTTTATTTTGAGACAAGGTAAGCCCGGATACCCGAATCTGTAGATGCCGCAGTCTTTCCTTACCCTATTTGATGTTCCTAGGCCGAAGTAAGGTCGTACAAATAAGTGTACAACTGAGAACTTTTGTTGACTGTGACGCCAGAGGCGAATTTTGTTGACGCAGTACAAACAGTGAGCCCCTGTTGGATAATATACGTCCAATTTATGTCACTCTTTGCTATTCGGTATCGATGATTGCGAGCGTTATAAAAAGGTATTCGGTCGACGTCAAGGTCATGTGCTTTGGCTCTTGAGTATATAAGCCGTGGGCCTTCAGCATTTATGAGACCCGGCCACTAACTTAGTTTGACTATCAACAATCAGCCTTCAGAATTTATGAGACCCGGCCACTAACTTAGTTTGACTATCAAGAATCGCACTGCACAAACCACCTGTGTAATATATTACAGGAATGTTTCAAATGCGTATCACTAACAGGACACAAATATAGCTCTTATCACAATGCATCGACACAATAAATATAACCAGCATTACACTTGACTCATATATAATATAGGCGGAACACGCACATTGCACGAGCACACACCCCGATCCAACCACCCGACTCGGCTCACTTCACTGCCCCCCCTCCCCCCCCCCCCCACATACACACTGTGAGGTCCTCGTAGACCTCGCACACCAAGCCCCGGTCCCCGAGCCGCGGCCTCCGGCTAGAAGTTGGGCTTGTACTTCTTCACCTCCACCATGATGTGGTGGATGTTGATGGCCTCGCCGCGCGCCGGCAGGCTCTTCAGCACCTGCAGTCCGAGGATCTTGGTGAACCGGTTGTAGTAGAGGATGAGCTGTTTCAGTGCGTCCTGAAGAATGTTGGTGCCGTTGCGGAAGTTTGTGAACGACCGCATGATCTCGTTGTTGATCTCCTCCAGCGACTTTTTCCAGCCGGCGGAGAAGGAGCGGACCAGCTCGGTGATGCGGCCTGCGGCAGGGGGACAGTGCAGGGTCACTGACCTGTTGGCGGCGGTATTATTGTCAGTTTCAGGTGAACCTGGGACAGGGGACACGGTGGGGTCATTGACACGGTGGTGGGTATCCGTCGTATCACTATCGGTACCACTAGGTCAATCAAGGGGGCGCCTGGTAATATTCAAGCCGTGCGGTACAGCATAAAATCAGGCGTACAATAGTAGTGACACCTATCGGCTGAAACTGAAAACCGAAGTGCGTCACTAGCGGCATCTACAGCTTCGTTATCAGTCAGACGGCATTTATTTCTTGAAGATCGTATTAGCTCAAGACAAGCAGACAAAAAATTGTCAGTAGGGTAAGGACGGGTAAGAGTACGCGGGCGTAAGAGTACGCATCAGCTGTTTCGGTTGCTTCGCAACGCAGGTTTGTCGAGTTCATGAAGTGACATGAAGCCGCCAGTGCGTGCATGTCACCAACGGAACGTGGGCGTTGAGCGGCGACGCTGTTGAGTTTAAGGCGATGAATATTATTTTCGAGCGTTATGATATTATTATGATATGGTACAATAATTTTGATACTTGGCAGTTGAGATGAGGTACATTTCCGTGATTGTTGTGGGAAACTTGTGAGGTTATCTGGGGAAATACTGTACAGTGCAATATTCTGTTTGCGAAGTTTTGCACAACGTTTCGGGGTTGTTTTGTGCGCGAATTGCATGTACGGTAAGAGGACGCACTGTTCAGGAGGGTAAGAGTACGCAGAATTATACATTAAATCGAATATACAGAAATATATAATTATTAATCTATCGCTCAATGACGTTTGTTTTGTAGGTATATCATCAATGGAGCACTGTGATGCAGATGCGTACCCGAAATTCTTCCAAATACGAGTTATTCTCCTTTTTGATTGTGCATTTTTTTTTTTTTTTAGAAACACACGACATGATTATTTCCTGATTTATAGACTCGAAAGATTTATTTTATGTTTTTCTTTTTGGATACTAGAATGAACTTAAATGCCTTCTGAGTTTAAAGTTAAGCATTTGGACAGTGCAAGCTGCATAGGTGTGTGTTCATATGCTTGCGTACTCCACCCGCCTGGCGTGCGTACTCTTACACACCCCATATGGTAAGAGTACGCAAGTGCAACGGTTCAGAAAATGTCAGTTTTAGACCACTTCCATTTACGCTGAAGGATCGTTGCCCCATGGGTTGATGGCTAATTCAATGAACTTTAATATTCCCTATTTGCGATTTCTTTCCTTCAAATATTAAACAAATGAGAGCAAGAAATCCACTTAGTGCGTACTCTTATACGACTTCACCCTATAGACAACAAAATGATATTCAGGCTTCAGCATAGGTCAAAAAGGCTACACTCAGAACGCGTGGAATGCGCAATCAGCATCTCGGGGGCCCATTTGAGATTGGTAAGCACAGGGCACACTTTATAAAGCAATGAGGGCTTGACGCCTCTTCGGCAACATCAGCAGATGCGATGCAGTTATTTCTAACCACTAAAATGAAACTTACAAGCCGAGGACATTGCTAATGAATAACTTTTCTTTAACCCGCGCCCCACTGGGGTCTGCGTATAACACGCCCTACTGGGGGGGGGGGGGGGGGGGCTCTTCATAGTCCTAGCTCCTAACTCCTTCATCCTAACTCCGAAACTACTGAGCCGATCGTCAAAATTCAAACGGCATCTGATAGCCCCGGAAAAACTGTCGAACAAAACCTAATTTCATTGACCTCTCAAGGTCACCGATGACGTCACAGGTCAGGTCAAAGTAAAAATTATTAGCATTTTGGTTTATTCACATTTTGGGCTCTGGCCGCCGTCTTACAGGTCAGATCAGGCTCATTTTTGGTATACACTCTCGTGAACAGATGCTCTAGATACCCTGAGGGTACCAAAATTGTACTTTGATTTTCAGGTCAGGGTCACGTCATCACAGGTCACGGAAATATTATATCATGCGTCGGTCACGTGACACATGTTTTATGGTCCATTTAGGCCATATATTTCGAATTTGATGTCGTCTATGTCATTCGAGGTCATTTTGAGTCGAATTTTGCTTAGGTCAGTCACTTTCAGGTCACTTCCAGGTCAAATTTTAAAGTAAAAATTTTCAACAAAAAAGGTGTCTATCGGATGCAGTTTGAGCTCAGGAACACGATGGTGCTATTTATATTGGTGCACGATGTCAAATACGTACTGAAAAATTGATTTGAAAAATTATTAATTGAGTTTTTTTGCAATAATGCGTATAACTTGGCCATTTGTGAAGATATTTAGCTAAAACTTGCTAGAGTTAGTCATAAGCATGCGTTCTATCATACATATTCCGTTTTTTTTCGAAAAGTCAAAAACTTTTTGAAACAAAATATGAAAATATAAATTTTGAATTTTATTATATAAAATTTTCGAAATTTTCAAAATTTTGAAAAACCGAGATAGCAGTTTGATAGCGCAATCTATTTTGAGTCCTCTCATGCAGAGAAATTGGATCTAGCTTAAAAACTGAGCTCTTGGGAGCGATTGCCGTGGTTCAATGCTTTGCGTCGAAATCGGCCGAACATGACGTTACTCTGACGTCATTTCCGGCCGACTTATGGTAGCTACGAAGTTCATATTTTGACACAAGGTGTCAAATTGATGCAGCCGAAGGTGTTGAAAGTTTGGCGTCGATACGTCAAGCGGTTTGGAAGTTATTGCAGAAAAGCGGGAGGGGGGCTATGAATAGCCCCCCCCCCCCCCGCGGGTTAAATATCCACACAGCCCAGCTGAAATGCGTATCTCCTTCTCTCGCTCACCACTCCATCTCTCTGCCCCCCCTCTACTCACGCTCCTCTCTCTTCAGCGCCTCCGAGTCTCCGCGCTCCACCATGGCCTCGGCATCCCTGACGAACTGCATCAGGCCGCCAAAGTGGGGCGACAGCGTCTCCTCGACGTACTCGGCCGTGCGCACGGCCAGCAGCTCGCGGAACGTCTCAGATTCCTTACTGTTGTCCTTGGTGCGCTCCTGACGGACGATAGGGGTGGGTAAAGCGTGGGTGAGATGTTGGGGGCCGGGGAGGGGGTAATAGGACGGGACATACGAGGCATTGGACCAGGAGGGGCTGGAATAGTGGACGTTTGACATAGGCTGCTGGTTTACGTTACATAATTGCGCATGGAGAAAAGATGCGATCGTTCAGAAGCGTGCTACATTATATGACGGCCACCAAGAACGTGACCAGGCATTGCAATTACAATTTCGCTATCGCACTCTGCAGCTAAAAGCTATCTTAGTATTGGGGTAAAAATTCAATTAGACTCCTACGCTGCACCTCCAGCACTCCTGCCATTGTACGTTTGCAGGATACCTCTAAATTACTGACGTAACCGCATCGCCCCACCGCTCTACGTAGGCATCATCCCATGGTCTGTACCATGATGACGCCGAGCATCATGTCGTAGTTGTTGATGAGGAAGATGAGCTGCTCCTTCCTGCGTCGGAACTCTGCCGCCAGCCGCAGCACCAGGCTCTCCATCTCGGCCTGCAGCTGCGCCAGCAGCCGGTGCACCCGCTCCGAGGGGAACGACTCGTTGATGCCCACCAGCGCCGCCGAGAACTCGGCGTACCGACGCGTGATCTGGTCGTGAGAGGGGAGGGAGATATGAGAGATTTCATTATGTCGGTACATAACACCTTTGAATCGGATTGAACGGAATCTAATGCCAGAGTTAGCATCGTTTCACCAGCAAGGATAAATGCAACCGACACCACTTCCGCGTCCCAAATAGCAGTTTGCTAGCGGCTAGTCCCAGTATCGAATACCCCGAATGGTGTTCACCGAACCATGCGGCAGAGGCACTCGCCACGAGTCACACTGGTAGGTCGACAGCCCACGAAGTTATGCCGGCGGGAAAACTCACGAACAGTATGCCGCCAGTGTAACTCACGAAGAGTTACAGTAACGGTGTTACTCACGTAGTGAGGCCGGACGTCGATGGTTCCGATCTTGGACGGGTCACACTGGCGCACACTGGCAATGTTCAGCTCCATGATGTGACAGAACCTGACGGGATAGATGACGGTGTTAGTGAGGCTGTTACGAAACAGTCGACTAGCAGTTGGTATACCTGAATGATGTTAAGGAATGCCATTTTTGTAATGTTACGACACTAGGACGAAACAATGTCATAGAGTCCGACTACAATGCATCGTCCAATAAACCGAATATTATGAAATATCTACTGTATTGTACGGTGGATTGGTGTTAACTGTTACGTTTCACCGATCTCCGTAGGCCCTGACCGTACATATTACCGTAGCTGCGTTTATGATACGGGCCCCACCATACGGCTGCGTCTGCGCATGCGGGAGCCGGGAGGGTAGGCTGACCCGCATATTGCCTGAGGCTCAATGTGGACGAGCGTGTCGTGTGGACTGGTCTGTGGCAGTGACTGACTGGCGAGCGACCAATACAGGTTGACCTCTGAGCACGAGTGGTCTCTACACTGGCGACGAGGATTTGAACCGGCGCGGCGGGGCGACTTCTACGGCCATGGATGGGGCAGCGTCGGCCACCCTGCAGCTGGAGCCCTTCAACCCGGCGACGGACTCCTGGAGCCAGTGGGAGGAGCGTCTGCACTACTTCATCGAATGTAACGGCATTCAAGGCGAGAGCAGGAAACGCGCCACGCTGTTGACGGTATGTGGGAAAGAGGCCTTTTCGCTTATTTGTAGCTTGATAGCACCGTCTAAGACGTCTGAGAAGTCGTTTGATGAGCTTTTGCAAGTAATAAGGGAGCACAAAGAACCCAAACCATCTGTCATTGTGTCGCGATTCAAGTTCAACTCGTGTCAACGAACGGCAGGCCAATCCGTTGCTGATTTTGTTTCTGTGCTAAGGAAGGCTACCGAGCACTGCTGTTTTGGAGCCACGCTTGATGACAGACTCACTGAGCAGTTTGTTTGCGGCATCAGGGATCCTCGGATGCAGCGGCGGTTGCTGTCAGAATCCAGCCTGGACTTCAGCTCAGCACAGAGGATCTGCCTGGCGATAGAGGCTTCCAGCAGAGACGCTCACCTGATCTCCGGCACACCGGGTACAGTGCCGGCAGAGGTATGTGAGGTAAGGGCGCAAGGCCTGCCGTCAGGTCAGTCAGCTCGTCCAGGGGCTCGCTGTTGGCGTTGTGGCGGGAGGAGCCACTCACCTGATGTGTGTCGTTTTGCGTCGTACAAGTGTCACAACTGTTCGAAAGCTGGACATTTGGCTAAAATGTGCACAGTCAGAAAGACGACAGTCAGACCTCGGAGGCAGCAGGGCAGAGCAAACGCCGTTGAAGCAGATGAAGAATGGGAGGCGGACTACACGACAGATGTTGGCCGTGCAGAACAGGATGAAGAGATCTGCAGAACGGAAGCGGTCCATCGGGTGAGTGTACCTCCCATTTCTTGTCTGGTTCAGTTTCAAGGTACAGATGTAGATATGGAGATTGACACTGGTTCTAGCGTATCGTTGATTGGGCAGGATACGTTTGAACAGTTGAACAGAAAGCCTAAACTCAAAATGTGCTCATCTCGTTTGAAAACGTATACGGGTCAGTTCATACCATTGTTGGGAGAGTTTCAAACAGACGTGTGGTATGAAGGCAAACAGCACCGTGCCCTGACAGTTGTGGTGGTAAAAGATGCCAGGACTAACCTTCTAGGACGAGACTGGCTGGAGCACATCAACCTCAACTGGCGGGCCGTGCACGCCATTCGAACCAGTTCCTTGCAGGGCCTGAAGGAGAAGTATCGGCGCCTCTTTGAGCCGGGCCTGGGAGAGCTGAAGGGGGTAAAGGTACGTCTGGACATTGACCGTACTGTACCACCGAGGTTCTGCAAGGCCCGCTCTCTGCCCTATGTGTTCAAGGAGAAGGTGGAGGCCCAGCTCCAGAAGGACATCGACAGCGGCGTCCTGGAGGAAGTGCAGAACAGCAGCTGGGCGGCGCCCATTGTTCCGGTGCTGAAGAAAGACGGGAATGTCCGAGTCTGCGGCAACTTTAAGTTGACGGCCAACCGAGCGGTGAGGTTGGACAGATATCCATTGCCACAGGTCCCGGATCTGTTTGCAACGCTAGCGGGAGGTACCGTATTCTCGAAAATTGATCTGGCTTCGGCCTACAATCAGTTAGTTCTTCACGAGGACTCTCGAGACATCATGACCATCAACACCTCACGAGGTCTTCTCAGATTTTCGAGGCTCCCGTTCGGCATCAACAGTTCTGTGGGTATATTTCAGAGAGAGATTGAAAAGGTTCTCCAGTCCAGGGCATACCCAACGTCATTGTTTTCCTGGATGACGTTCTGGTGAGTGGAAAGACACAGGCCGAACACCTGACCACGCTGGAGAAGGTGTTTTCTAGGCTTGAAGACGCGGGTCTAAAAGCCAGAGCAGATAAGTGTAAGTTTTTGGTTCAGCAGGTTGAGTACCTGGGTCACGTGGTCAGCAGGCATGGAATTTCCCCGACTTCTGAGAAAACTGAAGCGATCAGGTCAGTGCCTGAACCTAGGAACGTGTCTGAGCTGAAGAGCTTTCTTGGGTTGTTGACTTACTACTCCAGGTACTTACCAGCGCGCGCTCAGAGGCTGGCTGCGCTGTACGACCTTCTCAAGAAGGACAAGGACTGGATATGGGGACCAGAACAGCGGAAAAGCTTCCACTGGGCCCAGAGTGTCCTTACCTCGGACTCTGTTCTAGCTCACTTCGATGCGGCGAAGGAGCAAGTGCTGGTCTGTGACGCATCGTCTCGAGGCATTGGAGCGGTACTGGCTCAGCGTGAAGCGGATGGAGCTGAGCGTCCTGTCGGGTACGTGTCAAGGAGTCTGACCTCTTCAGAGCAGAAGTATTCTCAGTTGGAGAGGGAAGCTCTCGCGATCGTTTTCGCGGTAGAAAAGTTCAATCAATACTTGCTGGGTAATAAGTTCATACTGGTCACGGATCACAAGCCGCTGGTAGTTTTGTTTGGAGAAAACAAAGACATTCCGGCTATGGCGTCTGCTCGCATTCGTAGGTGGGCATTGAAGTTGTCTGCGTACCAGTATGCCATCCAATTTAGGCGCACGGAAGACATGGGTAACGCGGACGCCCTCAGCAGGCTTCCCCTGCCAGTTGCAGATGGCTCTGGCCAGGAAGATCTGGTGCTGCTGATTGAGGATGCTGTATTTGATGCTAAGCAAGTAGCACGTTTGACAGCTCGTGACCCCGTTCTTTCCAGAGTAATGAACCTGGTGCAGAAGGGCGGGTGGCCCGAGATAGCTGACCCGGCATTGAAACCGTTTTCAGAGAAACGCTGGGAGCTGTCTGTGTGTGCAGGCGTGCTGCTGTGGGGGCACAGGGTCGTGATACCACAGAAGGGCCGCCAGTCTGTGATTTCAGAGCTGCATTCTGCCCATCCAGGGATCGGCCGGATGAAATCACTGGCAAGGAGCTGCGTCTGGTGGCCCCAGATTGACGGTGACCTGGAAATGGCGGTCAGACGATGTTCTGCGTGTCAGGAGAGTCGTCCGACCCCTCATCGGGCTGACCTGAGTATGTGGCCCTGGCCGAGACGCCCATGGTCAAGGGTTCATGTGGATTTTGCGGAACCAATCAAAGGCAAGTACATTTTTGTGGTAGTGGACGCCTATTCAAAGTGGGTTGAGGCTGAGCCGTGCTCAAGTGTGAGTTCGCAAGCAGCCATGGTCAAATTGCGACGTATGTTTGCAAGATGGGGCTTGCCTGACATGCTCTGCTCTGATAATGCTACAACGTTTACCTCACAGGATTTTCAGCAGTTCCTGGCGGCTAATGGGGTTCAACATAGAACGATAGAGCCACGTCACAGTCAAGGCAACGGGCTAGCAGAGCGGGCAGTTCGTGACGTTAAGCAGGCTCTTAAGCGCAGTGGAGATGGGAACTGGGAGACTGTGTTGGCTGAGTGGTTGCTGTATCAGAGGAAAATCCCTCACTCAACTACGTCTGTGTCACCCTCAGAGCTGATGCTGGGACGAGTGATCCGGAGCCGGCTAGACCTTCTTCATCCTGACCTGCAGAGCCGTGTTCAGCGGAAGCAGCTGCAGCAGAAGCTGAATCATGACCCTGCTGTACCCCGAGTGTTACAGCTGAACATCGGGGATGCGATATATGCTCGCAATTATGGTGTGGGACCCACGTGGATATCAGGTGTAGTTGTGGGTATAGATGGATCGCAGTCATATGTGGTCAAATTAGAGGATGGTAGGATCTGGCGTCGTCATCAGGATCAGTTGATGCGGAAAACTGACGCAAACTATCCCGTCACAGGACCTGCTGCTGATGTAGCTGCTCACGAGCAGCTCAGCCCGTCGGAGCAGCTGACGGCCGCGCCGGCTGCCGAGGCCGTCTGCACTGGTCTGCCCACCGTACCGGAGACCGGTGGCCCTGACACCGGTGGCTCGCTGACGGCTGCGGCGACGCAGCCGACGGGAGGGTCCTCGACGGGGCCCGGCACGAAGGATCTGCCCGCGATGCCTCTGCCATCTGAGCCAGCTCTTCCGAAGTCTGTGCCTGCATCGGCTACGGAGATGGCTCCGCGAAGATCATCTCGCGTGCGGAAACAAACTGAGTTTTTCCAGGCGTAACGTGTGTTTTCGTTATCTAAACTTATTTGTTAAAGGGAGGAGAGTGTATTGTATGGTGGATTGGTGTTAACTGTTACGTTTCACCGATCTCCGTAGGCCCTGACCGTACATATTACCGTAGCTGCGTTTATGATACGGGCCCCACCATACGGCTGCGTCTGCGCATGCGGGAGCCGGGAGGGTAGGCTGACCCGCATATTGCCTGAGGCTCAATGTGGACGAGCGTGTCGTGTGGACTGGTCTGTGGCAGTGACTGACTGGCGAGCGACCAATACAGGTTGACCTCTGAGCACGAGTGGTCTCTACATCTACATAACCACAGGCTTTAACAGCTGAGCATGATCCCTTACTTAGGCCAGAGCATGTTGAGCAGCATGTCCCAGTACTTGTCGAGCGCTGGCACGGCCCGCTTGTGGCACATGAGCTGGTAGCGCAGCACCAGGTGAATGCACAGGAACAGCGCGATACTGTCGTGGCACTCGGTCACCGTCGCGTCCACCGATTTCTGCCGGAAAACACGGCACGAATTACTGTCGAATACTGTATAAGTTTGAAGTAGCTGGAATTAATCTATTTCCAACGTGTAATTATCGTTTTTTTAAACATTCATAGTGTCTAGGAACTCCAAAAATAAATGACGTTGCACAACATTTAAATATGCTTCAATGAAAACAAATTATTACAGGTCAGACTGTCACATGAACACATTTCTTCACTAGATCCAACCCAAATCGCCCCGAGCTCTTACCGCGCAGCTGTGTAGAGTCTTCCCCATCACGGAGGCGAACAAATCCTGCGCCGCGTTGCCGTGCACCATGAAAAACTCTGTGAGGAAGAGGTACTCGCGGCAGGCGTTGTCCACCAGCGCGTACTGTATGCTGCGGAACAGGCTCTCGAGTGGGTAGTGGGCGTCTGCCTTGTGCGCGGCGTGCGGAACCAGCACGGCCGCCTCTAGGGCGTTCAGTACCTCCCCGCGCGAGCCCACAGAGAATACCGTGGACCGGTTACGGAGCGAGGGCTTGCCGAACAGCGAGCGGGAGGCTGCCTCGTCGGCCGCCAGCAGGTCGTCCTTGGTCGGACCCTCCTCGAACTGGCGGATAAAAAAGAAAGTAGTGGGCATGCAGTGAAACCATCCGCATAACACAACGGAACAGGATGGGTATTACCAGCGCTCCATGAAATGTTAGGTCATAATGTTACTTCTCAAGCAGGAAAATACATTATATTCATAAAAAACGCGTGAACTCTGAGGACTTCATCTCTCAGGGTTCCTGCATCGAAAGAAAAGTATCGATTGAGTCTGAGGGGCGAGGGCCTCATCCTTCAGGATTTCTGTATCGAAAGAAAAGTATCAATTGAGGTCAAGCATAAAAACTGCACATACAATCCTAACGAAGCCTACATTTTACAAACCTCCACCACTACAGCTGCACTCACCTGCAGTTTCATGAGCCGTGTGGAGTAGGACTTGAAGTAGCTGAAGTACACCTTGCTCATGGTCTCGATGTAGTCGTCTCGGATCTCCCGCGCCACTTCCCGCTCGTTAGCCACCAGAAACTTGTAGAAGAACCTGCAGAAAATGAACGTGTAGGAGGTGTGCGTACTGCGAATAAGGAGTGGAATTAGGTAGGTAGAATCCATTACTTTGTATTACGTTAGACAACGCCAGTAAAAATGAAAACCAAGAAAAAAAGTTCGCATTTACGGCTTCGCCGTACATACTTGTGTTTTAGCATGGCGTTTTGCGGAACCTGGAAGTTGGTCATCGGTTTTCTGAACTGCTGCACTTTCTGCAGGAGGTACTCGCGGATTTTGGCGATGGCTTTGATCTTCAGCTTCTCCAGAACGCCACTGACATCGTGGCACGACTTCGCCTCTGGGAAAGACAAAGAAAGTCAAAGTGAGTTGACAAGTAAGCATCCACTTCATATGCACCATTAACATCATTCAAAATCGCAATGGTCATCAATGATGTTGCCGGAAGTTGGCGTACTATATAGTAAAGTGAACCTGCAAGCGATTGACAGCTTATGTCTAATGTCCTACATGAAAATCTTATCGGGAAACCTGAAGACAACTAAACTTAAACAAGTAATATGTCAAACAAGTCAAAGTAATGGCCAATGAAAAGTGGATCCCACATATGCAAATACTAAACCCTTTGACTAACCTCTGAAGCTCTGCTCTTTGACAAAGCTCAGTTTGTGATCGAGAGTGAAGAGCTGCTCCAGAAACTCCCTCTCAGTGACGGGAGTTTCCAGTATGTGCCTGGAACAATGCAAGCACAGACTAAAACACACCGATCGATCGCAGTATCTCATTTCACAAGTTCATAGCGCCATTGTAGTAAGGTTCCCGGTACGACAGAATAGTAAGAAGATCGCATCATCTATTTCGGTACTATACACTCTCGTGGCATTCCCATATTGCTCTCTCCCTAAGGCCCCAAACATTCAGATTTCAAATTTCAGCAGCCACGAGAGCAGCAGCATATTCTATAGCGTATTATCGGCTCCGCGAAACCGAAAACCATTCCGCACGTCACTACCTCCACGATGACGACACCACCCGGCCACTCACCGTATCATGGCCTCGGGCACGGTCATATCGTCCACGAACTGGCTGAGCTGGCCGCGCACCGCCTGCCGGTTCTTGAGGCGCAGGTTCATGTCGACCGACTGCTGCTGCAGGTGGACTATCTCCGAGCTGATGCTGCCCAGATCTGACTGGAAGGTCTGCAGCATTGACTCCATACGCTGGCGACGGACGGTAAGAATTCAGTGAGGGTGGGAGCATGACTGGGTTAGACAGACAAAATGAAACGGAATTATTACCTGCATTGCTATTGCCTAAAACTTCATTAATACAAAAATATGCTGGACATGTTGAAGTTATAAAGCCAATGATGGAATAAATTACAGGTCACACTGCACACCTCTCTCTCGGCCTGCTCATCACTGCTAACGGCCGTGGCAGCCGACACGACGTTGGGGGGCCATGGGCAGGACCACATTCATTTATCCTGTTATGTTACCAGGTGGTGATGCCCCCAGTTAAACATCAGCTTTTGCACCACCTAGACTGTATGCTCACTTCCATCCTATGTTTAGTAAACACGTTTTGTTGTTTGTTATTGCTAGACTATTCGGTTACTCACATCCAGAATTTCATCACAAGCTGTGATCTGGCCATGAAGTTCAGTGATATTTCTGCTCTCTTTGATGTAGTCCTGAATAGATGCATTTTCCACCTAAAACAAAATAGGATTTTTGCTGTAAATATTGATCACACATTACAAGCATTATTTTCAATTATCTATGGGAGTTTAAGCGACGCTTTGAAAACAGAGAACCATAACAATAATTCCATCAAGTTCATGACATGCATGATTTATGTTCAGTTAGCTTCTGGAGCCCAATCACATCATAAACTTATTTACTGTTACAAATAAGATAGTCTTTGGCTCAACATAGCAATATTACACAAATATTTCAAAGTGAATCAAAACATCTTTTAAATAGGGACCACTTTGAGCAATCTACATTCACGGACATATCCAATTACTGAGCCAAGGTCCAAGTGTCTGATTGTCTTTATTTCAGCTACAAAAGTGTTGGTTTTTAGCATCTAGAAAATCATTTTCATTTATTTCTCATTCTCATCACCTGTCTCAGTTTTTGCTCCACTTCAGTAGAGTACTGACGTAGGTCGATGCCACTTTCTAAGGCTTCCTTTAATGCAGCATTGTTGATCTCATCCTCCATCTTGCTAACTAGTCTTTGCTCTGCAAAATAATGTAAGCATAGTAACATACCTTAGTGACAATAAATAGATACCTTCTTTTTTGGAACTTGTCTATTAAGAAATACAATCAATCAATGACATAACTAAACATCAACATTTTATCTAGGATGCCTTGAAATATCAGGAGGAAATTGCACCAGTTGTTTTTGCTGGGTTCGTTTAAGAAGCTGTAGAAGCTGTCAAACACCAGCAAGCTGGCAGCCTGCTAAAAAAAAATATGAGCGAACGTCACTTATAAGCTCGGAACCTTCCATACAACCCATTAAAAAGCAGCTCCTACACTGACACAAGTGATAAGCAGATGTAGCATTAAGAGATAAAGTACATGTTAAGTATATGATAATAAAATGGCATCAAAGTTTATAAAAATGCATCTTATGTTTGCATTAGAAATGTGGATAAATAGCCATTTAACTTCAATCTGGGCTATCACTTATGTTTCAGTATTTCGATTTTAAGCCCATATCTTTTGATCTTTGCACAATGCACATAGATATCCTAGATTCACTTTTCGTTCGTCATACACTCGGTAAATGCAAAAATACCATACCAATCACCTGACCACCGAGCTCGATGCCGAAAATAGTAAATAATTTCAATCCAGACACAGAAAAGGAATAAGTGAATAGACAATAAGTGTTCGACTGTGAGGTAGGCGCTGAGAATGTTACTAATGTACGCGCTTCATTTCACAAGCAATATCAAATTACTAGGCAACTCGCAGCATAAACGCATAAATTAGCTGTTCAGGGCAAAAAAGAACAAAAGTATCGAAACGGTTATTTGCCTACTTGCGCCAGATAGAGAAACATGTTACGCTGCTACAAGATGCTACCAAATGAAGTTTTCCTTTCTTTATGCTGCTGAGATTCGCAAGCATCGCAAGGTTCGCAAGGACTTCGATTGAACTGCCAAAGGGCGAAAAATGAGCGTTATATTATATTAGTTGTTTTGCTGCTTTGACAATATTTCCTCAGTTAGTTGTTTCTACAGTATCAAAAATAACGAACAGCCAAGCAGTCATTTTTTCCCCTGATATCGCATAGCAGAGCAGATTCTGTCGTTTTTGGGAAAGGAACAAACTACTCGTTCCCTTTCCGTTCAAATTATACTTGGAAGTTATAGCAAGCAATGTATGCCATATCTGGTCTGCGCTGTTTGTTAATTTGTCATGCCATCAACATTTCTTGGTGTGACATTGATAATACTATAGAAGCATTAAATAAATACAAATGAACCTCGGCCCTCGGGACGGATCACGTGTTCGGGCCCGTTACCAACATACAATGAACAGGCTCCAGTAACAATCTCCTCAAACACTGTCCGTTTATTTACAATTGAACATATCTTAACCAGCAGCGTAGCATACAGTGCACATTCAGTAGTAAAAGACGGTGACGATGTGAAAGTACAGACATAAAACAACGGGAAATCGGACCGGCCGGCCCTGGCACACCAGAAGCACGAGCCGGCGGCGTTGGAATGACCAAACCATAGCTTGGTGGATACGGTCGAGATGGATACACACAAAGAGCTGGCGATTATTACACATTCGACGTAACGCAGCTGTGACGCGTGGTTTCTGGCCCTAAGGCGAAAGACTGCACCCTCCGTACATTGGGCGGGACAGATTATCGCCATACAAACACACGATACACAGGAGACTCACAGCCTGAAGAATTCCACACGTCACCACTGCTCACATTAAATTACACACGACAGCACACACTGACACATTGTAGAAAGGCTGCGACGCAACTGTCTTTTCGTGTGACGGTCGGCTCACTAGGCCCAGTTCGCTTTGTGAAGTCACCCCAGCGACACACGGCGTCACCTGTGCCGTGTGACGCCGACTCGCTTTTGACGCCGCCATCTTGACACAGTCTTCGAACACCAGTCTGCCACTCTCAGCGGCTTTGAAAAGACCACCGGAGCGCTCACTCGGGTTCCAGTGTCACTGGGTTGCCCGTCCCTGCAGTGTCCTGCACTGCGCCGAGAGCAGGCTCCGTCGCTCCGTCCGTACGGGGGAGACAGGCCGTACTCCGTCCGTACGGGAGAGACGGCCGTACTCCGTCCGTACGGGACGACAGGCAGCAGTGAAATGCTGATGTCTGTCGAAGAGGCGGCTCAGCCCAGCGCCCACAGCTCCACGGCGGTGATGAAGAACTCCTTGCCGACCGTGAGCGGGTCGTTGTTGTAGGTTTGACACGGCTCTGTGATGCCTCGCGCCAGGTCCTCGTCTACGTAGAGACCTGCGCGACCACTGCGGGCAGAACGATACACAGATGTCAGTCAGGCGCGTACTCGAGAGTCGAGAGGTCAGTCATGGAAGAGCTCGATATAACACAGCTTTCCACAGAAACATGTCTTACAGCCTTCCTACCATAACTCCAATCACCGCATATCTGAATCCCCCCCCCCCCACTCAAACCACTGAACCTGAAACCATTGAGACCGACCCGCCAAACCACTAAACTTAAACCACTGAGGCACCTGCTAAACCACAGAGCCCCAAACCACTGGGCAACCACAGTCTACCTTCCCCTGCGCTCATACTCCACTCACTCTCCAGAGCCGAACTCGAGGCAGTCGGTCGATCCCCTGGCGAAGTACTGGTTCTCGCCGGACCAGCGGTACACGCGGAACTGGGGCCGCAGCGTAAACAGGAACGATTCGCCGGTGCCGTAGTAGTGTTTGCCGAACCGGATCGGATCGGTGCAGACCGCACCAAACACCTGAGGAAGACAACACAACAGTGTGTTAGTGGTGAGAATACAACAGTGTGATAGTGGTGAGAATTATACAGCTGGGTGTTAGCGGTGAGACCGCGTGTCTAATTATGGTAGAAGTTTGGCAACTTGAGTTAGGCGAGCTGTACTAAAACGGGTTTCCCAAACAGCTGAATGGACTGTGGCGAAATCACAATCCTCGACTTTGAGCTGAACAGGGTTTAGCACGTGACCTAGATCACCCAGTTTTAACCAGATTAAAGGGCTTTATTGGAGACTACCCGTCTGAGCCGACGATCGGTCACATGATTCAAATCACAATACTGAAAAGCACTGCAGTTCACACCGAAGCACACTGGCCGCCCATCCAGCCTGTGTCTCCTTTACTGGCTGAGACAATTCCCCGCAGACAAACTCACGCTATCGGATGCATCCTTGACTACCATCAGCATGGGGCAGTCAAACTCGACGGCCTGCCGGTAGAGCGACTTCAGACTGAAGCCGTGCTCGGAGGCGCTATACACCAGCTGCCACGGGTGACCTGAAACAAACGCCAACTCGGGGTTATACACACATCGAGAACAAGACGCTACGTTCACCGTGCAGCGACAGGGCTAGTTGAGGATGATTAGCAGCGGCCCCACGGTGACGTCAAGGATCATTGCGCCCTGCAAGGTCGATTGCTGCTGCTACAGTGTAATTGGATGAGCTCACTTAATACGTGACAGCTAATAGTGACCTTGGTTCGGTCATGAACCTCGCTCATTTAAAAATTAAACCGCACTTCCTTAATTAAAAATGCAAAGACAGTAGCTATCACATAGTCATGCTTGTCATCAGACAATGTATTGGCGAACGGCCAATGTGACAGGCGATAGTCGTACGACAAGGACGTCTCGGATTTTTGCTAACTGTCCGGTTCCTGAAAACGGTGACGTTTCTTTTATCAACTGCCTGTGGTACGCATCGCAAGGCCAGCCAGCCATGCCGTTCACTTCCATTGTGTGCTGTAGTTTCAGTGTCCGTTAAACTTCAATCCAGCGTGTCCGATTCACTCGCTAACCTAACCGGCCTACTGTCTCATTTAGCGAATAGCTATTCATACATAATAACCAGCACACATCATCTTTCGCTCCTCCATCTTTCGCACTCTCTTCTCTCCCGCTCCCGTTCCATTCCCCTCCCGTCCTCACCTTCCACTCGGGCGGGCAGGTGTCGCTGCAGGCACAGTCTCGCCTCGTCCGTCAGCAGCTCTGTGTTACCGATCAGCTCCGGAAGGAAGGCCGCGTCCAGCGGCGAGGGTGGTGCTGCCGGCTGGGCAGGTCCGTCAGTCGGCTCTCCAGCCTGTCAGCGAAACATGATGTTAATGACAGAAGGCGTAAAGACAGACTGCTGTAATGAGATGACGGCCTAATGAAAGACTGCTGAGCGCGGGGGAAGGAGCTGTCAGGTGCAGGAAGGCGCTCGGCAGTCCTGCTGAGCGCGGGGGAAGGAGCTGTCAGGTGCCTGTCGGCTCTCGGCAGTCCGCCGCTGCCTCTGACTCATCGGCCGGCATCGGCGCATTGATATGAGGCTGGGGCGGCGACAGAACGCAAAAACACGCACCCCGCACGCACCGAGGCTGCAACGCAATCCTATGCCAGGCAGCGCCAGGCGACGTAAGCACGTGAGCACGCGTGCATGCACGCCCGAGAGAGGCGGCCCTGAAGAACGCTGATGGTCAGAAGCGACGGTGTGCATATCGATGATGGTTTCCCAGTCTGACCCTGATGGGGCAGACCAACCATATTCGGCAATCTTATCCACCACAGCACGGCCATACGTGTTTACGTGTTACGATGAAGGAATACAAAACACCGCGATAATTGTAAGCAGCGGACTGGTTTCTTACGCCGCCGTGAGCACAAGGCTGTGCCAGGCTCGGTGCCAGGTGCCTAAAGTCGCATACCGGAGTGACTGGTATCATTAGGGGCACACCCGTCAACTCAGCCGAGACTATAATGTGGCATAAGCGCACGGATTTTATTTTACTCATTACTTGCCATTCTTGTTCATCGTGGAGTGTGCGAGAGAAGTAACGGCAGACACATGCCTAGGGACTTAGAGGAATTCCCAACACTACTCGGGATTGTGCTCAGCAGCGAGCACTAGGTTTTTTTTTGTAGGGATAAGATGTTCTTTACGGAAGATCACTTGACAAGTTGGCATTTAGACGGCTTAACTCCAACCTTATGATAGATGCCACCGCATTTCAAATGTGCAGCCGAGTGGAGAGTGGAGACATCCCTAAAAGGCAAAACAAACAAGCCGAGCATCAATGCTCAGAAATCAAGCTGAAACAGATGTCAGATGAATACCATATTTAATCTGTCAACGGCTAGCTTGTTTTTTTTTTCTTCGGAGAAGCGAGATCATGAATAATGAAACAATCTGGTGGCAGGCCACTACCTTGCACAAACTCCCGGAAAAGCTAAGCACCGGGTGCGGCATCGTAGTAGCGTAATAATCCACAGAAATACTGCCTATTTATTCCATGCCCAGACAGTCATGGAAAAGAGGATCACCACCGGGTGAGAAGCGTGCGAAACCGTGCCACGTGGATGGCGTGTGACGCGAAAATCGGCCGGGCCGACCTGTGCCGTGAGCCGTGACGCAATGTCTCGCGGTGGAGCACCAAATAGAAGGTCGGGCCCGGAGGCGGAAAATGTGAAACTTACGGCCGCAGCGGGAGAACGGGACGGGCTCGAGCAGAATCTGCAAGTCACCAGAAAGGATAGCTTTCTACATACCGGCCGGTAGTGAAAATGCATATGTAGATATGCACTTGCAATATTCTGCAGGATGAGTTCATCAACCTTTTTAAAATAAAATCAAAGACAATGAATCAGAAAGATCGATTGGACGCTCATCTCACCATGACAGTGATGCTAATTCATGGTCATGGACAAATCGTATCGCTAATCCGGCTTCCAGCTGCCTACCTCAACCGTCAACGACAGCATGTCGGCACCCGTCACCGAGCGTCAACACCTGCAAACATCACCGACGTGCGTCACACGTCCAGCAGCCACCGCTCCCCAACCGCCGAGGTAATAAATAGCCCCACAACTCGGCGGCTAATCCCATCAAATCTGGCCAAAACGTCCACAGAGCCGGCGTCATGGAGCTCTCGGCGCCGGCGGACAAACAGGGGTGGTGTCACCGGGTGCCTGGCCCGCTGCCGCCGCCGCGGGTCCCTGGCCGTTACCCGGCCTTGCCGTGTGTTGGCCAAGACGAACGGCGGCCACAGAGCCCAGTGAGAGCGCCACAAACGAGAACCGAGCGCGGTCCAACGAGCCTCTTGTCGTAACGCAACCTTGGCGCCGTTCATTGTGGCTAGCCGGCCGTAGCAAAGTGACGTTTAAGCTATTCGCTCGTTGCAGATTTGACGTTTACACGACGCATTTTGCGCGAGATTTCCGGCACTTTGGCTCGCCGAACGGGCGAAACTAGCTGGGCGGGTCGCCATCCTGTTCTCCATTGCACCACCCGAGGTCCGTGCGATTCTAATTCCACTCCCTCTCCGCATTCCTCCCCCATACTCTCACGGCGGCCTTAACATGCCGTTCTATACCTCCCGATCGCTGCACAGCCCTCAGTTGCCACCCGCCCCCGCTGATACACATCACGGCACACCGTCCAATCTATCGTGCGATCTGACCATCTGTTGGAGCGATAGTTGCACCCCCGACAGTCGCACACCGTGCACGGCACAGGGCGACACGGTCGACAAGGCACGGACAGCCGGGAGCGGCACCGGGCGGCACCACACCGCGCCCAACGGACCATCGTCCACGGGCCACAGTCAGCTGGGGTCACACGGGAGACAGACACTGCAGGACTGCGGAGTCGATGGATTTTTGGAGACTCCGACTCCGACTCCGGCTTTTAAAAACCAACTCAGACTCTGACTTCGGTCACGACTGTCGACTACGAGCGACTCCGACTCCGCAGCCCTGACAGACAGACAGACAGACAGACAGACAGAGTGTCGTACTACCGTGGATCCGTTGGTCACGCCGCGCGGCACCGGGTGGTACCGAACTCCTCCGGAGTGCACCTCCGCCGCCGGGCGGGCCAGCCCAGACAGACGCGCCTATCCCAGGTGACAGACCCGACTCTAGGGCCGGCGAACCGGACACCGGACGCCCAGTCGGTCGGATTTCCCATTTTGTGCAGCCCCACCTCGGCGCGGCCTGGGTTTCCTCATTTAAATCTCTTATCCGTCTGCGTTCTTTACGTTGCATAATCTCTCAAACAACTCGCATTACTACATTGTGATCCTCACGTCAGCCTCCCCCTGGCTGTCTTTCCCCCGCCGCCGGGTCGCACCGTCCCATTTCGGTGGCCCACATATCTGCACAGAGCGCCTGCCTGGCCCGGAGGCGCGGCATTCGGCAGGCGTGCCTACCGGTACCGTACGCGGCCCGCCTGCAGGCGGGACGCTGCAGGTAACGGCTGGAAACCGAGCGACGTCCGGTCTGCAGGCTGGACCGCCCGGCACCGAGGGAGGGACGAGGAGACTGGGAGAGATGTGGGGAGAGACGGGGAGAGACGGGGAGAGACGGGGAGAGATGTGGGGAGCCCAGGGAGCGCCAGGAATGCATCGTGGGCGCAGTGGAAGGGCTGGGACGGCCACCAATCTCAGCTGGATTTTCCGTGAAGAGCCGAATGATACACCGCTAGGTGGTAGGTGGGTGGCGGGGGAGAAAGGCGAAATATTGGAAGGATTCATCAGAGATGCGAAAGACTATGGGACGGCGCCGCACGAAGGCGTATTCGTCACTTGTGGGAACAGCGCTCTTCCGCAATTTTATTTAATTAGCTGTCGCATTTACCTCTTTATATGACGCATTAAAAAGATATATATCATCGGAACAGGTAGAACAACTCTGTAATCTGCCGTGTCTGTGACAATCTGGATAGTGCAGACTGCAGAGTTCTTACTCAGCAGCGAACAAGTCACATTGACTCCCACGTCCCATATGATGAGCAGTGAGCACGCATATCAAATACCCACTTTGATTATCCTTTATGACATTTAAGGTCATCCAGAGCACATGCATAACCATGTCATCCCTGATGAGGACATCAGGGATCCCGCGGACGGTTGCATCACACCTGCACGTCGCGGCCTCGCCGGCAGTCTCGTGACCGTCCCGGAAGGGCCCTGGGCTGGTTGCAGGCGCGCGCGCTCGCCGTGTTCCGTGTACAGAGGAGGCACGGTCGCACCTTCCGGCTCGGTGGCCTAGTGGCGCTGCCGGGGACGGCGCCACTCGCAGGTGGAGCGCACGGCGCGACCCTGACCCGGCCGCCGTGCCAGCCGGACGGACGCGCTGCCGGCGGGGGAGGCGAGACTGGCGGCGCCGTCTGCGTAACACGCCGCTACGTGTGCACTGTGCAGTCCGGCGGTGCGGGAAGGAGAGGAGAGAAAGTGCAGCAGAGGGGCGGTCGTGCCGACGGCGCGCTTTCTAGCACATTGTTCAAGGTGTGAGGGGAACGGTTAGAATACGGCGCGAGGATTATGAATGGGACTTTTGGGGTCCGAACATGATGTAATCACCATGTATGTACAGGATACCAAAGTGACAATAGTCTTTTTACTTAGGGAATTCTATAAATCACAGTCTCTCGAGCATTTCCGAAGAACATCTCTGCAGCCTTTACTAGAAAGTAGAAATGACACGGAACTCCACTGAACTTTAGGACTGGCCCAGGCGGAGACCCATAATCTGAGACTTACGGTATCTGAAGCTGTGGTTTGAGTTCCTGTTGGATCGTTGAAAATAAGCTTTGCGGAGCGTGAAATCCCTATCATCCAACGAAGAACTCGATTTGTTCTACTCAAAGCTAGGTCAGGGTCAGGGTCAAAGCTTATATGTAACGAACATATGCAATGAGAGGACAGAAAGCAAGCCAGCAATTGCACCCAGTGATATCGACCTACGCGAGCATATGTTTAGGCGGCGAATTAGCTGCTTACTTCTGGTGCAATATAGGGAACACGTCAAATTCAGAACGAAAAAGCTGAACGCCCAAAACAATATGCCCTTCAATAAAACAGGTCTCAATCTTCAAGGATTTTTGCTTAGAAATATCAATATCGCATTTTCAAGGGCTAGTGAAAACCGATGAGCCTACATTTTGTGCGACACAATAATTTTACATATCGGGTATATCAATTGTATCAGATCTTTCACAAAAAGAGCGACAGCTTTCAAACCACCGACGCATGTCAACAAAATAGGCATTCCTCGGAAGCTCTCGACCTATCAAAAGGTTTATGATTTATTCAGAGCCTGTACGGTAAATAATGGCAACCGGACATGTCATCAATCCTCTGCAACATACAATTTGAAATTCAGATCGGAGGTGACCGGTCAGGGCGGCTGTTGGCCACACAGTGGACTGAAGACTTGAGCAGCAGTATCAGATCGGGTCGCTGAGCACGGCACCCACACTGCGCTGGCCATAACACGACCGTTCTAGGAACTGACCGAATCTGTTCCATGAATGTGACGTCAAGGAAGTGTTATTTTTACCGCAGCTCCGCGTGAGCATGGCAAATGTGCATTACAACGGGCTACAATAAAATACAAAGCTTAAAACAGCAAGTCCGTTTGCAAAAACATTTCTTGCTTGCGGTTATCTTCAGTAATTGACTGAGAAATCGAAAAAAGCAAAACCGAAGGACGGGTAAAATAATTATTTATTTAGAACGACAGTGTTGATGAAATATCTTTTTAGTTCATCTGTGCTTAGTTAGCAAATAGCCAGCACCACTAAGTCTTGCAGCAGATTTCGATATGGCGAAATAATATCACTCTGTGAATACATTACGTAAAATTGAGTCATGAAGCTATCATCGTAAGGTGAGAGTTTACGACATGCTGCGCGGGAAGCCTCTGATGCATTGCGGCGCAGCAGAACGCTAGGCGGCAGCCGATTTCTAAACGCCTGATTGGTAGACTGCCCCGCAAGGCATATGTGTAGTGCGGCACAGCCTACCACGCAGGCAGAAAGCCTGGCGGCGCAGACCAGCCGCATAGTGCCCAAAACAATAACAAATCTCGCCTCCGATTGCGTTACACCGTGTCCTTGGTGTTTGCGAAGTCCGGTGGCGTCTGCAGGCGCCTACTCGGGCCGCTCGCAGACAACAAAGGGACTAAAGCGAGGATAACAATGGATCAGAGTGAGGAGATACACGCGTCTGTTGGCTAATGCGTGGCCATTGCGACAGCGCCCCGTTTGTAAGGCGGGCAGGTTTAGGTAAAAACAGACCCTGACCGGGCAGACTGGCTGATAGGTAAATGCAAAGGAAAACATGCTGATTCTGAATGTCGAAATGCGAAGGGAAGCACAACGAGGAAGCTGATCAAATGCGCTAAGGAATCTCATTACCTCAAGGATACTAACTCGTCATGCTGTACCACAACTTGTCAATGTCATGAGAAAAGCTACGATCTGTATAATAAGGAGAAAAGTTATATAACATTAGCCTATAGTAACCCGGAGAAGGAAAACAATAACTGCCCAAACCTAGCGTCACACGGCTCCCGCTGCACGTCAGCTCACTTTTGCACCAATATCCGGGGCGTGCAATCTCTGACCGAATCACGTCCATCAGCCCCACCCCACCACCGCTGACGGGCAGGTGCGCGACCGACATCCGGTCGGCTGTGCTGTGTCACAGTCCCCGGCGGAACAACAGAGGCTGTGCTGTGTCACAGTATCCCGGCGGAACAACAGGCAGAGGTGACTGTGACGGTGGCTACTGGCCGGTGACGGTGACCCTAGGGTCAGAGCAGCCAGCGCCGGCTCCCATTCAAAAGGATGGATAGTAATTCAGATGGGTTTCCATGGTGTCAGCACTTTGTGGATTTAAAACGACAGGAAGTGACAAAATTGATTGCGACCGTATGTGCCTGGGAAACGAACCTATCATTGCCTTTAACGGTAGGCTCGAACAATAAGAGGCGTTTTGGCATGTTTTTTATGTTTCGACTTTCGTTGGTCGTAACTTTGTTCAAGCACTTTAAGATCAGAGATCTTAAAGCACACAGTAGGCCATCTCAGGGCATGGGATTGGCCCATCCACCGACAAATTTTGATACGTGATGAAACCCGTACTCAGGTAGCTGGTAGGGACTGCAGCGTCGTGCTGACCCTCCAAAGCTGACTTTTACGTAACCGTCCACAGTTTCCATCCATCCCAGTACGGATCAGGAGCACGACCTTCCCTGGCCGTTCGTCTTTTCGCTATCGTCACCTTTATCACCTTTAAAACCCGATAACCCCTCCACCATTTATCCCGCTTCTTGTCCAAAGCCAGCAGACAGCCACGAGAACCCCGTCCTAGCCTCGTTTGACGGCAGGACTCACCAACTGAGCCCCAATCTGGGTCGCAGACGGGCCTCGCGCAAATTAGCGTCTACCACCGTCGGCTGACGTAACCGACGGCGCTCCGAGGTCGCCGCCGCCGTCGGAGCTGAACGGCGGGGTCAGCGGTGGAGGTCGGACCTCCGAGCCGCGCGCGGCGGCCAGAACGGAGCGCTGACGAGCCGTGCTGAACGGGAAGGGTAGACGGATGAGACGCACCGGCACCCCGGGCATGAGAGGCGCGTCAGTGGCAGATGAGAGCCGCAGCTGTCATTGAGCTGTGTCACGCGACTGACAGTAGCATGTCTGAAGCGGTGAAGCGTGGAACGTCGTCTCTATGCCACGCTTGACCTACCAAAGTCACGTAGTGTTAGCACCATGTGGTTATGGGCGTAAGCTTGTACCGTAGTGTGAACTGTGAAGCGTGCTTCACTCACACGTTTAAACAGAACGGTCAACGACAGTGGAATGAAAATGGCAATTGTCCGGCTAACTATTTGAACACTTCAGTGCTATGCCTTTCATCGTAGACTTCCTAATGGTATGATTCACGAAACGTTTGTTGCGACTAGACGGAACTGTTCAGTGTTCACAATCGCACGGACTTGCTTGAAACCGTCATTGTAAAACGTTGCCGTACAGAATCCCGACTGGGGCAGCCGAAGGTCAGTTCAGCTGTTTGAATAGTTTGCAGCCATTAACGCTGGTCAACATTCTGGAGTTAGCTGCACCAGTAAACGGGCTCCGGGCCTTGAGGACCGTCCGACACAATGATTCGGGAGCTCAAGACCGACACAATGAAGTTCGAACATCATTGTTCCATTGCAAAAACGTTCGGCAAGCGAGCGGAAAGTAAAACCCATTGCCTAACACAGGGAAACGCTTCTCTAATTGGTTTCAGAAGCCAGTTTTCTGGCAGCGCACTGTTGCGACTACGTCTACTATGGATTTCAATCGGCAGCATGAGTTGGTCACTGGACGATCATGGTACGCTCAACATCAGGCAGCCAGTAAACGTGATGCGAAACACACGGCACATGCATCAAGACCTCATAGTTACCTTCTTGGCCTTCTTCCGCAGACGCAGCTTGGGCAGCAGTTTCTTCTTCTTCACCATACGTTTCACTGAGGCGATCCAGTCCGACACTCGGATATGGATTTTACCCGTCTTCGGCGTTCGCGGCGAGCCCGGCGACGGCATCTCCAGGTGAACTCCGGTCTCGGTCATGTCTGGACCGCAGCGCAGCTCCCCCTGATCACCGGCACAGCACGTGCGCCCTCACCGTCCGCCGGCTCTCACACAACTGACGGGTGCCGCCCGGTGAGCGGTCCAGTGAGCGGGGCAGCCCGCGGCGGCCCGGCCGGCGCGGCGCCGCCAGGCACCGCCACCGGCAGCCGCCCGGCCGGCCGGGCCGCTCCGACCAGAGAAAGGGCTGGCCCGGACCGCCGCCGGACACAGTGGGCGTCGACCTCCACTTTTTGCTGCGTCCGGCCGAGAGTGGCTTACCATGAACTCACGCCGAGCTTGCAGAGTGGGCGACAGACCTAGCCAGCACGCATGGTCATTTGCATCAGCCGAATTGGAACGCAACGATCTGATGTATGCCTCGATTGAGGAGGGCAAAACCAACTTCGCTCCATCAACAGCGCGTAACGTTCGTTGTGGAAGTTGCAGCCATATTTTCCACTCAGACTCCAGGGTAGAGTCCAGCTATTTGGTAAAACATAAACCAGATTAGTCTAATGAGCGGTCTTTAACCAGTCGCATAACAAATAAAACTCCTACGGCTTCTGACAAACATAATTTATTACTAATTGCCGCGCAGAGCACGATGTCAATACATTGGACGCCCGGAACGAATTCCAGTACAAGATTAGACATAGTATAAACCGAGCTTAGGGAAATTGATTGGCAATAAAAGGTGGTCATAAAACAGGAAATCCACCATACGCTAGCGAAATGATCACTCCCAAATCACGTCATTCTACGTGGGTTTTCAAAGACCAATCCAGGTACTCTAGCGCATGTATCTACACAAACCGCGATCAATGACCTCTCGTTAGCTTGTAACAAAATTCAGCTTGTTATGAATTAAAGGCCAATTCAAGGCACATATACGCCTAGGTGCACAATTACCTTTGAAAGGCCTTGATAAGTTTTCTAACGTTAAACTTGTCGAGCTTAATTTCTAAACGTCTCGCTGCGCTGCGTCCCACTAAAATAGTCTTCTTCGCCGTATCGACTAAGCTAGACTTCCCAGGTAAGACTCTATAGTCATGGGAAGATGGACCTCAAAAAACTTCCAGTCTCACCACAAAATAGAGCCCACCAAATAGAGCAAATTTTGAAGTTACGTTAGACCCTCCCCTCCAGTTAACGACTTTCCTCATGCATCCACTCATTTCCCATCTTGGTATATTATTGGACTTCCCAAAATTATTACCGTTCATACATATAAGCTGCAATGCTGTAAGCACTTTACGAAAAAAGAAACGCTTGAAAACGATCTAAAAGATCTCCGATCACCGATGCCTGGCACGGCCTGGCATCGGAGTGGTGGAGCCGGAAGCGGAACTTCAAATCATGACGACAACCCGAAAGTCCCGGATGGTGGATCGTCATCTATTATGAACTCAACTACGAGAGAACGACCTTCATTTCGTAACCCATCATGACAATCGGCTTCAGTGATAAGGGCGATAACACGAGAGAAGAAGAACGAGGAAGAGAGTATGTAGATTCTGACGGCTAGTCGCCAAGCTTTGGATATTACCGTTCATACATATAAGCTGCAATGCTGTAAGCACTTTACGAAAAAAGAAACGCTTGAAAACGATCTAAAAGATCTCCGATCACCGATGCCTGGCACGGCCTGGCATCGGAGTGGTGGAGCCGGAAGCGGAACTTCAAATCATGACGACAACCCGAAAGTCCCGCACTGAAAACAAATCTACTCGTATATGGAGAGTAAAGGTCATTTTACCAGCCGCTAATGAGTTTCAACCGCTGGTTTACTCGTGTATGAAGCATTCCTAGCCCTGAGTTCTGGTTTACTTATTACAAAAACTCATACAAAGAAATCAATGACCTTCCATCCATGAGTAAGGCGGCCCCGAACGCATGAAATAATGCTTGTCTGTCAGGAAATGCGAGTTTCTTGACTCATGTATTGCGCGTAATTATCGTACTCACGAATCATGCATTCACTAAATCTGTAGAAAGCGAGTTCTGGAAATGAATTATGAGTAAATAAAATCACAAATCGTGTGTAAAAAGCGTACTCACAGCCGACCGGTTATCAAACTCGTTTTTGACGTGTTTCTTTACCGATGGATCATAGGCCGCCTCGCCGCCATTTCTGTTCCGGCCGGATCCGTGTGTGCAGGGGGAGTCGCGTGCTGCAAGTTAAGGTGAGTAAAATACCAGATATTTTGCTTTTTTAAGTGTATTGTGCGTGGCAAATACCGGGGAATTAAACGACAGCTCTCTTTGCTAACCTATATGCATGCCTGGGATATTAATATACAGAAAAGGGGCCAGGAAGTTCACATGTGTGACCCTGCGTCCACATCATACTGCAGTTTAGGTATCAGACTGCCTTTCAAGCAGCATACAATGAATTTATAGACCACTGTACATCCAGATCCAGGGTCACAGGCAGAATTAGCTTATATTATTAATATGCACATAGCCAGGGTCATGCTTGTAGTGGCAAAATTGCATGCCAAAAGCTTCAGTGCATGTCCAGCGTAACATCTATAATCTATATGCGCTGAATTAGAAAATATATCAGGTTTTCAGAGCCTTAAAATTCAGGGTAAAAAAGAAAATTTTGACCTATTTTGATGGTTTATCACTGCTAAAGACAAAAAAATACCAGTACCATCCAAAAGCTATCTGTGACATGCATATCAGAGGAATACCAAAATGTAAATGCAAACAAATGACAAAATATGCAAGTTCACAGGTGCCCAGCTATTATAAAAATGATTTAGGTCGAAGGTGGGTAGGTTGGAATGCTGTGCTTGGTGTCTGGTGAAAAATGTTTTTGAAACTGCTTATTGGCTGTTCTCAGATGATATTTCACCACAAATATTCCTTGTGCACATGACTCGCAGGCTGGCCAGTGTCCATGCCACACTGCAGTTTCCCATGGACGTTAACCCGCGCCCTGGTGGGGGGGGGGGGGCTATTTTTTGCCCCCCTCCAGACTTTTCGATATATCTCCAGCACCGCTGCGCCGATCGTCACCAAACTTTCAGTATCCTCCCGGACATCAATTTTACACATTATGACCAAAACTTTTTCCAAAGGCTATGATAGGTTCGCCGGAAACGACGTCAGAGTGACGTCATGTTCTGCCGTTTTCGACCCAAAAAAGGGTTTCGCGGGAAGACCTGCCAGGCCTATGGCTTTGCAAATACAGAAAAACGATAAAGGCATAAAAGCTGTAGAATTGACAGCGCTACAAAACTGTTATCTCAGATTTTTCAAATTTTTGGATTTTGACCCCCAAAAATCAAAAATAGATTTTTTGAATATAATAGCCGAAAAATCCAAAAAGTTTTTTGAATTTCGCAAAAACCGGTACATATGTGATAGTCCTTACCGCCTTCTATCCACATACCAAATTTGAGATTGATACCTCTTTTTTGGCGAAGTTATAGCGAAAAAAAAACTTCAAAATTGATGACGTCAAATTTTCAAACTCAATTTTTCGCAATTTTAGACCCCGTAGCGCAAAACAAAGACCACCATTAGACTCCCCGTGACGAGCTGCATCGAATCAATACCCATTTTATGCAAAACAATTAACTTCAAAATTTGACCTTTTTTTACCTGACCTGACCTTTTAAACATGTTTTAATGCCCGCTTTTTAAACAAACCAGTAGAACGTATTGCAGCAAAATTAAACATTAAAAGTTGCAAAATCAGATGACATTTTCTCCCAGCACCGGTGCATTAGTTTGCTCTCAGGAAACTCTGTTCAAAATAGAATGGCTGACCGTAACTGTGCATTTATTGTTGTGGCGTACATTAATAGCATCCATTTGTTTGTTATTCAGAGTCGCAGCACCTCTGTCGATGCGGAGGTCACGGCCGCCACCGCCGACCCCGGTGAGGGCACCAGCGCGAGCGGGCCGCCGGCGATGGACATTGAGGAGAGCTGGCTCGTTATCGGTGGGTATAGAGAGTGAATGTTCATTTGGATGAATACGGCTTCGCTCCGCTCAGCCTCCGTCTGAATAATATGTTGCCCTGCCCGTCGTCAAGGACGTTGTCCGGCCCTCTGTTAAATTTAATTTATTTAGCAGCACTTATGGACTTTGTGAACATTTGTGAGCGTTGCATGTTTGGAAATGAACTTGCCCTAGGGCTGGCAATTTAATCATATAACCTCGTATTTTATCGAAATACCTCGGGTCTAATGACCCTCGGAACTTCGGCAAAAACTCGGTGACATAATTAAATTGTCCCCAGCCCCGGGTGTGTATATTTTCTTTTCTGCTCTCAAAGTTCCTGTTTTTTTTTTCACCTGACGGCTCGGGATAAAACCGTTACATCACTCGAGAATAAAATATGCGTTAATCGACCCGAGGCAACTTGCTCGGGATATAACCATTAATAATATCGAAAATATTTGTTCTCGTTGCAGACGATGCAGTCGACCACCTGCTGCACCGCGCTGGCGAGCACGGAGCTGTGTTTCAGCTATCCCCAGTACCCATGGCCGCAAGTTCGAGCTGGCATGCTCTACGTGGAGGATGAGACGGTTGTCGAGTTCAAAGAGCTATAACCTCGGCGGTCGACTTAAGTGACCAGCTGCCGGGACAGAGACTGACCGGCAGAGTTCTGTTGGTGCCTCATACTTTTCTCTGTTTGTTTCTGTTTTCTGTTCCGCAAGTTTTTGTCATTATAACTAGTTGCAGTTGAATTAGCTTGTTGCAGTTCGTTTATGTTTTGCTGCAGAGTGTCCCTTAACCGTTAAGAGACGTGAAACGTTGGACGCTAATGAATGAGATACAAGGCACTTTGATGTTAAGCACAGGCAGAGCTTTGGAGTCGTAAATGTATCAGTTAACCAAACCATTGAAACTGTTTTTGCGTATGATTATTCGGAAACTGCGTCTTTCACATGCCATGGTTGCACGACCTTTCTATAGAATACGAAATAACATAATCGCACATAAGACTGTGAAATAGAAAGCTACTTGGTATAATAGTCTGCTCCTTATGATCGGTTCCTATAGCTGGTCTGGTCTTGCAACCAGCTATGATCATTGAGCGTTACCGTCCATAATAGGTTGTCCAGCTTGCTTGTTCGTATGTGCATGAAATACAGATTTAACTTTGCTGTTCTCTTGACTTGTCATTCGTTATAAACAGTACAAAATGAGCGCAGGGTTATTATTTTGTCAATTTTATGTCGCCCATGGCATGACAATAGGTGTCCACGCACTTGTCGTTTTACAGATCAATCGATATCTTGTTGATTGTTCCTACAAAACGACCACGTTTCTGTGTTCGGTGTCATTGCTCGGTGTTAGTATTACGGATAGTGTATGGTCTTGTTGGATGTTCTTCCTCGTCTTGCATGCTATTTTACACACAAAATAACACGCAAGATGGGAATGAAAATCTGATAAGTCGCGTTATCCGTAATATTAACAGCGGAAAATCTACTCATCTCCTGCCGGTCAACGTTACCTATGACTGATAGGTAGGTTGACTGGTAAGAGGTGAGGAGATTGACCGGTCGCTGGCGCAGTCAAATAGGTGGTGTCCATAAAACCGCCCATCCATTAGTAAATTAACTCACAGAATGAGAGTAACGGAAATGAGTAACCAGCGATACATGAGTTTTCACAATGAGTTAGGTGAGTAGATTGACCGGTCGCTGGCGCAGTCAAATAGGTGGTGTCCATAAAACCGCCCATCCATGAGTAAATTATCTCACAGAATGAGAGTAACGGAAATGAGTAACCAGCGATACATGAGTTTTCACAATGAGTTAACTCATCGAGCGTGGGTAAATATGCATGAGTAAACGCACGTTTCTTCGGAAAGTTGACCGGCATGTGGTGAGTTGATTAACCGGTCGCTGGGGCCGTCAAATAGGTGGTGTCCATATAACCGCTCTTCCGTGAGTTTACTCACGAGAGAAGAGTAGATTTGTTTTCAGTGCGGATGGTGGATCGTCATCTATTATGAACTCAACTACGAGAGAACGACCTTCATTTCGTAACCCATCATGACAATCGGCTTCAGTGATAAGGGCGATAACACGAGAGAAGAAGAACGAGGAAGAGAGTATGTAGATTCTGACGGCTAGTCGCCAAGCTTTGGAATACCCAACTATGTTTGCAGAAGTTTGGAACATGACTAAGCCCTATTCCGACAGTCATGTTTCACGAGACAAACTTGGGACCGGGAAGACCAAACATATGGCATGCCCTAAGAATGGCTTCACGGGCTCGCACGACGTGACCAACGGGGTGATAATGCTCACGGATATTCGTGGAGCCAAGCCTGGCACTCAATGGACCAGAAGTTCCGGTATGACCTCATTACAACTCTTTCTACAACTACAGATCAGCTGACATCCGCTGCAAAGTTCCGCCAAACCGTTCCAATGCCACGTCCACGCACAATCACCGAACGATGATGCATATGAACATGGAGAAATGAACCAAGTCATGATGGGTCAGCTGAAACTATCACGAATAAGTGACGTCATGGCTGTTGGCTATCCGCCTGAACCGACCCAGAACCGACCACTGAGGAGCCCGCTGATCCAGGGTAGGTAACTAAATACATGCACCTAATCGACTGACGGGCACGCTTTCTCAGAAAACAGGGAGGCTGTTATTAAAGTTTTTTTTCAGGCACACCAGATCGACTTTTTGTATCTGTTGCAGACATGGAAAATATAATTTGATGACGTCAAAATGAGATTGACTTATAGACAACTAGACGCATTATAAAGTAGCCTATGATAAGGTGCAATTTAATCTCCTATTTGAAATGTTCTTGCTTCTTGTAATCATATTATGCATCGGACACGAAAAGCATCACATGCAAACTTGGCTTCGTTTAAAGGGACTATCCCACCTTCTAAAATGTTGTTAAAACCAGTTAAATTGTGCCCGACTTTATAGATTGGATGACCAGGAACACGTTCTGGCATTTATTTTTCATTAAACATCTTAGGCTTCCCATATTCCAAACACAAACTTTCAAATATGTGACGTCACAGCCCAAAATTACCTCCTTCCCCAGGCCACATTACTGTCATAAAGCTGATTCTTTTTACTCTGTAGGCACCAAAACAAAGTTCAGACCAAGTTTTAAGCGATTTTTCAACGAACAAACCTATTTAAATCAGAATGACTAAACGAGGTGACGTCACACTAACGGTCGCTCCATGTTGAAGATAGGGCCTTGCGCAAGGCCCATTTTCAAATGAAGGGAACGAATTTCTTCAACACCAAGAGGCCGCGGGGGTTGCAACCTAGATAGATAGTGGTTTCTGAACCTCGCCGCAAACTTGGCTATCTCAACTCAAACCCCATGTTAAAGGTGGGATAGTCCCTTTAATTATTGAGACATTTTGGTTGATAGTCAAGACTGCTTATCTCTTTGCGTGCAGTGTCCGAACATTCTGCTTATCAGAGACGCATCGAAAAAGTGACACGTCTTAGCCACTGTTGTGTGATTACTTTTTACGGGCCATGGCCAGCCATTTCTGGAACACAATACCACGTTTAATCAATCAATGACGCCCTGCAGATAGATAGAGTTATTGCATTTTGCACGCCGACCCGGCTGGGCGGGTTAGTGGGTCATCAAGACACGCCAACTCACCCCCCTCCCCCCGACCCTCCGACCGACCGACCGATTTTGTGAGCGACAGAATCGATTGGAAATGACACCACTCGGCAGCGCCCACCACACATGCAATTGCACAGGCGATTAGCAAATCTCCGTATTAGTCAGCCTGAGTCACACATTAAGTTTGGCGTGCTTACTCTCTTACTTGGCTGTGTAGAGGTTAATGGTAATCAAGCGTTAAGGTTTATCTGTGGTCGGTACGAAGAGATAAAAATAAGCTACTTACAAATTAGTTACGCCTAAAAATAGCGGAGTGTGCTGGCTGCCGAGCGAAGACGACTTTCTAAGCGTTAACTGTAACAAGTGCGTGCGTTCTGCAGCTCTAACACGGCCTTGATCTAATTACAGATTCAGGTCTAATTGCTTAAGTTAGCAGGATAAAAACTTAAACACAAATGCAATTGAAATTTCAATATGCGACTTTTTGCTCGAAACACCCGTTCCGCTCCGCAAGATATTTGGAGAAAAAAAAAACAGCAAACGCAATCGAATGCAAAAACTAGCAATGCCTTTGCCAATGAACACGTCGAAAAACCTTGGCAGGATCCTTTTAATGACGTTCAGATGGATAACTTTGGTATGGCAAATGGCACAAGATGTCGCAATGGCACATGCAATTTCGTCACCATGCCACTAAAATGTGACTAAGTTTTCTGAAGACTATCCAGATAAGTCTATGACGCGACATGTCAAGATGTGCAACAGCAGAAATAACAGGTCGGTGGACCCGTGTACCCCACACCACAACCAGGTCACCCATAGGTCACACGGCACGTGTACGAGACGGCAAACCCGTGCTCCCATCGCCGTCCCAGGCCGGCTGTCATATCTGTCCGTTCCTGTCATCGACCGGCACGTGCGCCGTTTGACATACACGGCTGAGGTTTGTTCACCAGCCCCGCGCCCATATGCCCTTTGGAGCAAATGCCGAGCCCGTCCATCTTTCTCCGAAATATGCGTTCTGCAATGCACAATAGCCCTTGCAAGGCGAGCCACGGCCGCGGCATGACGGCAGGCATTGCAAAATGTCACAGCATTATTGATGAAGGTGTTTACCGAGAAACATATTTCGACGCAAATCCAGGTAGGCGGAAACCAGTTCTGGGCCTTCCCGGGCCAGTTTTGTTCTGGGTCTCTCTCGGCCAGTTTTGGGGCTCTCTCGGCCAGTTTCTCGGAGACAGAGTCGACGCTGCACGCTTTACGACCGAGATCGGAATCACAAACCCGGCTCGGTGCTAGCATTGGTTCATTGCTGAGTGGGATGCAATTTGTGATTGTGGGCTGTGCATGAATGTGTTGCTAATGAATCAATTATAACTAAACATACCGAACAGACATACTATTGCGCAAAGTACCATTCATCAAATGTTGAGGATTGCGTTGAGCCATTTAAAATTCTTTTCTGCGGTTGTGAATTGCGCACGACATAATCTTGTTAAATCCGTTTTTAAGGACTATCGTTTGTGTCGCATTCAACATAGCTACATCACAGACAGGTTCTCGGGAGTGTTGGAAACTTTCCCGTATTTTTCTACTCAAAGTAAAAAGACAGGCAAAAAAAAAATTGTCAATCCGTTATCAGTTACTCTACAATCATGCAATCAGGTTATTCTACAGTCTACCATCAGGGAGAGAACAATTTTTTTTATCTAATAGATCACACCACACCGCCACACCAGCACCCATGTGAACATCAACAGCTGTACTCACCTTTGCTCCTCTCCCGAGCGGGTACCCGCCGAAATCCACCTCCTCCCAGTCGCCCTCCAGCTCCTCCGGCTCCCAGATATCTGCCACAAACAGCCCGCCTCAGTCAACACGCGTCCAACGCATCGTGGATGGGCGATTTCACAAATCCGGAATGGATGAATGCGCGATTGAGATTCAATAGCAGTGGAAAAACGAGCCGCCTCGGCTGAGCGATTGAATAAGACAGGGGACCGCTTACCGTCGTCAGAGTCGATTTGCTCAAAGCCCTGGCGCTGCAGCTTGGTTGTTAGATCGACATCGTCAGAGAGCTCCGGCGTCCACTGGGTGATGAACTGGTGCAGCTCCTCGCATCTGAGAGTGGGGGAGTGATTCGGGTCAGTCAAGCACCGGCGATGTTTCGTGCGACAAGGAATATACTGCGAATGATCCGAGAACGGCAGGCGCAGATAAGGTATAAAGTACGAGACAGCAATAAAACAGGTCATCTCAGCACACAAATCACATGCATGGTTATTTGCATTGTCAGGCACAAACGGACGTAATGTATGCAGTTTGCAATATCTAAATACCACGTCCTACAGCCTCTGATCGAACTTTCACATTTACCGATTACTTCCAATATCGGTTTCTGCATAATGCTTTCGTCACATTCTCGTAAACCACACTATTGAGAACCCTCCCACGACAGTTCCTAGACCACCTCACCTGTCTCGGGGTACGGCGAACAGCACACGCGAGGGCAGACGGCGCTGGCCACAGAACATGACTTTGGTGCGCTCTGAGCGGGGCAGCAGCCGGCCGCGCGTCTTTCCCGTCACCATCTCCAGGTAAAGAGGTGGCTGCGACACCACCGGGGTATGCACCCGCAGCAGCTCTGTATACGGGGAGGGGGATCAGGCCAGAGACAGGCTGGCAGAGGGAGGGGCAGGACAGGAGGTACAGACACCATCGGGGTGTACACCCACAGCAGCTCTGAATAAGGGGAAGGTAGGTCAGACTAGAGACAGGCTGGCCAAGGGAGAGAGGGGGTAGTGTTTCAATCAACACTCAGCAGCTTATACGAACAGAGCGGCAAAATTCGTTGAAATGGAAAGTGACTAGTTATAGGCGATTAACAAAATCGAACAAGCTTTTCGACGTTCAAAACGAATAAACCGAAAACATACCGTCTGCTGCCTTGAACAGTGAAGGCTTCTCGTCAAAAGCTATTTCGTTCTTGAGCGAGTGTTCCGAGCCAGTAGAGCCTTTCCGGAGAGCAATGGTCTTTGCGCTGAAAGGAGACAAAAATGTGAGTGAATGAACTATCCACAATGTTGACTAACATATCAACGAATCATAATTCCAAGGGACATTGAACCTTAATCCTGATTTTCGTTTCTTCCACATAAACCTTTAGTTTCAAGCAAGACATCAGACTATTTGTCCTACCGTTCAGCTGCTTCGGTGTTCTGTTTATCATCCTGCGCCTCTCCCGTAGCGGTGGCCTCCGGTGCCGGGGAAGGGACACCGACTGAGCCCTGGCTGCGCAGGCTCGTAGACAGCGGCAGTGAGCTGCGTGAGACACGGAGGTCGAGTCAGATAAGGGGATATCGGGACTGCAGGGAAAGGGATATATGCAGGCAGCACAGTCCTCTCAGACATGGGTGGAAGAAGGAGCTTTCTAGTTAGTAGACAACAGTCGACGGAAAACTACACAGCGGCTGCTAACTGGTTGACAAAGACGGTATTATGCCCCGCCTTTATGAGCAGGAGCATAAGACGCAAGGCTTCCAGACCGTAACAAGCTTCTTTTCCATGACACTGAATAATCCGCATTGTCTCTTAAATGCAGCTTATAGCGGTCTCTGCAAAGAATGTATATGAAAATGAGATTCCCGGCTTCCTTTTTGCAGATCACACAAATCCGCATGACAACAAGCAATGAATGTCCTCTAAGTGTCCCGTCGAGGGACATTTAAGCAAAAAATCGCCATCCTGGTAACTACTTGGCTAAGCCGCCCCGCTCTGACAGTCACCCAGCGGACTCACCACTCGGAGCCCTCTGTCGCGGACGACACTGAGGACACGATGGGTATGACACTGGACAGAGGCGATCCGTACTCCTCGTCTCCTTCCTGCGGCGGCGGCGGCGCGGAGAAGCTGGCCCGACCGTCCCTCGACCCCCTACCGTACGCCGGCCGCTTGGCCTCGCCCGCACTGGCCGGGGAAGACGGCGAGCGGTCAGCGCCGGCCGGGCTCGAGTCGTTACGCTTCTCCGGGCTGCCCGGGTCGCCCGGTTCACCCGGGTCGGGTTTGGATCCAGTGTCCGTCTTTGGCTTCTGTGGTGACGAGGGTTTACTGTCTCCGAGAGCGGTGGTGGATCCCTCTGGACCCTGTCCATCGTCCGAGCTGGTGGAACAGGGTCGCTTGCCGCCAGATACGGTGATGTGCGAGTCATCTGTGGTGGACGTCTCGACCTTAGCGCCCCCTTCCGAAGTCGTAGGGTCCGGTGCCGAGCTCCGACGCTTTTCCTTGGAGCTGAACGATTCTCGATGTGCCTCTCGGCTGTGGAACGATGACATAGACATGTTAATATTAAATTCCGAAACATATTATCTCCACATGTTCTCGATAACAAAAAAAAAAAAAAACATGATAAACAAAACCTGACGAACAACGCAAACGGAATCCCAATCTAAGCGCAATTTCAACAAAACTACCGCATATCACTTTACCGTCCCCACATCACATCTCTCAGCATACCCCACTATTCACTAACTAGCTCGTATCATCCACTCACTGTTGTGAGGCGGCGGCGGGGCTGTGGTGGGGCGGCTCCGTATAGTATTCGGCCGTCACCAGGTACCGTACCGGTACGTCGACCGTGTAGTACTCCACGCCGCGGTCCACCACCAGCGGGTCGGACACGTTCGGGCGGAACATGAGCGAGTTGGGCGTCATGATTAGCGTGCCCACCGCCACGCCCTGACGACACAGAGAGGTACAACCGTAATGACTGATCCCGAAGAGAGTAATGACATAGCAGAGTGGGGAGTCGTGACGGTCAGAATAGAAACCGCGTCATGAAAAGCGTCAAAAATGCTCCGTCATACAACATCCGCTAGATTTTCACGCAAAGAGCATCAGATTGAATACCACCACGCTGGATATTCGATCTTGCAGAAAATCAAAAGCTTAAAGGTACCCTCCCACCTTAGCATTAGATTTGAGTTGAGATAGCCAAAATGGGGTCCCTGGCTCACAATTACCGGTTTCGGCACTCACAACATCGAGAAATGCCTTAAGTCGGAAATATTGAATTTCAAAATTGCAGCATTTTGATTCAGAGGGGCTAATGCATAGGAATACCCCTCTGAATGTGTGACGTCATTGCAGATATCTAACGATTTTTAAATGTTTGACTAAAACGTTTTGTAGCACGCGGTGGTATATGCTGCTTTGCGCGCAACAAATGCCGCACTTTCAAATAAAGTCGCTATAGGAACAGCGGAGATCCCAAAAAGTAAACAAAAGTAAAAGTCTAATATCTTGAAAACCGGTGAATATTTTTCGATGAAATTTGGTGGATATTCGTTTTTGCTCTTTCTGAGCCGAACGACATCACTTTCATGCCAATTCATTAACTTTTTTGAAGGTGGGAGGGTCCCTTTAAAAATTGGTCATTTCAGACTATACCACCACCGTAATCACCTCGGACTCCGTGAAGAGTCGCGTCCGGCGGATCTGGATGTGCTGCTTGCCGTTCGTGTCGTCCCCGGCACGGGCCGTTCCGTGCGAGCCGCTCGGTGTGGACCGCGAGCGGTGTCTGATCGACAGCCCTCCGCTGTCCGATGGGGGCTCCTGGTCGGCGTCACCGCCTCCTGAGAACGCGCCACACACAGAGACGCACCACTAATTACGACGGAACTGGATACTGGACAGCAATAAACAAGATAACTGGCAGTAACACACCACATCCAGGCCTTTGAAAGACCCTCACAAAAAGAACACATCGATAGATAAGATTGGAGGCGCTGGGGGCAGTGGCACGAGCCTATCAGGCACTGCAGAGCATCAGCTCCTGTGCCACACAAAATATAACGACAACACGTCAGTCAGCTAGCCATTTCGATCATTACGGATATTGAAAAAGAGCTGCAGCCAGCCGTTTATCACTGTGTTATCGTCTGACCTTGGCTCTGGGTCGGCTCTGGAGTGGATCGCCGATCCAGAACACGCAACACCTGGCCCGGCAGAATGGTCTTCTTGAACTGCAGTCGGTTCAGCTCCTTCAGCTCGCCCGGCAGGCACTCGTAGAAGGCGGCGATACTTGGGATGGTCTCACCGGGCTTCACCTGCGCGACACGAAATAGACAAACGTGTGAATCGAAGTTAAAATGGGAGAGGGAGAGGGAAGAAGGGAGAGGGAGAGGGAGAGGGAGAGGGAGAGGGAGAGGGAGAGGGAGAGGGAGAGGGAGAGGGAGAGGGAGAGGGAGAGGGAGAGGGAGAGGGAGAGGGAGAGGGAGAGGGAGAGGGAGAGGGAGAGGGAGAGGGAGAGGGAGAGGGAGAGGGAGAGGGGGAGAGAGAGAGAGAGAGAGAGAGAGAGAGAGAGAGAGAGAGAGAGAGAGAGAGAGAGAGAGAGAGAGAGAGAGAGAGAGAGAGAGAGAGAGAGAGAGAGAGAGAGAGAGAGAGAGAGAGAGAGAGAGAGAGAGAGTTAAGACTGTAATTACGTATGTGCATTACGTGCATGTCGTCGACTTATTCCAGCATCGGTTGTACCAAGTCCTACTCCTACCTAAGTCTTACCTACACCGGTGATCGTGGTCGAAAGTGTGTTTAGCGAAACTGATTTTCTATGTACAAATGTTCAGGGAAGAAAGTTCATGTAAAACACACCTCTCGGAGACGGTATATGTTGCGTCGCGGCACATGACATATGACATATGAGAAAGAGAGAAAGTGGCGAGGGAGCATGAATCGGAAAGCTTTCCTCATGATCCCCCTATCATCTTGTCTCGCATAAACCAGAAACATGGTGACGAAAGGACACTAGACAAACATGCCGTTGTGAGAAAATAAAGCCTAACTTTCAAATCACTTCATTTCTTCATTCCTTTCCTCATTCATTCATTCATTCATTCATTGGTACGTTCATTCTGTCGGTCAGTCCTTATCAAATTCATTTATTCACCAACTTATCTATCTATCTAATATTCATTCATTCATTCATTCATTCATTCATTCATTCATTCATTCATTCATTCATTCATTCAGTCATTCAGTCATTCAGTCATTCAGTCATTCAGTCATTCAGTCATTCAGTCATTCAGTCATTCAGTCATTCAGTCATTCAGTCATTCAGTCATTCAGTCATTCAGTCATTCAGTCATTCAGTCATTCAGTCATTCAGTCATTCAGTCATTCAGTCATTCAGTCATTCAGTCATTCAGTCATTCAGTCATTCAGTCATTCAGTCATTCAGTCATTCAGTCATTCAGTCATTCAGTCATTCAGTCATTCAGTCATTCAGTCATTCAGTCATTCAGTCATTCAGTCATTCAGTCATTCAGTCATTCAGTCATTCAGTCATTCAGTCATTCAGTCATTCAGTCATTCAGTCATTCAGTCATTCAGTCAGTCAGTCAGTCAGTCAGTCAGTCAGTCAGTCAGTCAGTCAGTCAGTCAGTCAGTCAGTCAGTCAGTCAGTCAGTCAGTCAGTCAGTCAGTCAGTCAGTCAGTCAGTCAGTCAGTCAGTCAGTCAGTCAGTCAGTCAGTCAGTCAGTCAGTCAGTCAGTCAGTCAGTCAGTCAGTCAGTCAGTCAGTCAGTCAGTCAGTCAGTCAGTCAGTCAGTCAGTCAGTCAGTCAGTCAGTCAGTCAGTCAGTCAGTCAGTCAGTCAGTCAGTCAGTCAGTCAGTCAGTCAGTCAGTCAGTCAGTCAGTCAGTCAGTCAGTCAGTCAGTCAGTCAGTCAGTCAGTCAGTCAGTCAGTCAGTCAGTCAGTCAGTCAGTCAGTCAGTCAGTCAGTCAGTCAGTCAGTCAGTCAGCCTGCCCACTAATTCACTAATTCACTAACCCGTCAAATACCTATACGGTCGACCTTGAGTTCGCCACAGGAGCGAAAAAAATGCCCGTAGTTATTGCACATTGCATTCCTCGAACACTTGCAAACTTGCATACAGCATATATTTACCAGATGATTTACCATCACGCGAAGAAAAAGATTCTCCAAAAACGCACCCCTTCCACACCTCCATCTATATTACTATTTGAGGAGGGTGCGTCTGTCCGTTACCGAGGTCCCGACTTGGTGGTGCTTTGCGTGGACTACAGGCCAGACCGTTGCACCTAGTCTATATTACTATTTGAGGAGGGTGCGTCTGTCCGTTACCGAGGTCCCGACTTGGTGGTGCTTTGCGTGGACTACAGGCCAGACCGTTGCACCTAGCCCGGTGAAATTTGCACAACTTATAGATCAAGGATGCGCGACGTGCCTTTGAGGGGTCTCAGCTCGATCGGGTCGATATTGAGCGCGTGGCGCGTGCCCAAAAAGTGCAAATTCGCGTCATAGACTTTACATGTATAAATCGGCGCGCGAAATCGGGCGAAAACGGCCAAATTTGCCCGACACGGGTCCGGTCCCGGTGCAATATCTTGGTGACCAGGGGTCCGATCGGCACTGGGAAAACACCATCGTGTACAGAATTGAACGGGCTATTGAATGGTGTGCAGTGCAGAGGATAGCACGCGCCACGTGCACCGGAGAGGGCACTTTTATTTGAAAAATTGCGGTTTTTGAGGGATTTTGGAATTAATTTTATTTTTAGGTGACCGTTAAATGGAGCGAGTTGAATCAACGCCTATTTGCAAGAGAAAGGTACCGCCTCTCATATAAAAATTGTGAAAAGCTGATTGATCCAAATCAAGGTGGTACAAATCACGGGAGAAAATGGTGTTTGTCAATTTTGTGTCACTTTATTAATCACACGGGGTTTGCTGCATAACCTGATACCGTTGGTAATTGAATATGGTACCATTGGATAGAGCATGCAATTCTGTCCAATATTCACTCTTCATTTTTGCATGATTAGCAACAGTATTCTTAAAAAATGTAAATTTTCCAAACCATTGCATCGTCATTTTTAGCGAAATTCATCGATGGCCCTCAAAAGACTTCACGCCAGTTTTCGAATCATTCTAAAGTAGAACGCATGATAATACGACACGGGCACCTCGATGCGATGTATCTTTTTTGTTTTATTACAAGATGCTTGGCCGTCAAAAAGAAATCGAACGAAATGGATACCAACCAAATCGACACAGACCAACCCAATACCCACTGGTCAAAAATAACCCTTCTTCGCGTTGCGGAGCACGCGGGTAACCCTAGTAAACGAACTATAGTAGAAATGAAGTTATCAGCGGTGAGACTTAAGTCTCGTCGTTTTGCATACATAACTCGAGAAAAAGGAACTACGTGCGTTATCCTGCACATCGTTATAAATTCATACTTTCCAATAAGGCGCATATCAAAAACAAAAATGAAGACTTAAGCCAGCAAGGAAAACGTGGCCATAATATTTATTTAGACAGTAAATATTTACGTTAAAAAGTATTCACATTCCTAGGAACAGCTCGGAAACTATAAATTTTTAAACACTACTGAACAAAAATAGGAACATTAATGCACACATCAATACACAATCAATGCTCATATTAACAAAAACGGACCACACAGATCTCGATCGGAATCGATTTCGCATTGCGTCATACAGCTCTTGACATGGTAAGCAATCACATCACTCAAAACGCAATATCTGAAAGCTGCAATGCGTAACTACCCTCCTTTCAGGGCAGATTCGTCTAAATCTTGAAATATGAGGCTAACATCGAGATGCAAGTAATAAGTATCATCGGTTCCTCGACTTGACTTCAAAGGCCGCTGAGCTGGCTTCAGAGATCCTCAAACTGAAGGCAATAACCTCTGCCACGGCTCAAGAAGCCAGCGTCAACTTTTATTGCTGTTCAAGCTTTAGTGGCATGCGCGAACACTCGCTGCCAGAGCTTTAGTTGTGTGTGATCAACATTCCATCAGTAGCCGAAGCGGCGCAGATGTTCGAAGGCCGGCGCCTTGCAGACGAAGGGTCGTTTCACGGAGGAGCAGCTGATGTCGTTCCACTGTCCGAAGCCGAAGACGACGCGCAGCTCCGCGCAGTCCTCGCCCTGGCTGTCGCCGTAGGGCGGCGGCGAGTTGGACGGCTCGGAGTCGCTCCAGTTGAGGAAGTCGACGTCGCTGCCGTCCGTCCAGACGTAGCGACCCTCCTCGGCCGCGTCCGTGAGGCCGATGTGGAGGCCTGTGACGGCGCGGCACTTGCCCTCGTGGCAGACCGGACCGAAACGACCCATCAGGAAGAAGTTCTCGTCGTTGCTGTGGACGCTGGCCAGGCTGGCCTTTCGTTTTTGACAGAACAGCTGAGCGTACGTCCAGGGAACCGGCCAGGGAAAGGCTTTGTAGCAAGAACCGCGCCACTCGATCCATGTTTTGAAGCACGCTTGTGATGGCTTCGCTGTTTTCTTAGTCACTGGTCGTTTCGTCGTTGTTGTCGTTTTCCTGGTGAGAGGCAGGGGCTTTGTTGTCGGTTTTGTGCCTTCGTCAGCTCCTGCGTGTTTGTTTCTCCTCCGCACCACCGGCCCCGTCCACTCATACTCAACCTTGTCTGTGACGTATGTCGATGGTTTCGACACTGTAGCCATCACTGTCGTCGTTTCCACCGTGGTATTTGTCGCGGATGTTGCCGATTTGTTATAGGTCTTGCCAAGTATTTGCTCGGTTTTCGCTGTAACACTGGCACTTGTTGAGCCCATGATCCGCTCTGCGATTGTTCGGCTGATTGGCGTTGTTGACTGGGCCATACCCTCCGCATCTGCTGTACTTCTTGAGCTTTTTGAAGCATCCAATATTTGATTGTTAGTACTTGTGCCAATGGAGCTCGTTGTTAACCCCAGGATTCGCTCCGTAACTGTTGTAGACCTGTGGCTTATCGTTGATTCTGTTATAACCTCCGCATCTGATGTAACACTTGCATTTGTTGTCAACTCTAGGAATACATCTGTATCTGCGGTAACGTTTTGGGTTATTGTCGATTCTAGGGTTGGCTCCACATCTTTCCCACCCAGTCGGCTTTCTGTCGACTCTATGAGTCCTTCCGTATTTGTTGCATTATCCAGTGTTGTTGTTAATTCAAGAGTTAGCTCCGTACCTGTTGAAATATTAACGATAATTGCAGGCTCCGTAATTTCCTCTGTATTATATGTGTCGGCTAGACCGGTCGTTGACTCTAGATTTTGTCCCGTGTCCGTTGTACCGATTGGGCTGGTCGAGTACTCCAGACTTTGCTCCGAATCGACTGTACCATTTGTGTCCGCTCCTGAGCCTTGGATTCGTCCAGCATCTGATATATCTATTGGAATTTCTGACGGCTCTAAGATTTGGTTCCTTTGAGTTGCTCGAACTAGAATCGGTGTTGTCTCGTGGGTACGTTCCCAGTCAGCCATACCAAATGAGGTTGTTTGAGGCTCTAACGTTCCCTTCGACTGGGATGCAGCTGTCGTCGACTCGTCGTCTACCCCAAATTTGCCATTATACTCTGTTGTGGACTCTCGCGTTTGGTCTACCTTCGTAGCATCAGTGACGTTGTCTGTTGGTGCTGAGAAAGGTTCGACTGAGGTCTTTGTTTGAAGGATCCCCGCCACTGTTTGTGACGTCTCAGCAAATGTGTTCCACTTTGAGACCGTCTCTTTTGTTTCGCTTGGTGTCTCTGTGGTAGCAAGTCCTTCAACCGTAGAAACTGAGATGTGTCCATCGAGTGTTGACTGTGTTCGTGAGCCCTCCTCAGATTTAGACCAGCTCGAGACTGTCTCTTCAGTTACGCTTAGCGCCTCTGTGGTGGCACTTGCTTCGATCGTAGCAACTGAACTGTGTTCATCGGGCGCTGGCGGTGTTCGTGAACCTTTCTCAAAGTCCGACCACCTCGTGGTCGTCTCTCCAGTTTTGCTAATCATCTCTGTGGTAACATTTTCTTGGACCGTCAAATTTGGACTGCGCTCATCGCTTGTTGGAGACGTTCGTGAATATCCTCCAAAGTTAGACCAGCTCGTAGTCGCCTCTTCAGCTTCTCTGAACGCCTCTGTGGTTGCATTAATTTCAAAAGTGGAAACTGAACTGTGTCCATCGATTATTGGAGGTGTTCGTGAATGCTCTACAAAGCCAGACCAGCTCGAGGTCCAATCTTCAGATCCGCCTAGCGTCTCTGTGGTTGAATATTTTTCCAATGTCGTATCTAAATCGCGGTCATCACCTATCGTCCTTGAAGTCGTTACACCTGCGTAGCCACCTGGCGCAGACGTTTCCCCGACGTTATCATCTTCTTGTGTCAGCACTTCATCAAGCGTTCCGTTACCAGAGGAATCAGGGCGCTTGGATGTTGACTGGAACTCAGACTGAGTTGTGGACATTTGCGCATGTGTCTGGGTCGACTGCGACTTCTCACCACTTTCCTCTCCAGAATCCTGACCTGTCATCAGACGATCCGGTTTACCAGACGCTGTGGTAGGCATCTCCGCTGTAAACGTCATATCAGGTTCTTGGTAAGCATCTGTTGCTGAATCATCACTAGCTTGATCAAAAGGCACGGCTGTCGATGGGGTCACAAAGTCTGGGTGCAATATATCGTCGATTACGGTGACATTGTTGCGGTTGATAGTGATCGACGGCACATATTTTGTTGTTGGATGCATCGTTACTGGGAGTTCAGACGTTACTAGCGGTTCTTCTCCAGTATGTTGTTTGGTTGATGCCAACATTCCTTTTGAGCGGTGATGTTGTGGTGAAACAGACGCCTCTCTAACCGATTCTGTTGAATCTTCCCGAACTGCCTTGTCGGTTGAAGTCGCAGACCCAGAGACGTTTGTCCTCTCCGGCGTCGGGGTTCCATTCTCATTCATTGTGCTGGATGTGGGCGTCTCATGGAAATAGTCCTCGTTTCCTTCTTCTACATTCCAATCAGTAGCCGTCTCTTCGCCTTCGCCCCATGAGTTCGTAGTAGTCGTGCCCGTCTCAAACAAGAAGCCATCGTCAACGGTACTTTCCGAGGTCATGGTTGTTAGCTCATCAAACAAGGCGGACGTCAGTTGAGCGCTATCATTCGATCTGGTTGTTGACCCGCTGTTAGTGTATTCAGCAGTTGTCGACAGTTCTGTTGAGGTTAACAAATGCTCTTCCGGTATCGTTGACTCGTTGGTTTTCTTTGTGCTTGGCGTCGTTCTTCCAACTTCAACTTCTGTGAAATTATCCTGGTAAGTTTTTGAATACCATTGGTATATTTCCGTTGTCATTTGTTCTTTCGGAGCCGCCACAGATAATGGCGTAGACACATTGATGTTCTTCGTTGTTGTCTTCCTTCCAACACCTGCTCTTCTTAAATTGATTTGGAACGTTCTTGAATGCTGTTGGGATGTTTTCGTGGAGAATGTTCCATTAATCGCAGATTCAGTACTTTCGAGTGGTTCTGGAGTCAAACCATCAGTGGTTGTTTTGTACTCGGACGTTACGTTCGATTCCTGGATAGTTTGATCCTGAGAAGACGTCACTGGTTGTACGGATGTTTTCACTTCATTACCGGAGACCGAAGGCACATAAACTCCATTTGTTGGCTCGAACACTGGTGTTGATTGTTGGATTGTGCTCAAATCCTCCAATGTATTCCATTTTGTATCATGTTCCTCGGAAACTGTCCTGGTAAAAGACACAGGCCCTCCTTCCCCGGTAGTCGCTGAGAATGAAGTCTGAGTGCGACTTTCCGTTCCGTTCAATGCAGCAGACACGGTGTTGTTGATCGTGGCAGCATCAACAGTTGACTGCCCAAGCAGTGATGTCGAGCTATCGCTATGAGGGTGATCTGTTGTTGCCTCCCCTCTTTTTGACTGATTGACTTCCGGTGTCGTTCGTTCCTCATATGTATAGTCAGTAGTTGAAGCCTCCTCTTCACCGGTAGGCGTCGGAACTGTATATGTCTGTTGGTAATCCTTCGTCGTGTCCCATGTAGTCGACTCCGTGCTGTTCATCGCACCAGCGAAACCTGTTGGTTGCTGAGACGACAGCATCACATCACTGGATGGCTGTTCCGTTGTCACAGATTCTTCTGTTGTTGTGGATATCGTTTTATACTCATCTGTGTGACCCACTGTGAAAAATCTGTCTTCATTGTAATTCGGCGAGATCGGAGACGTCTGATGCCTAGTTTCCTTTTTGTTGAGTACAGTCGACTCAGTTTTGTTTGAAGAAGGTGCCCAAACTGTTGACTCCTGGGGTAGTGTCGTTAAGTTGTCACTTAACGTTTGATCAGTTGTCAGTTCGCCTTCTCCTACTGGATGTGCTGATGTCGTTCCACCCTTATCCATGTGTTCCGTTCCCCAGCTGGTAGTGACAGGACGATGAGACGGTTGGCTATTCTCGGTTTCGTTGCCTACCATGGACTCTAACGGCAATACTTCTGTTACGCTCTTGCCTTTGGTTGTCAGCTCTTCTATCTTTGGTTCTCCTTGAGTAACATCATCGAGTGAAGACATTGGCGCAGTGCTTATGTCTTTAGCACCTGTTGTCGCTTCTGGCCCATCATTTCCATAACTTGTCCGCATTCTCTCGGTCGTATGTAACGAGGGCAACATACTCCCAGTTGCTTTTTCCGAGATACTCTCTGTGCTTTGATGCTCAGGATCGGTCAGCAGTTGCTTCGTCGTCGTCTCGCCGAACTCGAAGGTCGAATCCGCTTCATGAAGAGGCCCAGTGGAACTGGCCACCTCGGTTTCCTGCCCCTTGTTTGTTTCGGACGATGATGTGAATCCACCTTCACGGTCCACGCCGAATCTACGCATGACAACAACAGGCGAAGTCATGGTTTGACCGGATGCTGACGTTGCCTCTCCCTCTGCCAGTGTTATCTCTTCCTCAGGTGGTTCTTTAAATGTTGCATGGCTACTGGCTGATGATGTTGGCTCTCCAATAGTCGGCTGATCAGATGCTGATGTTGCATCTACCTCGGGTGTTTCAGACGTTGATCTAGAAGCTTCTTCGGTCGGCTTTTCAGACACTGAATGTAAATCTGTACTAGACGGTTGCGGTTTGAGTGACGGCTTTGCTGTATGCAAATAAAATGGATCTCCTGACGGATTTGCTTTCGATGTGGTCTCTGGTATCGAGGTCGTTTCGTGTATTCCTTGCGTTTCATTTTCGCCTCTCCGTTTCTCAGTCGAAACTTCAGTTCTGTCCCAGAACTCTGTAGTTTGTTTCGGCTCCGACGAAGATAACCATTCATCAGGACTTCTTGTGGTCAATTGTGTCGATAGGAGTTCATCCTCCGATTGAGTAACACTTTCGCTGGTATCGATTATGTCATCGACAGTTCCAGTAGTTTGCCGGGAAGATGGCTCAATTTCGTCTGTGCCTATGGGAGGCCGCTCGGATGTTGACGCTGGCATAGTAACTGCTTCCTTCGATTGGCTCGTCAGCTCTGGACTGGAGTAAGGTTCAGACGTTGAGCTGTGCTGGATGTCGGCAGCCAAAGTTGAAGTGTCTGGCTGGTTGAGCAGTGAAGTGGTATAAATCAAGTCGAGGTCCGGTTGGGAAGTGGCTCTGCTTGCCGAAGTTTGAGCGTCCGTTGATCCGAATTTCAAACCACCACCGGTCCAGTCACTCTCTGTCAGATCAGCAGCCGTAATGGACGCTGAAAATGGCGAAGCTGTTGTTACCTGTTCTGTGACAGTGCTCTCCATATCGTTGATCGTGCGATCTTGAGAAGGAGGTAATGCACTAAAGCTTCTTTTCCCGGCACTCATCACCGTCGTCCCAAAGTCACTATCATCTGAGGTGGAACTCCACGGAAGTTGTGAGCTGTTGGTCCCTACTGTGACATCGTGTGAACTGTGAGATGAATGTGCGATACCCGGAGTAGGTACAATAGTGCTTTCAGAAACTATTGAGGCATTTTTGCCAGATTCCAAATCACTACTTTTCTGTGAGCCATCTTTTTCTGAGATGGCATCTGTTGAGCCCGGTGTAGACGACGGCGAGTCCTGGCAGCCTCCATCCACGCCAATATGATCTCCACTATCAGCACACTCAAATGAAGCCACCGTCGAGGCCTCTACTCTGTCGTTACCTCTAAGGCTCTCTGTGCTGCCGACTAAATCAACCGGAAATAATGACGTGTAGTCCAAGCCGCTAGCGACCAAGTCGTCTCCATCAGAATCGAAAACAGACGGCATGGTCGATGACGGTGCGCAGTCGTCATCCTCTGGACTTGAAATGGCTTGATCATTGTTTGTTACCCGTTCAGAATTCGATTCAGACTCCGTCGTCTCATCAATGTCTATGACCAAATTAGTGATATTAATTGAAATTACCAATCCATGTGCCGCACTCAGATTTAGATTTGCCGACGCTATAGGAACTGTTTCTGAAGAGCCGGTCTGGTTCACACTCGCCCCAAGACTGGAAGATTCAGTAAAATGCTGGGCTGATTGCCGAGATACAATACTGTCGTTCTCGTCATTTCCGGGCTCCGACGTAGTCCGGTTCCCATTGAATCTGGAAATATTCTCGGCACGGTCGACAATTGACCCCATGCTGGCAGGTTCAGTTGGATGTTGGTCTTCATCAAGAGTTGAAATCATGTAAGTCCTGCCACTTCCAGCCTCTGTCGATGTTTGGTTCTCAGTTGAGTTTGAGATGCTCCCATCATCTAGGACATATTTAGCGTTGATATACGTGGGCTCCATTGTTACCTCGGTTGCAGCGACAGGCCCATTCTTGTCGATCGCACTCTGTAATCCATCTGGAAGAGTCGGCTTCTGAGTCAATTCTGTTGGCACAGACTTGGAAGTACCGGTTTCGAGCTCACTTGACCTCAGTCTTGTACTTTCAGTTGAATGTTGTGTCGATTCGGAAGCTGTAGCTATATCAAGACTTGTCCCTTTTGCTGCTTCAGTCGTACTTGGCTGGCCTTTTTCTCCCAAGCTGTGTCTCTTCTCTGCTGCGGTTGTCGCTGTGTCGTTGAGCATACCTAGGAGCAAGGCCAGCCTGCTAGCAGAAGTTTTCCCTGTCAGAATATTATTCAACAGTCCCATGGCTTTACTAAGAGAGCTAGTGATAGATGGTAGATAACTCCCAGCGCCAGCAGAGTACTTCTTTATTTTACGATCACCACCAACATCTTGCTGGATGGTGTTCCGCGTTTTGTACCCTCCAGAGACATCCCTGACGTGTCTACGGCGGCGGCCAGTGGCACTATCTCCGACTTGGGGATCACTGTAGTCCCCTACTAGACTCCCGTAGTCGCTCAAGATGCTGCCCATATAGTCTCCAACAGCACCTGTGTGATTGATTTGGCCGTCCACGATCGACGGCACGGCCAACATTCCATCGTATATCTCATAATCCATGTCCTTGTCCAACGGTGGAACAGTGCCGGTGTAAGGAATAAATATGCTGTTCGTAGATGGAGTCGAAGCCGGCGTGGTGGATGGAGTTGTCGTCGCTCGCTTCGTTGTCGTCTCGGGCATCGTTACCTTCAGTTTTAAATCAGCTTGTTTGGCCATGAACTCTTTCCTATTTTCCAGTACCAAAACATGTTCTTTGGCATTAAATATTTCGTATACCAGCACAGCTATTGCCGCCGCCGTCAGCATGACAGCCGTCCACATCACAACGAAGACACATCGCCGACGACAGGTCCGACGGCGGTGAAAGGTCTCCGAACCGACTAGGGAGGCGTCCAATATGGCCACTGCATCGCCGGCAGTGTCCAACTTGTCGCCCGGTGAGACACCGAGCGGGCCGGCGGCGGACGATAGTAGCAGCTCCGAGGCTTGACTGCGTCCCGTCCTCCCATGAGGAGAGACGAGAAGCTCACTTCCAGGCATTCAAGAGTCACCAGCTCAAGGCAGATTCGGCGCGATAGCACATGTCACACATCAGCTTATGATTTTATATGGATACAATGATAAATTTGTCATCTTTAAAATACGAGAAGAACGCATGTACGACAACACCACTTACTGGTACTGTTATTGTTAAGTGTCCAATAGAAACTGTAACAACACAATGCATTTACATTTAATACCAAAATAACGACAGATTGGAGGACGGACTGTTTGAACAAAATGCTGACGATGTCAAATTAACAGGACTTGATTTCCAACAAAGGTGTAGCGCGTGCCGTTGGTCTAGGTTTACTTTCAGTTCTATTTATTCAAACTGTGCGCAAGACAGCACCCTTTCAATTTTATTTTGCGCATTATTTGCATATTTGCAAGAGAATATGTGCAGTGTAATGATGCCTAATGACACTACATATGTTGCCAATTGCCCATGCAACACACAAAACTACAATGACGCGCCAATAAATATAAAAATGTCATCCTGCACTGAATCAGTTTCACGACAAATAAAACTTTTTGTCTGATTACATGACAAAGTACAATAAGCAATTTCGACTCGATAAGGAATAGAACAAAATATGAACATAACTTTATTGCTCATATACGGCGTTAAAACGCACATGGCTCGGTGACTGAAGTAATTCGGTTACTGTGATCTCCGGAAGAAGAATGATAGCAGTTTCGTGCGATGCTCAATAACATTTTCACGAATAGGTTGTACTTGGAGCGCACAATCTTCTTAGAAAGGTCAAAGTTCAGGTCGGTGCCACCCCGCCATTGAAATGAGCTATTTGTCCCGGGGAAGGGGACACCGTTCCGTGATACCATCCTCAGAATACAAAAATCCTTCTTCTCCGCACCGCAACCCCCTCCGGGCTGGACAGGCAACTTTATCTCATGCGGGCTGCTCCCTTGGAGCGGCACCGCTGCTCCCGAGGGAGCGCACCCCGTAGCCGGGTGCAGTGATTACCTTGGGGCTGGGTGGCCTGTCCTCTGGACGGGCTCAGCCCCGGTGACTCACTAGGGTGCCTGCCCAGACCAATGTCTCCCCCATATCCTATCATCCTCCCGGCTCTGAAATGGTCTAATTGGACCGAAAGGGCCTAACCCAACAAAACAAACAAACAAAAACAAACCGGGGAAGGGGAATTAGTCCATAAGCGTACTACGTTTGCGAATGGAAATCAATGTTCTAAATTGACACAATCATACTAAAATGGAACAGGTAAGCAGCATTGTCCAGGGGGAAGAGCGAAGAGAAAGAATAACGTAGCGGCCAGTTACTCACATTGTGATAGGTGACATTCACCCTCAAATCGTTCTGCATTGCCTGCTGACGCATCTTTCGCCTCTCATCTGAAACAGAAGAAAAAACAAATATTGCAAAGAGGCATTTCTGTCTCAGTCAGAAGTTTGCACTTTTCCGGGCCAGGTCAATGGCTACGCCAGCAAAGAAAAAACTAACACATGCCTATAGTTATTGTCACCAATGGCCATTTCCATGTTTCCATGCAATGTACTTAAACATGCAGTTATAGCATTGAGAGAACACATTTTATCAACTGTCACATTTAGTAGGCCAAACATATGATTTTCATATTGAGTGTTCTACAAGCTGGCCGGTTCTCCGGACAGATTTGGGACAGAATTTATTCTCCGGGACCAGGACAAAAATTCACAATTCCAGCATTGCTGGTGAGTGGCACCTCTCTTACGCGTAAAAATATCACATTTCGATCAAAGTTGACGCTTGTGGATCTAAACAGCCAACCTATTTATCAAACTTACCATGATATTGAAGCAGCCCAATGACTTCCATTTTTTACTTTTATGGGGCGCGATTTAACCACGGAACAATATCATATTGAAATTAAATGTAGCAAACAGCCCATTGTCACGATATACTATACTGCATGGCCATCTGAGAATCGCAATCTAGCAATTGTTCCATTATCGAATATTTGAGAAGCATAACTAACACTACCACGCAAATCTTCTCTGACTCTTTTCTATAAAACCCTTTACACTGATACAGGAGCAGACACGTGCAGCTTCTCTGACCCCTGATTCTACACTGCGCCACTCATTGGCCTGGTCTGTTCAGTGTCCAAACAGGGCACCGCCCCGAACCAGACAGAAGACCAGACCCCCAGCGAGTGGCGGTCAGGCCACGTGTGGGGTGGCGTGAGTGGAGAGTCGTGTAGTGTTGTGGACAAACCGCCGGAGCAGGGTGGGGGACGAGGGTCAAAGGGAATGGGAATAATGGTGGGAATAATGATCGATGCCTTGGATGCTGTGCATAAATGTGTACCGTTATGTTGCGCAATGGTTATGCAGGGAAATGTAATGCGGTGATGTAATCTACATACAGTAGGATAAAATAATTTTCCTAAATTCATTTCATATTTCTCCATTAACCTGCGCCCTGGTGGGGTCTGTTTATAACGCGACCTGGTGGGGGGGGGGGGGTTATTTTTTGCCCCCTTCGTATCTCCGAAACTACTGGACGGATCCGCCAAATTCAAACGACGTTCGAAAGGCCTGTCAAATTTGTCGAAGGAAACCAAATTTCATTGACCTCGGGGTCACCGATGACGTCACAAGTCAGGTCAAAGATGAAATGTTTCACCGTTCACGGGTCATCTAGGGAATGCGCTGCAACACCGAAGAAAACGCATTTTGTCGAGAATCAGCGATAGGGCGTCAGTTGCCTAGTACATATGTTGCTATAAGAGGTCACTGACATTACCAGGTCAGGTCACAGGTCAGGTCACCAAGGGTCACAGGTCAGGTCACATGAACCTAACTTTAGGTACTAAGGTTGTGCGATACATGTTTTATGGCCAATTTTTCATTTCCAACTCAATGGTGTTGGTTATAAGACTATCAGGTACGGCTTAGGTCACTTTCTGGTGAAGGTCAGGTCAAGGTCAGGTCAAAAAAGGTCAAATTTTAGTTGATAGTTTTGCATAAAATGGGTATTGATTCGATGCAGCTCGTCACAGGGAGTCTAATGGTGGTCTTTGTTTTGCGCTACGGGGTCTAGAATTGCTAAAAATTGAGTTTGAAAATTTGACGTCATCAATTTTGAACCGTTTTTTCGCTATAACTTCGCTAAAAAAAGAGGTATTAATCTCAAATTTGGTATGTGGATAGAAGATGGTAGGGACTATCACATGTATTCCGGTTTTTGCGAAATACAAAAAAAGGATTTTTCGGCTATTATATTCAAACAATCTATTTTTTTACTTTTGGGGGTCAAAATCCAAAAATTTTAAAAATCCGAGATAGCAGTTTTGTAGCCCTGTCAATTCTACAGCTTTTATGTCTTAATCGTTTTTCTGTATTTGCAAAGCTATAGGCCTGACAGCTCTTCCCGCGAAACCCTTTTTTGGGTCAAAAACGGCAGAACATGACGTCACTCTGACGTCATTTGTGGCCAACCTATCATAGCCTTTGGAAATTTTTTGGTCACAATGTGTAAAATTGATGTCCGGGAGGGTACTGAAAGTTTGGTGACGATCGGCGCAGCGGTTCTGGAGATATATCGAAAAGTCTGGAGGGGGGGGGGGGCAAAAAAATAGCCCCCCACCAGGGCGCGGGTTAAGTAATCAAACATGGGAAAAACAAAATATCGGGCTAAGGAAATAGCTCAGAATTGTGATAAATGATAAACGAAAGAACTGAGCATCAGCGTATATCCAATGACTCCGGCTAATCTACCTGTCGTCCGAACTTAAAGCGACGAAATGCCATTGCCCGTCCAAGTACAGTAGCTCCCTGGAAGTAGGCATTATCTCATGAAGCAGCCACGCTAGATGGTGACATTCCCTTTCAGGCCGCTACCACGCTCGTATTGGCTCCCAAGGTTGATATAGCTAAAGATGGTCAGCGGCTTCTCTCGCGGTACAGGCCAGGTGATATTGGTAAACGGGGTAAGCCGTGGCTGGATATTTGGATAAGCCAAACGTAGTCGACTGTCGACGTTAACGAAACGAGATGAATGGTGTTTATCAGTCTACAGCGCTTGACGACAAGTCGTTTTTTATAATACAACAGTTCTTTGAGGACTGAATAACACTGGAGCAGTTGAGCGATGTGTCAAAAAATAAATTTCCATGGTAATTAATTGGCCCGTCCGGGGACAGTTTTACCACTTCTACAAAGCGAGTTAATGACCGCCGATTTATTTACCGGTTAACGCTTAATTATAACCCAGGGAACCGATTTAAATCAAATTGGGAATTAATTGTCTATATTGCGTATCGACGACGTCTGCCAAGATCCAGTCCAATCGCTTGATTGGTATCGCTTGATAGTTGATACCAAACATATTTTTGGTGGCCTCAAATGTTACCAGTTCTGGACATTTTTGCGGCGGTGACGGCGGCGATATTCCAAGGCAACAGCTACATATCCAGGCGCGGATACAGGGGGGGGGGGGGGCATGGGGGCCATGGCCACCCCTTGGCCGATTTTTTTTCAAAAATAAAATAAAAAGTTAAAAAGCTGAAAAGGGGGCCTCCTGAAAATAAAGTGGCTATTCATGTTGAGATGTTGCCTGAACAGCTAGATAAGCTCAATAGACGCAGTTTTTTTTTGGGGGGGGGCCCAACAAGTGGGAAGATGGGGCCTCCAACAGGTGGGATTATGGGGGCCTCCTGGTTTCTAATGGCCCCTCCCTTGGAGATTTTCTGGATCCGCCCCTGTACATATCGATAATAAAATATTTGAATTCGCTAATAAATTCAAATGTTTGGAAACACTGATGAAACTTGCTATTCGTCAAATGATACAGTCCAGTAGGACTGCGTGTTTATTTCCAAGTTTCGGTGGGAGGACCGAGAAACGAAAACAGGGCCTCTCGGCTCTTGACCTTGGTATAGATACAATAATGTCCGAGCTCTGGAAGCGTTCAATAAGAAACCAAACATGTCACTTAGCGATTGTGTCAGCCATACTTAATGCGTACAATATGAACTCAGTGTACAGACAAAATGGAAATAAATAGGGTCTAAGCAACAAACAAGTATATTTTGGTACCCGTACCCACTGTAACCTGTCTTTACATAGCATGTTTCTGATTTCGCGTTGTAACGGTCTTTTTGTTGGTAAGACAGATGCAAGACTCAAGACAGATGCACAAACAGGACGGCGTTAAATAAGAACGGCACCCCAACCACTGTAACCAGCTCATTCAGCGTGTCTAACGGATGGCCAGTAGACCTACCTGTCGGTCCCTCCGCTGACGGGGGTCGGTCGCTGCCGACACCGCCACCACCGCCACCCACCACGGTAGGTGGCGCCAGAAGGCCGTCTCGCTGCTCCCTGGAAAACGGACGAGGCGTGGGTGAGTGACAGTTCTTACTGCTACAGAATAATAGAATATTGAAGATGCAATATTTGTACTTCATAGTTGCAATTCACAGGTACTTCATATCACAATTGCATCATTAATTTCAATTGATAAAACCAATTTAACTTATTGGGTAACAATCACATCAAATGCCGTTTTCAATAAGACACTGACACGCTATCAAGATAATGCACTACACAAGCGGCAATGTTTCCTATGCGTATTTGCGGAGCCACCCCACCCCGTGTCCCTCCCTCCCATCTCCCGCACTCACGAGATGATGGCGACCGGTCGATCGTCGCTGTGTACCGAGAGGCGTCGGGCGAGCGGCCGTTGACAGGCCACCTCAGGCGAGCAGCTCGGCTCCTGACACTGCCGGCAGACCGTGGCCGGCTCCTCCACCTGGCCCAGCACCGGGGAGCGGGAGGAAGTGGAGGCGGCGTCCGGCTCAGCGGACCCCGCCGGGGAGGCGGTCGGGTCCTCGCCGGCCTCTGCCGCGGCCCGTCTCGCCGCGGCGGCGGCGGCGGCGGCGGCGGAGCGGCGGTAGTCGGAGGCGCTGACCGTGTACGAGCGGTGCCGCCGGTCGCCACCGTCGTCCTGCATGCCGCCCAGCAGAAAGGCGGCCGTCGAGTCCACCAGTCTGGCCAGCAGGCCCCGTCGCACGGGTGGGGGCCGGGCGGGAGGCGGCGCGGCGGCGGCGCTGGCGGCAGGCTCGTCGGCAGGCTCTATGACAACCGCAGGCACCACGGGAGGTCTAGAGGGTTGTGCTGCTGTCTCTCGTCTCCCTCTGTCCTCTGACGATCTCCGGGCGGCCTGACGTCGCGATCGAGATCCGTTACTCATCCCGACCCTCTCGGCGAGTCTCCGTGCCGCCTCGGCCTCACTGGGCCACACCGCGGGCGGGTGCCGACTGGAGCCGCCAGCGCCCGGGAACTGGAAGTCGTGAGGAAAGTCTCCGGTCGTCTCCAACTCTAGCTCCTGGACGCTGACATCCGAGGCCGAGGTTAAGCTCTCCCGCCGCTGATGGTGGAACTGATACAGCGCCTGCTCGAGCTCATTGTCAGACCGGCTGTCGTCGTCAACAACGTCTTCGTCGTCGCCGCCGTCGTCGCCCCCCTCGCCCTCGTCGCTGCGGCTCTCCGAAGCCGACGTGCTCCGCGACTGGGACCGGTCCGCTCCGCCGGAGACGACGAAGCTGACCGGCCGGTCGTCGCGGGCGTCGTTGAGCTCGTGGAACTGCTCGCTCTGGTGGAAGGCCGCAGCGAGTATTCCCGACGAATCCAGCGACAGACGTCGGGTTCGCTCAGGTTCGGGCACTCGGAGACCCGAGCCTCCCGACGCAGTGACGGGAGCGGACGGGCGGCCGGCGGCCGGCGCTCGAGGCGTCGCTTCGTCATCGTCTTCAGCAGCTGCAGTAGCTGCCTCGTCATGAATTGTAACAACAGGAAGAGTTGGCGTGTTATTATCTCTACCAACCGAGCGTGAGCGACCTTTCTCCTCCCTAGTGTCAGACTTTAATACCTTACCAGCTTTTTCGCGTCCCTCTCGTTCACAATTTGCTGCCGCCTCGATTGACATCAGTTTTTCGGCACCACTGCCGTTCCTGCTGCTGGCACACTCCCTCACCGATGCGCCGCTGTCCGTGCTGCTGCTCACCTCCTCTCCTAGATCCTTCACGGCACCGCAGAGGCACGGAGCGCCGGCGGGGCAGGAGCACTCCCCGACCAGTGTCACGTCACTGGCAGTGCTGTACAGGGAGTCGCTCATGGAGGCCATCCGCTCCTCCTGTCGGCACAGTTCCCCGGCGGAGAGACACGAGTCCACCGACTGGCTCAGGGAGCCCGGCTCGTAGGAGTCCTCTGACCGCCGGGAGCGGGGCACGGAGACGGAGCCGGAGACGGCGCGGCGGCCCGAGCCGGAGCCGGAGCCGGAGCCGGAGCCCAGGGGAGCCTCAGATGCCCGCGGAACGGTCGGATCCCGACCCTCGGCCATTGCAGCACTTCAGAACTAACACAACCTAATGCAAGTCACGACCAGGCGACGCACGACGCAACAGCGTAATGACACAGTGGATGGGCCACTCAACAGCACACCACGCCCGCGCTGACGCAAGACGTGATCTATCTCCCGTTTCACAACGATAAACAAACGCGTCTGGTGTCCTGTCGGCACACGAGACGGTCAGGAGAGCCACCAGACACCGTGATCCGATCCTCCGTTCCGGCGGCTCACGTGATCGGCACCGGGATTCTCAACGCCGCCTGGCGGTCACGAAGTTCGAACACTACCCGTTCACGGCACTTTCCACGTGCGCCCGCCCACCGATTGTTTTGACGCCGTGACCTTGGCGGGCGTCGCGCCGACGAGCTTGAGAGCTTGAACCGTCGGTGCTTCACGGGTCTATCTGTCGATCGTCGCCGTGTCGTTCCGTTGGAGGCCGCAGCCAGCTGCGCAGAATATCAGGCAGCAAAAACTGCAGACTCGTCCGGCTCGGCACCGATGGGCGATGAGACGGGGAGCGAGTCGCCAGCCGGTGCGCAGTAGAACACGTGTTTCACAGTTGCTGTGCGGCCCACACTTCACTACTGCTTCCCTTTCCTCAGACTCGTGACACGGGGCCGCTCGCCGGCGACCGGCGCCCGCGGCGGTGCGGGAACAGCTGATTACAGACTGCAGCTAGCAAGAGTCACGTGACCGAGCTGCCGGTTTGCGCCGGTCCTGCCGCTGCACCGTTCGGTAGTAGAGTGGCCAGATTATACACGTTTGGCGCACGGTGTAAGCCCGAACTCACGGCGATTGTGAGAGCAGCTTTCCCTTTGCAAAAACGTTACTCTGGCGGCTCTAACCAGTAACCACCCATATTCAGTAGTAGCATTGCAGCCTTCAATCGAGAGTGAAGTCCAAGCATTCATCTCACGACTGTTCAATGTTCACTGCGCAGTGGTTTCCTTTTGCAGACTTGCCTCTGCTCTCGGCGCCTGTAACGGCGCAATGACGGCGGCCAGTGACGCAACGCTGCGCGGCCTTCGGTATCGACCGCCGGCTCCCTACTGACCGATAAGGCAAACCGTGTGACGCGTGTCAAACACCCACGCGCTGGGATAAGCTTATCAATGCCCACTGACTGCACAACTCACTGCTACCTTTTAGCCAAAAGCACGTGGGAAGAGGGGTTTAATACATTATGCCAGTGAAATTCGATTCAGCTAGGCATTTCGAATAGCTTTCCAAAAAAGAAAACAAGTGTCCTCGAGCGATACATCTCAAAAGCACCTACCTAGATACCTACGTATGGCTCAAATGTGTCCGTTCCCCGAGGCATTGTTCACTCACTGTCCAGTCTGTCTTAAAAGTACCGCGCAAGGTGACGGTGGATCCATCAAGCCTGACCGAGGAACTAGGAAGGGCGTGCTATAATTTGAAAGTCACCGAACCAATTGACCTGGGGAATGGACGAGGATGTCCATTGCTTCGGTGACTCAAATTTAGCAGTCCTTCCTTAGTCAGGCTTGATGGATCCACCGTTGCTTTGCGTAGTACTTTTAAGACAGACTGTCCTTTGCCGTCCAAGGATAGTGCCGGATCCAAGGATAATGTCATTAGTCATTACCGTTCAAATGAAGCTATTACCGTAAATGGACCTTTCTATTACATTACCGTTCAAATGAAGGTATATATTAAACCGCGAGTAGGTAGAATAATTTTTTTAAACGTCGAGCCGATAGGCCTGGCGTTTAAAAGATTTTTCTACGTACGAGCGACAGCCGATATCTTTCGGGCGCTTAAAGGTAAAAAAATACTTTTTTATATAAAAATACGACACATTTCAGACTAGACGAAATGTCTACAAGACGTTTAACAGTTTGACAATCGTCTAGACGTTTAACCCGCGCCCCGTTGGGCTCTGCCGAGCAACGCGCCCGGTTGGGGGGGGGCATTTTGGCCCCCCTAAGATCTCGAGAACCACGCAACATAGCGACAAGCGGTAAACGGCGTTGGATAGCCCCAACGGGGAACTACCTTGTGACCCAATTTCATTGACCTAGGTCAAACCGATGACGTCACAGTTCAGGTCAAAGGTCCAATTTTCACCGTTTACAGGCATTTCAAGAAATGCGTTGTAAAATCGAGTAAAATGCATTTCATTGAAAATCATCGATGGGGAAATGTTCTTCAAACACATATTTTGCTATTTGAGGTCACTGATACCAGGTCAGGTCACAGAGGTCAGGTCACGGGGGGGTCACAATATGAAAGTGTCGTGTGATACATGTTTTATGGTCCATTTTACATGACAAATGCGATTATGTGGGTCAGGCAGCCTTTGGGGCCAGCTTAGGTCACGTTTTGGTCAAGGTCAGGTCAAGGTCAGGTCAAGGTCAGGTCAAATTAGGTCAAATTTCAAAGTTAATATTTTTGCATAAAATGGGTATCGAATCGATGCAGCTCGTCACGGGGAGTTCAATGGTGGTCTTTGTTTTGCCGTACGTGGTCTAGAATCGCTAAAAATTGAGTTCAAAAATTTGACGTCATCATTTTTAAACAGTTTTTTCGCTATAACTTGGCCAAAAAACGAGATATCGATCTGAAATTTGGTATGTATATAGAAGAGCGCTAGGACTATCATATATATTCCGGTTTTTTCGAAATTCGGAAAATTTTGGATTTTTTCAAATTTTTCTAAAAAATCAATTTTTTGAATATTTTTTTGGTCAAAAACAAAAAATTTTGAAAATCCGAGATAGCAGTTTTGTAGCGCCTCTTTTTGTCTACTAGACCATATAAAGAAGTTTGAAATTGCTTGATAACTGTAGATTTGGTGAGCGTTTCAAGATTGCATGTTTTTTGCTCATTTTTGCTCGAACATGACCTCAGTTTGACCTCAATAACTCCTGACCTAAGGTGACCTAAGACTTGAAATTTGGTGTGAAGGTGTCAAATTGATGCCCGGGAAGGTACTGAAAATTTGGCGGCGCTGCGCGCCGCCGTTTTCTTGCTATTCAGGAAAAACAACAGGGGGGGCCAAAATGGCCCCCCAACGGGGCGAGGGTTAACAAATCAGGACATCTGATAATTTTCTCTCTTTGCATGTGAAGCAATTGTAAAGTGTAAACACTGTCTACGGTGCGGGATAATTCCCCTTTAACCTCAATATGCCTTACAGCCCATTTTATCGAGTCAATCAGGACCAGGCTGCATGTGCATGAATCATCAGAAGCACGTGTTATAAGAATTCATTTCACAGCCATCATAATTCATAACTGTCCGGAAGCACAAGACTATAGTCTGTTCCATATCAAGCTTGCAGTCGGAGTTTCTTCGGCTAATCGCTCCTCTTATAGGTATCATGTTTTGCTAAATTTGTCCCGTTCTGAAGTTTGAACTAGGACTCCACCTAAGTTTTATGTATAGGCTTGGTCTCCATGATATCCGCATAATGCTCTCGACCTCTGCGCGATATAAATTGACATAACATATATAAGGTCGGGCCTCGAACGGACGAGCCGTATAAAGACGTAGCTATTGACGAAGTTGAACGATTAAAACGCTTTGATCTAACTGAATTTTTCATTTAATTTACAAACGTCCTCAGCATTTCCTTTGACTTTTCGAACTTGTTTTGTTTTGTTGGGTTAGGCCCTTTCGGTCTGACAAGACCATTGCAGAGCCGGAAGGATGATAGGATTTAGGGGGAGACATTGGTCTGGGCAGGCACCCTAGTGAGTCGCCGGGGCTGAGCCCGTCCAGAGGACAGGACACCCAGCCCCAAGGCACTCACTGCACCCGGCTACGGGGTGCGCTCCCTCAGGAGCAGCGGTGCCGCTCCAAGGGAGCAGCCCGCATGAGATAAAGTTGCCTGTCCAGCCCGGAGGGAGGTTGCAGCGTGGAGGAGAAGGATTTCAGTATCCTGAGGATAGAAGCACGGAACGGTCTTTTTGTTTGTTTTGTTGGGTTAGGCCCTTTCGGTCGACAAGACCATTGCAGAGCCGGAAGGATGATAGGAATTAGGGGGAGACATTGGTCTGGACAGGCACCCTAGTGAGTCGCCGGGGCTGAGCCCGTCCAGAGGACAGACCACCCAGCCCCGAGGCACTCACTGCACCCGGCTACGGGGTGCGCTCCCTCAGGAGCAGCGGTGCCGCTCCAAGGGAGCAGCCCGCATGAGATAAAGTTGCCTGTCCAGCCCGGAGGGCGGTTGCGGCGTGGAGGAGAAGGATTTCAGTATCCTGAGGATAGAAGCACGGAAAGGTCGAACGGTCTTTTCGAACTCTTTCCTTACTGTAAAAATACAGTCGACTTTCGTGTTGCGCAGAAGACCACACATTTTCTTGCGTCGTTGGCCGCTACCACGTCGCCCTCTAGTGAGCTAGTATAGTTGCCTGTGTTTACCACAAGGATGCGCTGCAGTACGAGTCCTACCTAACCTATGTAGACGTTGTGGTGACAGGTGCACTCCTTACAATAACGTTTTGCAGTCTGGCACCGTAGGTAGGTATTGAGGGCATATTTTAGAAAGGTCCATTCGTCCGAAGTGTCTGTTTGGGCGGTTGGGTGGCCTTTCGTGAGTCCCGTCCCGTCGTGACCCCGTCCCGTGGCCCCGTCCCAAGCAACGGATGGGCTCAGCGGCTGCGATTACCAGTCGATGGTCGAATCCCTCCCCCTGGCCTCCCCCCTAGTCTGATACTTAATTCTTCCATTCCGTGTCCCTGTAGCGGTACTTATAGGCCAATATGAATAGACACAGTCAGCAGTCACACAACTATCATTTTCGTAACATTTATTATTTGCGCTTGAGCTTGCCCCTCAGCTATCCAGTGGTCTGTATCAAATGGGCATTCGCAAAATGCTCACAAAATATGACCTACCGACCTACACTTCTATCGATGATACACGCAAAGCGGTTTTGCCGACTGTCTGGCTACAAACGAGGGTGACTTTTATACTCACCAGTTGCATTTTTATGCTTCACGACTATCGGTCGAGCTTCGTCCTGCGGTCTTTATCAAGTGATGTAGCCTCATGAGAAGGACTGATTAGTGTGAGAAGATTCCATCATTACTTTTGTTCTATGGGATTTGGAGACATGCGTCATTTGGCTGACAAGTCCTGGTGTAATTATTGAGTGAACATAACCAGTATAACGCCTTTTGGGGCGACTAACGGAGCGAGCGAGAGGGTGAGCCTTGCACGTGCGACATTTCGAGGGGGTACCTCCAGCTGACTTATGCACGGCACCCTACTAACCGGTCTCTAGCGATGTGCCAAATTTGAGCACAATCGGCCCAGCCGTTCTCGAGATCTGGAAGCGGCACCCTGCACGTGCGCACGTGCAAAATGGGTCCCAACTGACTTTTGCACGGCACCCTACTAACCGGTCCCTACCCATGTGCCAAATTTGAGCGCCATCGGTCCAGCCGTTCTCGAGATCTGGAATCGACCCCTGCACGTGCGCACGTGCAGCAGCACCCCAACTCTGGCACATGGATATGCAGTGCCTAGTGGGTGCCTACCTACATGCCAACTTTCAGCGCAATCGGCCAAGTAGTTACCAAGATATTGCAACAATTACAAAACGGACACCTCTTCGTTTTGCACGTGGCACGTGCATAAGGGGTCACCCACATGCATCAGGAATAGTCCAATACTTGGGAGAAGGAATGAAGCTACCCTACAAAAATTACCGCGTGTAAATCGGTCAAGTGGTTGCTGAGATATAAGCCTCGCAAAAGCGTGACCACCGGCCGGCCGGCCGGCCGCTCATACTCAGAAATTTCCGTTAATCTAAGGAAAGACTACGCTCGCTTCGCTCGCTCCGTAATAATGGGGATAGCTCCTTTGCAGGCGGAACGTCACCAGATACCGATAAACGATAACGGCACGACCGAGACAAAGTATGCCTGGGAATTTGTGGACTATCTGTTTGTTTTCTCTGGTTTGGAGGTTGATAAGTAGTTAGCATGTAGGTGCCTATATCTAGAAGTTTTTTTGTTAAAGGAAAATGTTAATCGTTAATCTCTGACTACACCATTTTCGAACCAAGTTAAGACAAATGAAGCCCAATTTAAAACTGTTGATTTTTGAATTAAAACAATCGAAAAGTGGGTTAAAACACGTGCCATCTAGCTTAAAACAACTGACACGCGAAACTACGTGTTGGTCGTTTTAAGCTGAATATCACGTGTTTTAACAATTTTTTCGATTGTTTTAATTAAAAAATCAACAGTTTTAAATTGGGCTTCATTTGTCTTAACTAGGTTCGAAAATGGTGTAGACCTAAGCGGTTTTTAACAAGAGACTGTTTTATAAGTGCATGCATGACTTAAACTTTTGAATTCATTTTAAAAGGGATAAAAACGCAATTTACCACTTTAAAATTATTTTATAATTCCCTTTTAAAATGAATTCAAAAGTTTTGGCCATACCTTATATGTCACATCTGTCATTTGATAATCCTCGAGAGACTGTTTATTTAAAACGGTTTAACACTCTAAGGTGGTTATAGCGATGAGTCAGTTTCTGGTAACAGAAGGACTCTGCGATATTGGAGCGCACAGGTAAAAAGTGGTCCTTATTTTCATTCGGGAAACACGGTACCTAGATATGTATAAAAAATGATGTATACCTACATTAAGCTTTTCTCACACACAAGATAATCGTAGCGTTACTCACTGCTGTTTTATTGCCTGTTGATGCAACGTCTGCATGTAACAGGTGTCTCTACACGGCACGGCTCATGGATTGTGCCAGGCACCGGTTAAGCCGAGAGCCGTATAGGTATTTTTGTTTTCTGATACACGAAAACGAGCACGTTTCCCGAGTCGTGTCGATCCCGTTTCGAGCCTCATCATGAGCTGCGGATCACCAGCGCCCGTCTCCGTACATTCCTCAGGTTTTACGAGCACTCAGCCGTGGTCACTATCGGTCATCTGTTATGGATTTGGGTAATGCCACAGAACCACAGGTGTCAAAGTATGTCTCCGAAGTGTCACTGTTATACTCATTCTCCTCATGGCTAATCTAAGCATGCTTGCCACCCTGCACTCCATTAGGTTGACATTTTGTTTTAGCAAAAGCAATGATTAAAGCTTGAAAACATTTTGAATGTCACAAAGTTAAAAGACCTGCCAAAATAACTTCCTATGGTATGGCACACTTGTGAAAATAATAAGATCGGCATCAAAAAACAGTTTTCTAATATAATGAAAAAATATCCGTGTCCCACAGATACCAACCAATAGCAATTGGCATGTGACAACGTAGATGAAAAAAGCAGCCAAATCCCATCATGCATTTGACTAAGAAGTAAGAAGCATCTGTCTGCGGTCACCCGAAGAGATCTGCTGGGGCCATTGTGATCGGAACATAACTGCTTACCCAGCGGCCCGTGACAGGCCACTCCTCTCTCCACATAGCCCACGTCAGTTCGGTGCAGACGGGGCGGGTGGCCGCAGTGACCTGAAGGTCATTCGGTGCGGCGTCTGCGCCAGCTACCGTCTGATCGGCATAGTCTGCAGCCCTGTCCGACCCCTCCCCATCCCACCCGCTTCCCACCGGGTCCGTACCGGTCCGAAAACCGGCGGCTCTGCCCAAACGGGGTCGGCATGGGTCAAAGGCCGCAGTCACTTCCGCTGTCCGGCTAAATGACGAGCAGTCATGGTCTGCGCGACTTAGACCGAGTCCGCTGACTTATCTGACCCGTTTGACTTTTCGCTGAACTAGTCTGCAAATTAACTCGCCTACGTCTCTATTGTCGGTGTTGGCAGTCGTCATTGTCTCCGTCGTCGCCTACGTCTCTATTGTCGGTGTCGTCTTCTCTGTCCATGGGCAGTGAAGAGAGGACATTATTGTTCGCTGCGAACGGTGGACACGGAACAGTTTCGATGTCTCCGCATTCCACGCTGTAGAGCTCACAAACACGTTTTATCTGCGCGATAATCTTTGTTCAGTGTACTCGGTTTTCCAAGAAAAGGTCATCCCCATCATCCCCCCTCGTTCTCTCGTCATTTCGAGATGTGTTATTACCCGTATAGAAGGCTACGCGGTAATTTGTGCTATTTCCTCTTCCTTCATCATGAAGTGGGGATTATTTTTAAAGAAATACTATCCCTTGCTCACTTGTAACTTGCCATCGTGACTGATATTTCAAATACCAAATACATCCAATAAATGCTTTCAGCTAGACTACGTATTTGGGCTTTTGCGGGAAGTTTTCAATTTCGCAATAAAATGAGGCACTCCCAACTTAAACGACAAACACACATGTTAATTATTTGAAAATCCAAGCATCAGTTATATAGACATGAATTGACATGCAAAGCTGAAAGGTCTGAGACTTTCTATGCTAACGTGCTAAAGGAAATGCATGCGAAATGTAAGTTGAAACGACATTCGATTGAATCCTTGTCCATAACATATGTAAATCGTGCGCCATTATGCACAAATATATTTTTCCCATTGCTGGCAGGCATGCTATATGCTAATGCATCTATAACAGCTGCACATCGTCACCGTTCCTTCGTGGTCGATTATTTTGTATGCCCACATGTTCGCTTTGAAACCACAACTCCCTTCCCAATCATACCTATGCTAAACCTAACCACACCGAACGATACATTCCAAATCGTGAAGCTGACCACATGTCACCTTGCGCTTACGGCTTATCATCAGAAGTGTTTTCTGGTTTCGTCATATACCTAACAGCACCTGAGGCTGCATCCTGCATTCCTGGGGTATGTGTCAGAGAGTCCCCGCTCATCTCTGCTGGGGACAGGGGTGTTTGTAACGTTATTTCATCGTCAGCTCTGGTCCCTTGTCGACCGTTATGATATTTTTCAGTGCTCGAGGTTTGGTCGCATGTGAGACCGCAAGCAACGGAAGCAGCCAAACAGTGACCATGAGAGGACGATGAGGTCACCGCGAAACAACTGCTGAGAGCAATCGAGATTTATGAATGATTTTAATTAAAGGTAAGCCTGACAAGTTTTGGAGAGCCACCAAGGTTCAACAACAGTATGGTTAATCAAAGACGAAATCGCTGGCGCATCTAAACCCCGACCGTTTTCTCTCGCATTTTCACATTTTAGTTTATTTTTTTTCGTATTCGTAACAATATGCGTATTTTCGTGACACGAAAAATGGGAATAAATAATGACAACTATGATACAAAGTTTACAACTCAAATGATAAACGTTCTTCTAGCCGAATTTGCTGCATTATTGTATGCAGCTAAGTATGACATTTGGTTGAACTGACATTCTGCCGAATCTGTTGATTAGACTATAAGGACATCTAACAGCCTCACCCTTTAGATCGGGCTTTTGCTCTACTTATTCGTCCAATAAAATAGTCGCACTGAATCGTGATATGTAGCATTACAGAATACCCGATTTTGACATAGATATCCGGATGTTTCAGTCTGTTTGCGTGACATGCATCAAATGACATGCATAGCCATTTATTCTTCTCTAGGCCGTCCGCGATGTTATTTATATCGATCGTCTGTTCGACCGGAAACGGACCGGTTTTATTATCGGGCGAGCTCATCCGCGCGCTGATCCCCAAATCCGGGTACGGCCCTCAATATACCCTGGGTACGGCCCACCGCTATACGGCGGGAATAGACGGACTGTGGCGGCAGCAGAAAATAAAAAACATCACCCCGGGATTCCAGAGAACCGCTCGTGACTTGGTAGTTAATTACATTCTCATTTTGTCATGTTGTGTGTATTCATAAATATTTGGTGAGTCTTGTCTTGTGTGCTGGGAGATCTGTGAACAGTCAGCATTTTCTTTTTGTATCCGTGTATAATGTTTACGTATTCTATTTGATGTTGATGTTGTCATTTCAATGTTAGGTACAGAAGGTCTACAAAATAAGTCCCCGCCGTATGCGGGTCACCAGTGGGCAGTTAGCGCCTGAGCGCTACTCGGGCGCCACCTGCCCGCATACGGAGAGGACTTATATTGTAGACATACTGTACCTACCTACCCCATTTTTAACTTTTATCTTGCCAATGAAGCTATTGATCTTTGATTAGACTTTGATTCTCTCATAACCAAACTTTGGGATGAATAAACGTCATTCAACATGCATACGGTAATAAGTTGCCGAAGGTGACTGTAGACTTGTTTTCTATTTAAACTCTTCAGATTTGTGATTAGGCCCCTAGAAATGCGACGATCGTCACGCATTTATGGTAGACACACAGGTCTCCCTAAGGAAAGATGCCGTTTTGCACTTGCGTGCGAGCACGTGAAATGGAACTGTGAACAATCGAGGGAAAGTTAGAAATCATTGTTCTTATTTTTGGTGTAGCTGAAGCTCGCTGTTACATAATGAGCCCAGCACAAAATACGATTACACAAATGGTGATGTCCTCTACAGGATGTAATACCACAAACTCGTTATCCTGCTTCATCTGACGTGGGCGATGGGGCTTATAAGCTAAACAGCCAAATAATCGCGCATTACTGTGACCGAATGTTGCATATATTGACCATCTGATGACGCTACGAATTAGTTCTATGCGTGATTACTGGCGTAAATCTACGAATCAGGTTCTAAGCTTGTGAGAGACGAGTATCCGTTCACAATGCTTCATGCGTGGGATTCAGTGCGTTGAAGTTTGTCATCGCATGCGTCTCGGAACGATGCAAGGGGTTAAAGCCAGCTGCGAGCATAGAATTGTAAAGATCTTAAAGATGCTGAAGATGCTAAAGATATTTGAAATATATAACCGTTTATTGATGAAAATGACACTGCAACCAATTGATCATCACACTCGTGTTAAATAGCGTTCCAGCGCAGCCAAAGAACAATAATCTTTTCTTTCTCGTTACGGGGTCACGATAATGAGGGCCAAGTTGCGTGTCACTCTCAAATCTTTGGCTGTATCAGAGCCTGCAATAAATTACCACTCATCCCACTCACACACTGTCAACAAGCCAACAAGTACAGTAATGCCATGGATCGCCTCTGAGCCACTCTGCCGCACCCTAAATCTCATCTCATCACTTCGTCCACAAATCTCCCGTGCAGCGATCAGGCTCGGACGCGGCGCGCGACGGCCCGTACCAGGCACCGCAGGGGGACGCAGCTCCGGTCCCAACCACACCGCCTGTCTGCTTCGACCAACGGTCCTGTCAGCCTGACTCCATGACAGGTGTCCTTTCTGTGACAGGTGACCTTTCTATGACAGGTGCCTCTGCTCGTTCGCATGCTCGCTTGGCGATACAGGAGGTCGGCAGGAGGTCTGAGCGGTCGGGGATGAGGGACCGGGCGCACCACACCTCAATAACATATGACGGATGAACTGGCGGACGGAGGAAAGGCGGATGGAGGACGGACGGACCGCGGAACGGACGGACTGGAAGATGAACTGACCGACAGACCGACACACGTCAAGACCAGACCCTTGGCGGTCTCGGTCGGACGCAGGGGACCGCTCAGAATCCGTAGTAGCCTCGCTGCAGGATGTCCATCAGACTGAGCGGACGGGGCCGCGGCGCCCGGCGCAGCACCAGGCTCGACATGACCGAGTCGGCCAGTGAGTTGGGGCGCTGCTCGGCGTCACGGGCCGCTACGGGCACGGGCACGATAATGGGCTGCAGGAGGATCACCGGCGAGCCGCCGAAGCCGCCCAGGGCGCCGCCCAACTGCAGCTGCGGCTGCAGCCGGCTCAGCAGAGACATCTGCATCAGCGGGGAGAGCGCCGGACGACGGACGGCGAACGCGCTGAACGAGGGCCGCACCGGCGCCGGCTGGGCCGCCGGCTGGGGCGCCGCCTCCACCACCGACTCGATCGGCTCATCTGCGGACGGAAAAAAAAAAACACACACATACCGTCAGAGCTGCAGTTCAAACGTGAGAGATGGGCGCTGTGAACATGGTGAGCTCCGCTCCAAACGAGTGTTGCAGAGCTCGTGGGAAGGGGATTTGGCCATCGATAAAAGTAATGTTAAAATTACGCGTTGTCTGATTGTCGTATATGGACACAGCACCATGGGCGAGCGTGGAAACTGAGGCGAGGCAGACTCTGAGTTGACCTCATGTACACGCTTGTTTCTACGAATTATACATATAACCGGCAATACCGGTACGAATAAGGTGAAGGATCTGTGACCAGACAGGTGACCGCTGCCCCAACTGCGTATACAGAGATGCATGGAAAACCGGCCGGGAAGTCGCGTGCACCGGGGCTGATCGTGTGATAAGCACCTTGTTTAATGCCCTGTATCAGTCATGCAATAGAACTCAGCAGACGCACCGACCGTGGGCAGTAGTGTTGAGTGCCGTCATGAGGCGGACTAAGGAATTTAACGGCACTAAAAATCAAGGACCTTCAACCGTTAATTAGGTCGTGCATGTAATGGGGTCATAAATCATTGTTTGTGCCATAATGCAGAGCTTCGAGATGTTTGTAAATCGCATGATTGACTTTTGTTTGTGGCTGTTCACTTCTCGGTACGTACAAAACCAACAGTTCAATTGAAGTGTACGAGAATGTAGACACGTCAGTAGTCATTACGTTACAATGGTTATGGTAAATTAGTTCTGGTCAATCGCTACATGTGGTCGCGTATTTTCGAAGAATCATCTCAGTCAAGTTTTATAAACGCCTCATAAAAGTACGGAAAGTAGTGGTTCAACGAATTTCGACCGTTACTGACAAATTTTCGTCATGTTTCCTTTGCGGTATTTGCAAAGAAGTACATATACCCGGGCATTAAACTTACAGAACAGTCGTTGACCACTGTAAAAATGTGTTTTGAGAAATATAACTACAAATTTGTCAGTTGAAGTGGTGGCTAGGGGTGAACTGAATCCCTTATCATTGACGGCCTCAGAAGACCGCATCTCGTCTCCGTTATACACGGGAATCAGCAACCAAATATGTCGTTCCAGACACGGATAATAAAGTAGCATTAAACAATGCGTAGGCCGCGGTCTCACCATCGTTAATTTCTCAGTATAGCATAGCGGAGGCGATTACCGTGTCAGAGACTTAAACTCAGTCCCCTCGACGGGACAAACCCAAGCCACACCAAAACAGGAGTGGCTAGTTTGCATAAATCCCCTCCGAGCAGCGACACATGTCTGTGGCTGCACTCCTCCCGCCCCTGCATACCCTCCCCTCTCTAACGTCTGCCCTTTCCACACGCATATGCTCCCAGGTCTCCCTTGACCCGCGCGCCCTCTCCGTGACAGTCACGACCCTCTCTGCCGGTCACGACTATTTCTGCCCGTTGGACCGTGATCCGAGCCCGTAAACCATCCGCTCGTGAGGAGGCGTCCGAGCCGCACCCCGAGACGGGTGTGACGCGACCTGAAGGCCACCGCCCACCACATACACAGAGTGATCTCAGATGAGCTTTTTAAAATGTGGTGAGAAAAGCGGGTGCTAGCGATAAATGGGTCTGTTGTCAAGCCGAAATAAAAAAGAGGTACACGGAACTGTTATCACGGGCTTTTGGACGTGCAGGGTTCGGAATGGGCTTGCCCGATGTGTTGTGCTCGCCGCATGTGATCTACCGTTGAGCCCCTGATATTTTTGTTGGCTGTTTTTGACGCTAATGCCGCCGAGTGCCTACAGCGGGATGCCATGTCGCCAAAGCCACAGGCATGTAACCTCGGTCGCAGACCAACTGGACAATTCGCCACTGACGCACGGACTTAACGCCGTAAACGACTGGTTACATGCAGGCTAACCTGCCGTGGTAACCGAGATGACGGCATTCGAAAGGCAATAAGGCTGACTCAGCTCTGGCGCCTATGTAAAAAGTATGAAAATACGAGCCAAATAGGGATCACAACCCATGTTCATGCCTAAAATCATTCCACGTTTTTACAGCAATTGCTACCAAGGTCATTTGTCGCAGCCTTGCAGTGAGTAATTTTCTTTGTGAGTCAGCTATTGGCCTATCACCTTACCAAGGTCGGTGCCTATGTTTCAGGTACGCTGCACAGCTGGACATTCACCCCAGCGTTCACCCTGGACATCCTTCCTCCTTCCAGGGCGTCTTGCTAATCGATGGGGGCGCCGGCGCTGGCTGTGGCGCCACATTGACGCCTTCAGCACGCGCTAATGGCTGGCGATGGTGCGGCTCGTGCGTCTGCAGCCCACGCCCGCCATATAAGGCGGTGTCTCTCTCCGTTTGAAGCTCGTCTGCCGCCCCCGGAGCCAGGCACGGCTCAGCACGGGGAACGATCGGAATGCCGGGACAGTGCCCGTCCACGCCCGGTCGGCCACCATGCCGCTTTCATTAACCGGCCCGGTGAGGTATTACAATAGAGCTGAATGCAGCGAAAGGCGTTTAAGAAGTACGCCGTTTGTCGCATGCGAAACGAGTCGCAGGAGTTTCCAGTCAGAGCTGTGGTTGGAGTTCCAGGAAGTTGGGCCGCGCGTCAACGTGTCGTGTTTTGATAGTGATTTGTTTTATTCTGACAATGGAATAGCTGTGGAAATGTTTTGTTTTAATTGTAACACGACTCTGAAGGATTTTTAGTTACGATGTTTTTTGCTCCGACAACTAAGAAACAATTCCGCTGTGTGACTTTGTTTCGGTCAGGTTCTCGGTCCAGGCACGAAACGGGCTTACCTCGGCCTAAATCCGTGCCATAAACTGACTACCGGAATTCGGGAAACCCGGCCCTGGTTGGCACTCGGGGCCTGCAGGGCTTCCAGGCTGTCTGCAAGATCGCCGCGACCGGTACAGATCGGGCGGATAGACCAGTTTTAATGCACCGGCGATTCGCTGGCGTGATACCGCTCATCATCGTGCGACCTCAATGCTGGAAGAGACTCCAGTCTGGCGGTGTTTATGAGCCATGAATCCGCTCACCCAGTCAGAGGTCAGGGAAAGGCAGGTTTGACCGCTGACTCTTAGGCACTGGCATAAACCAGATCGTCAGACCGCTAATATGTCGCTGACCTGTAACATCACGGTCATGTTTCCCGTTTCGAAAGGAAGTACTGAGCGGTCTCTTTCCTGAAAGCTCTTGCCCACCTCTTCCGTTCCTGGGTCCATCGCCCTTCCCGCTGGCATCCTTCACACTAAGACCCGGTGATCCCGCCTCCAGTCGTGGCAGAACGTGAAAAACGTGACTGATGGATGACCCTCGGCCTGCCCTTTCGCGATCAGCCGGCGCATGTCCGGGTCGACCTCGCGCACAGACTGGTGAGCGTTTGCGGAAGTGGGTGCGCCGATCGTCAGGCCACCTCTCCACACTGTGCCAAGAGAAAGCTGCAAACGGACGTTGTGTGAGCTGCCGACGGGTCGTCAAACACGCCGTGCCCAATCCGGCCGAGCTTCCGTGACCAGTCTGTAGCCAGGTGGAACGCCGCCGAACCGGCTGTCAGCCACTCAGCTGCGACGTCAGGCGGCGGCGACGCGGCGCCTCCGGTTCGCGTCCATGTCACGAACGGCGCGGCGGCGCGGCGCGTGGTCACGGTCGTCGACACGGGCCCCGTTAGCTCACCGTGACACCCGTTGGGCGACCTGCGATACCACGAGCGACGTGGTGACCTAACGGAATCACCCAATAAAAACTGCTGATACCGTCACCTCTGCCACTGCCTGTCATCGTCAACGAAGCGTAAAAGAACATTCGATCCGTCCCGAATCCCTGACTGCAGGTCACGGGGCTCTCAGCGCCCCACTAACAGACCCCGGGTCACACTCGTGACGGACTCACCGTTCACCAGCACGGTGAAGGGTGTCGACTGTTTCTTGGTCTCGGTGTCGGGCTCGGTAAGCTCGTTGGTGGCCACCTCGGGTTCGGTGATCTGCTGGTCGGCCAGCACCTCCGTCGGCAGGGGCTCGGAGGCGGCGGCCTGCAGGTGGGGAGGCGCCATCACCACCGTCTGCACCGGACCCGACTCCATGGCGATCTGGTCCTCGGCAGAGTCGTGGATGTACGGGTCTTGGATGGACGCCCCGCAGGTCATGCCCAGCGCAGACAAAACCAGCTGCCGGACAAACGCGCAGTGTCACATTTATTCGGATATCATGGTTTACCTACATTTATGCAGCACATTACACCTCAGTGTGACGTCGTTTCGCATTTAATGAGTGTTACTATCAAGGCGGTCATACAGTTCTAACAAAAAGACCACTTGAATACCTCAGAGAGGCACTCAGATCGTTTGTTCACGCTCTGAGGATGCGTTGACGTTTTTTCAGTCTGTCTAGTGACCGTGACGACGGCAGGCTGTGTATATATCACAGCCGTCACGCTCCATTGTTCGACGCACAATCGGCGATAGAGTGACAGAGAAGCGCCGTGAGTGGCGACGGCGGGGTCGGGGTCCCGGTCAGAAAACAGCGCCCTGTTCCCGGCCTTCGTGAGGCGCCCGGCACTTCCGGACGGCGGGACGGAGCGGCGCAGGGGAGGACGGCAAGGAACCGAGGTAGTCAACGGGTATTTCCTCGACGCTAATAAGAAATCCTCGATTGCGAAGTGTTGACTTGTTATGCTGCTCAGAATGAAGGGGTAATTGTTGTTTTCTGTCTAATTACATAGATGATATCATCAGCGAGGAGAACATAATATCTTCATTGTCAGGCAAATGTGAGGGCCTGATGATAAAAGTGAAGTTATATAAACAATTATTAGGTTTGCAAGTTAACAACTTGTTTATCTAGCGTCTTCCTGTTGCATGGGAATTATCTTTGTCCCGGCAAATACATCGATGCAAATCAGGGGCGGATCCAGAAAATCTCCAAGGGAGGGGCCATTAGAAACCAGGAGCCCCCCCCCCCATAATCCCACCTGTTGGAGGCCCCATCTTCCCACTTGTTGGCCCCCCCCCCCCAAAAAAAAAACTGCGTCTATTGAGCTTATCTAGCTGTTCAGACAACATCTCAACATCTGTGCAGGCTTGGAGGCCCTCTGTGCAGGTTAGGAGGCCCTGTAAAAGTGGTCATCTCTGTGAGTATAAGAGACCTCCAAGTTATGAAAAGCTTTACCAATCTTCTAACAAAGAAGTCTTCTCAGCTAGTCTTCTAAGAAATAACTAAGTGGGTAGGTTAAAAAAAAAAACTCATCGGATTTCGGCCACTTTATTTTCAGGAGGCCCCCTTTTCAGCTTTTCAACTTTTTAACTTTTTATTTTATTTTTGAAAAAAATCGGCCAAGGGGGGGCCATGGCCCCCATGGCCCCCCCCCTTGTATCCGCGCCTGATGCAAATGCGCAGACGTGTTAATTTTGATGAACAATCAAAGAAGTGCATTTGATTGATCATGGAAGACAAACCATTGAACTCAACTTAAAGTCCATAACGTTACGTCATGCACTGCTATCACCGTCTAACAGGTATGCTAAAGACGAGAAGCCAACAAAGCAAGAGCGCCTATATGCAATTTAGGCGGCAGCAGCAATAGCGGTGCCAAAAGAATGCATCTCTAATGGCACCAACCGTCCCACGCGGCAGATGTGTAAACGATGCAGTTGCATCCTCCCCGTCATTAAACCGCTCCTGACAAGACGTTTCGCCACCGTTCCCAGTACCGCTATGATGAGATGGTGACATTGTGACCCCGCGCCTGGCTAAGTGGCCGGCTTTGTGACGGCACAAAGCGGCCCTGTTTTCTAGAAGGGGAGAGGGCGCGCCCTGAGGAAGTGGTCCGAGGGAGGCCGTCCCAGTGAGACCGGCCGCTGTCCGGCCGGTAGCCTCGACCTACTGGGTCGTGCACGCTCCGATATGGCGGCGGGCGATGGAGAACAGGATATACCGCACGGCAGGGCAGGAACCAACGGCACTTGTCGTGACAGCACACCTGAATAGATAGATACCCGATGCTATGGATATTAACTGTAGGTATGCCGGCTGTTAACTGCGATTATTTTCTTTCTTGCATAAACTTTTGGGATTAGAAGCAAGATTTCGATTGAAAACACTGATTAGTGATAAAAGGATGCAATCATGGGTGGAGTTTCCACCTCCATATACAGTTCTGTTGGGACGTGGGGCGTTTACCCCACTAATCAAATTTATCCTAACCAATTCGGATCAGACTGAAGGACTTCTAGACATAAAAATGAGCCTTTCGCGCTTAATCGCTCCCTACTGCTCCGTGCAGATAAAAACGACCGCTGGGAGGGCAGCAGCGATTTTATGCAAGCACTTTTTTTTTGGCTTGACCATCAATGATCTGATACTATCAGTTTGGAATGAACGACATTTAATCCGCCGGCTTCGTGGGATAGCTTCACCTGTGGTACAATTGTAGTGGTTTTAACACGCATATTACCGGCAAATAATACACATATTATAAAACGTATTGCATGAATAATTACTAGAAAAGGAAATATAGCAAAAATTAATTATATTAGGTATAAACAAAATACATATACTATAACTACCTTTTCAAAAGGCAGAAAAAGATGGAATTAATGGAAATAGAGATCGACTCTTATCTTCGGTGGACAGGGAACAATAAATATAGGTACTTTAAGAACCTAATAAAAAATAGATTTTCAAAATAAATAGTTTGGTTTACGAACACTTAACTTGGTCTACAGAAGAAATTACATTAACTGAACGGCATTGCTAAAAATGCGTAGGTACCTATTGCTTACTGGTCGTCTGATTTAATTAACCCACGAGCGGCTGGGGGGGGGGGGGGGGGCATAAAGTTGCCCCCCTTTACGTTTTGTAAAATATCTCCGAAACCTGATGTGCTACAAACGTGAAACTTGGCATAGCTTCAAATCAATACCCAGGCAATGTTTGAGGAAAGTTTGGTGGTTGTAGCACTTAAGATGACGTCACAGTGACGTCATAAACTTTTGTCGTTTTCTGATATGGACAGTTTCTGATGTCGCTGAGCATGAAACTCAACTGTAAATGAACCAGACAGCACCAGCTGTCATCCTAAAGCATCTAAGTACACTTCCAACTAGTTCCTGACCAATAATTAGTTCTTTATATTCGGTCTCACATATCGGATATATCGTGACAAACCCGAGAGTCGCAAATCTATAATTTTACTTCTGACGTCACTGTGACGTCATTTCAAATGGGATCGACACCAAATTTGGACACAACCTCGGGTAGGTATACAGAAGGATGTGTGCGAAGTTTCGCCTCTCTGTCTTTTCGCATTACGACGATATCGTCGCAGAAGTAAAGGGGGGAACTATATGCCCCCCCCCCCCCAGTGGCCGGCGGGTAGCGCGGAGGCCCAGCGGCCGCCGGGTTAAGGACACTTACATTTGAGGCCATTAACGTTCAAGTGGCCATTCTGCTCGTTTCCACTGAAATTTTTTGGTTATTTAAAGCTGTACAATGCAAGCAAAATAGATCATTTATATTTTTTTAACATGTAGTTATAGGTAATAATTCAAATTAAGAATCGCTTTATTTACGGGCATTAATGCATGAGTCTACTGTATTAAGTGTCATGCCAGGCATTCCTTACACATGCCTCGGTACCGCCCAATAGTTGTTAAACGTCGTCTCTGTAACGTGGTGCTCAAAGAAAAAATAATCGGAACAGTAAGACGAGACGGTCACTTACGCATGCCTAATATGTTACCAAAATAGGCTCCAAACTTTTATACACACAAAACATGTCTTACTTTTATGAACTGTAAATTATAACCGTTTTAATAAATGATGTTGATTGTAAACCAAGAAGTACAAAATTTCCGTTTACGGCAGTTTCAGTTTAAAATTTCTTAGGTCACATCGGATGCAATATATGCAGTTTGTGCAAGTCACTTGCAATCAGATCATTAGCTAATTAGCGGTACCACTCGCCCCACGTTCCCCTGCACTTACCATCAGTTTGAAATCCATGGCGCGGCCGCTGGGGAGGTACTGCGATCGTACGGCGGCGACGGGGCGATGTCGGCGGGTCTGGGCCGACTGGGCGGCCAGCGGCCTTATATAGGCACGAGCAGGACCGGTCCAGGTGGAGACGACAGCAAGCACGCGGCGACAGCGACTCGGGTACGTAACTCATAATACGTACGCAATACGCATACATGCATTTTTGGATTTATAAGCTTGTTTTATAAATGAGGGCACATTTTCATACGATCCTCAATGAGTCAATTAAAAGTTTGTGACGAATGACAACATATCTATATCAAATAAAAATATCAGTGGACATCTAGGGTGCTTATTTATTTGTAAAAAAGGTCAGACAACTCTGAAGTCACAAGTAACTCCGTCTAGGCCTGCCTATGTTCTGTGTCTAGATCTTTATTTCTAATTTTAACAAGTCTTATGTCGGCGCTAGTGTCGCCGAAAGCATCTGGTTCATGGTTGCAGCTTGCAATGATAGTGCGTCGACCTCATTATAACCGGTAATCCACTTATTGATCAGCCCATGTTGTGGATGAGCCGCATAACATGGTTGGGTTATTATATATTGTTAAGAAGGTTTGACCAGGGTATATTGAATTACGGGTTTGACCACAATTACTCTGTTGTTAAATGGCATGCATGTGTGCCTTATATGAACAAAATAACCACTTCTGAGGAAATCCGATTAGATCCAAGCGTCCTATTGGAGCATACCTATAAGGTAGTATCAGAAAACGATGTCATATCTTACAAGTGCGCATATTCCAACTGAATGTCAATAGAGAGAGAGAGAAGTATACTGCATATCATCCAAAGGCCCTTTGTTTATGGACAATGACGCTCTCGTTAGGAAAAAAAAATGCTTTCGATCAGTATGTAATCCTCACTGGAAAACCCCTCCCTTCCTACCAATCACCATATTCCACCGTCTTCACTGGATCACCAGCCCAGCCCGTACTGCGGTCAACTGGTCCCCCAGACACGTCCGCCTCTGGTGGAGAATACCAGCCGTCCGTCCAAACAGGACAGGAGCTACCGGAAAGGCCAGACGCACCCCGAGTGCGAGAGACTCTGAGTCATGGGTCAAAATACGCTGCTTTGACCTCCGAGGCTGGGTCAACAACTAAAACTAATTGAAGTCTCGCTCATGCCTTTTTCGTGGCTTCGTTCTGGGCATGTCGTTTCTACTTTCATTTAGCTCATTCAAAATTTGATTAATCAATATAGGTAAATCAAATAATGCAATAGCACTGCAGTTAGCCAGAAATGGTGTCGTACTTCAGCTACCGCAAGCATGTACCAATATCCGAACAATCGTCTGTAGGTATGTAGTTTCTGGTCATGGGGCTTGTGCAGGGGCTACTGAAACGCATACTAACTTCAGAGCCGAAGCATAAGCGGCAAGCGCTATTATTCAAACTTGCTGTCTGTAGTCTGTTTTCCATATTCAAAAACCGCCAGTCAAAGCCATCTGTCGATTGGCAGAACCTCACATTACTTTAGCTGTGGGCTGTGCATCGTAAACATTGAAAAGAAAGCGTTTTTCTGAATGTCATCTATCGAGAATTTCCCATCAAGAATTTCCAAACGGACAGAAAAAGGTATGTTTTTTATCCGGTACCATCGTGACTGAGATCGCCGCATCAATTTTAAAGCCAGCAGTGTGGAGACATTGACAGACAATTTTCCATTGAAATTGTTCCTTTCAGTGCCGTTGGGCTGAGAATCCCAGGATCATATCGTTGTGATCATCCGCGGCTGCCTATACAGTTGTGTCGACCAGTGACGTAACAGTTGGTGCTCATGGTCACGGCAGCGGGCAGCGGTGGCAGTTGGATCTGTCACCTCCTGGCACAGAGCATATGACGTCACAGGCGACGAACCGGCAGGGATCGCAGTTATGTGGCGTCGCCGGCAGGCTGCGCCAATATCAGAAACTTTTGGACAGTTTTTTGACAATTCCATGAGTGGTATTCCGACGGAGTGACTTATCGCCGAATGTTTTTCATCTAAAACAGTTAGTCGTGAGAGAAGAGATGAGCCGGATTGGACAAAAGAGCTGACTGCGCCAGTGCACTGTGCCGGTGCCAATTAACGTTTGCCGTTTTTTGGGGGGCAATGCAAGAACCGTGCGAATCTCGACGGTCGATTTAAAGGAGATGACTGATGATTGATCTGCAATAAAGCACCTTCTTGCCTATATAAAGTTCATATTGAAGCGAAATAGGGTAAGCTGTTATGTTCCGTGCCTACATGAAAATCTGGATTCACTTTATCTAGCCCGGTTGCAACCTGAGCCATTAACAACTGACTGTCTTATTTCGATTGCTCGGAACATGTTCCATACCTGCTATTTACGCGATCTCCCGTTCTTTGTTTTTTTTTTTCCAGCGGCGCTAAGTGCTTGGCACGCATTACGCAAGGTGCTGGTGATTTATCTTTCCAACACATCTGATAATATTATATATTTAAATAAATTAAAGGTCAATACTACGTCACGTCAAGTGGGCCCTCAAGAAAATCATTGAACGGGGAGGGCACCGGGGCACCGTGCTCCCCTTTGATTTGGGCATATTTTAACATTAGCCCTATGGGCGTTGCGTGGAAAGAATGGGACCAAAAGTCGGCAGTGCCCCCTTCTTAATTGAAGGTGTTCCTCCGCTACTGGCCATCGATAGCATAACAACCTACTTTCTTATAAAGTTTTATCGGAATTTCGCTATCGGTGACCTAATGTCAGGTTAGCGATCTCTCGATGTTGAATGTAATAGGTAGGTAAGCAACTGTGAGAAAATTGAGCTGTACCTACCTTTTTTGGATTTAATCTTAGGTAGGTACTTATAAATAAGCACTCAGTCAATGGGTAACAAACAAGCAGTTTCTCAGTGCTTGAGCGAGAAAGATATTAAAGCATATTTGAAAAATGACCTTATCCTCATATTTAAACAGGTTACCTAAATCAAAACACTTTTTCATTAATAATTTCGAGCACAGCTCTTCATCAAAATATCAAGTCAAAAAACTTTTTGACTTGATATTCTGATGAAGAGCTGTGCTCGAAATCATTAATAAAAAGTGTTTTGATTTAACCTTTTTAAATACGAGGATAAGGTCATTATTCAAATAAACAAGCATTTAACAATAAATCGGCAATTGTACCCTACACGGCAATTGTACCCTTTTATACCTATTCCTAGGGACATGAGAGGGTTTCAGCAGTTTCGACCAGGGCTGCAGAGTAAGAGTCGGAGTCAGAGTTGGAGTCGGTCGGAGTCGACAGTTCTGCCTGGAATCGGAGTTAAAGGGACACTCCCACCTTAACATTAGTTTTGAGTTGAGATAGCCAAATTGGTGGCCATGGCCTGCAAATACCGGTTTGGGCACTCACAACATCGACAAATGCTTTAATTCGGAGATATGGAATTTCAAACTTGCAGTTTTCGGATTCTAAGGGGCTAGTGCATTGGTATGCCCCCTTAGAATTTGTGACGTCAGCGGAGATCTAACGATTTTTAAATCTTTTACTAAAACGTTTGGTAGCACGCGGTGGTATATGCTGCTTTGCGCGCAACAAATGCCGCACTTTCAAATAAAGTCGCTAGGAACAGCGGAGATCCCAAAAAGTAAACAAATGTAAAAGTCTAATATCTTGAAAACCGGTGAATATTTTTCGATGAAATTTGGTAGATATTCGTTTTCGCTCTTTCTGAACCGAGCGACACCACTTTCGTGCCAATTCATTAACTTTTTTGAAGGTGGGAGGGTCCCTTTAAAGGTATTTTATTTCCGCCGTAGTGTATTTCACTTGAGGGATTTTCTACCATACATCTGCCTGAGCTTAGGGTAATTACAATTTGTCGGCGACATTAAAAAATGATGCACTTTTTTCGCAGTATAGGATATCGCATGTGCATATTTCTGCCTTTTTGGGTGCGCTTTATCGGTTTTTCGTGAGTAACTCGCGTAAAAACCGTCCGATCGCGACGAAACTTTCAATGACCCCGATTTAATCATTTTTCATTTCATGACCTGACCCAAATAACCTTTGACCTGTGACCTATTTCTCGAGACCATGTTTGGCCCGAATCGCGATTCGGCGTATGTCGGCTCGCATTAGCCGCGCGGTTGCAGTCTTCACGTGGTTTCAACCGTTGAAACATGTGATATGATGCTGGTCCCATGCATTAGGGTGGGTGTCAAGGTCACCTGAAGGTCAGGTCAGCTCAATGACCTTTGATGACCTCGGTTCATTTTTCGAGTTTTACATGTTTCTAGGCTAGTTTTTGGAGCTGATTTCGAATTTAGCAACCATTTGAACATTACAGGGGGTGTAACGAAATTATCCGGACACCTTTCTTGCAGCTGTAATTAAAAAGCAAAACAATCTGGTACTTTTTCTTTTAACTGAGCTTGTAGCCACCTTTCATAAAAACACAGTGGTGAATGTTCTGAAGCATTTCAGCCAATGAATTCTCCAGCACACTGGCTTTGATGCGGACCAACGCCGTCTAAACCTGTGCCTGCGATGGAGCAGTGCTTATGGCGGGTGGCTCTTCATGCACCTCCTGCTGAACAAGAGCCCACAGGTTTTCGATTGAATTGGGATCGCGACTTTTCCCAAGTCATAAGCGTTAGCCCAGAATGATTGAAGGTTCTATCGGCATCACTTCCCGTTCTTTTAGGGACTTTTAAGTAGCGCGCCGCCCCGCATGAAGACACCGTGGCTTGAATCAGGCATCAGTGCGCGTTCAGAAACCGTGCCCTCCTATGCCGTCTGGTTGAGCGCCTCCAATCATGCTCCACCACCTTCCCTGGAAAAGCTCCACCCTTGCCTATGGGGCAAAATATAAGGGACAAAAACACAAAACAAGACAGATAAAAACAAAGCAAAATTAACTCATTACCTAATGAAATTCAGGCTGGAGCAAATACATAGGTAATAGGTATCTATGTCAAATTAGAATGAAAGATTAAAATCAACCTGACCAGTCCTTACTCAGTAAGGCTTACTGTCTGGCCTGGTCCTAACCACCTTACTTCGCCTAACTTAAACCCATTTCAACCTAGCCTACCACAACACCTACAGAGGTACCTTCCTGGGAAAATGACGCCCAGGGAGGTGACTGTCCAACTTATTGGAATACTACCATGATTGCTTGTCAAAATGTGTGTCATCATGCTCTTGTTTGACAAGTGATGTATAATAAATGTGATATTCAATAATTATCTCCTGACTGTTGACTGTTAAGTGGTCAAAATATTCAAATAATCAGGGTACAATGCTGTGCATAGTGCACACTATTCATGTTGTTTTTGTGTAGGCCCTCTGCACATTGTTGTGTGCACTATGTGCACCTTAGGTAAAAAAGTGACTGGTGGTACATGACAAAAGGTTGTGCAACTGTGAAGTTCATGCCCTTGGTCAAGCTGGTGCCAAATGCCTATAGCTATAGCAGGATCAGTGAGGGTTGTAGACATGCTACATACATTGTGCATTGAAGATATTGGCACAAAGTTCATGCGTAATTACTATGCTTAACACCTAACGTAAGAAGCGACATAAATGCCCAGATGATAAAACTCTCTGGTCAACATCACACAAATTTATTGACACACTTTGCAGGTACATATTTACATTCATGGCAAATACTTTCGATTTGATTATGATTCAGAAACTAGTTGCTAGTAAGCTTGCATTTTTGTAGGTACAACAACGACCATATATTAAATAAAAAACCTTCTCATGGCATTCATCACATACCTTTTTACCGAACAAGTACCTAGCTACCATGCAATGATTCTAATTTTTTTCCGCAATCCATCTTTATCTCAACTGACACAATGAATTTGAAATACCCTAACAAAACCTATAACTGTACATAAGAAGAATGCAATACTACAAGAACTATGAATTTCTGAAGTTATTCTCACATGCTGGAATGTTGAAACTCTACTTTTGTCGTCCATTTCCACGTTTGATTGAGCCATCATATCGAACTGTTTTCGTTCTTCAGTCACAAGCTTTCGCACAAATCTTGAATTTTTACGCATCATCTTGAACCATGCTCCAGTGTTTCCAACAAGGTTCTATGTAACATCAAAGCAATTTTGATTTGTTACAACAGCTTCAGATCATGATAGGCTTGAGGTTTGTTACACCATTTGCCAGACAAATCTCTACAAAATGTGTATCAATTCCCAAACTAAGTAATTGATCATATCAGCATTTGCAGTTTCCACAAAATATTTCATAATACTTTTCTATGTTTATATAAAGAAACTCAAATAATCCACAAATTGTTACCTATTGAAACACTCCCACTTCAAGAATTCACAGCAATAACATTACATACAAGTTCAGAAGCAAACAAACATTGCGCCAGATTTCGTATGAAACGCGCCATCGTCCTGAAGTTTCTACCACAGACGGTAGTTCAACCGCAGCCGTAGTGCAAAAACCCCTGCCCAACTTACCCCACGGCGGAGCTCGGTTGCAATTTGTAAATACGCATACCACCGCGTGCTACCAAACGTTTTAGTAAAAGATTTAAAAATCGTTAGACCTCCGCTGACGTCACAAATTCTAAGGGGGCATACCAATACATTAGCCCCTTAGAATCCGAAAACTGCAAGTTTGAAATTCCATATCTCCGAATTAAAGCATTTTTCGATGTTGTGAGTGCCCAAACCGGTATTTTCAGGCCATGGCCACCAATTTGGCTATCTCAACTCAAAACCATAGGCGGCGGAACGGGGGGGGGGGGGCACCGGGGCACCGTGCCCCCCCTTGGATTCTGCAAGGGGGGCACCAATAGCAAGGTGCCCCCCCTTAAATTTGATGTATTAGTACCAGGGGCGGATTCGGGAAAACTCGGGAAATTCGGGAAAGGGGAGGTTCATGAATCGAAGTGGTGCCCCTACCTAGTACCTATGCCCAAAATTAAAACCTCAACGGATTTCGCCCACTTAATTTTGGTGGTGCCCTATTTTCAGTTTTTTTTGCTTTATTTTTGGTTAGTCATGTGATGACTGGTGCCCCTGCTAAGCCGCTGGTGCCCCTGGAAAGACTGTGGTACCTACCTACCCTGCCCCCTGACAAGCCTACGGTGGGCCCTGACATGACTTAGGTGCCCATGGGCCCTGACAGGCCCGTGGTGCCCCTGACAGGCCTGTGGTGTCCTTGCTAGTGGTGTCCCTGGGCCTTGGCAGGTTGTGGTGCCCTGTTAGAACGTAGGTGCCCTTGACAGGTTTGGGTGCCTCTGACAATCCTAAATTGCCAACGACAGGCTTGTGGTGCCCTTGACAGGCCCATGGTGCCCTTGAGAAGCCGGTGGTTCCCCTGCGAAGCCGATAGTGTCCCTGACAGGCCTCTGGTGCCCCTGGCAGGTCTGTGGTGCCCTGAAGACCTGTAGTGCTTTTGCTAGCCGATGGTGCT